>NC_091830.1:76116004-76421231 GCF_038994185.2 Dermacentor albipictus
GCGTACGTTGCATCCGCGCTGGCTTTACCGCGCGTCGTAGGCGAAACGTAACAGGGGCTTTAGGTGCAGCGGAACCATAAGGCTGAAAGCGGGGGAGGAGTGTAAGGAGAAAGCGTGAGAAGAAAAGCATAGTGCCGCGCAAGACGGGCTCTGCGGCGACGAGCGCTACGAGGTGGCGCCAGAGTAGCGCACCGTCGTCTGTTCACTGGTGGCATGCGGTGAGCGCGTCGGCAGATACCATATATGGAAACAAAGCGCTGCCTGAGCGGAGGTCTGTCTGCGGCGGCTGCTGTGAATCGCACCCACGCGCGCTGCCTCTCGCTATCTACAGATTTGGAGACAGTCGCACCACACTTAGCTCCGTTTGAAATGTGCCCCACCAGACCTATTGTCCGCACCAGCCAATATATCGCGAAATGAAAACACGTATAGAGCTGCGCTCAAATTTCGCATTAAAAAGTATCGTCAGTGAATTCTTTTTCATCAACACTCCAATCGTCCCTCTTATCGCTTTTGAATGAATCCCTCTTACACTCGTTGGCCCCCTTTGCTGATACTCCGTGCAATGATGCGCGTAGACCACGATTAGGCAAAAAGGACGCCGTGAACTTAAGCCCACATTCATAGTTTCACACAGCAGTCGTGCACTCCAAGCCACCTTAGTGAAAAAAAAAATGCCGGCAAAGCCTTCTTTATAATTCTTAGTAATCGCAGTCGAAAAGGCACGAGTGTGGACAAAATAATAAATAAACCCGAGCACGCAAGCCACTGAGTGTACGGAATGATGTGAAATAGTTAGTAGAGAAAGCATAACTTAAGCCATATTAGTAAATTATCTTCCTACGATACTCCAAATTCCACTCTTACCGCGAGAACAGATTTGCATGGTAAGCTAGAAAAGGCGCAAGAAGGAAAGACCAACGGCGACGATGCCGTGAAGTTTTACGTACCAGCTGGCAGTGACGGTCGTGGAGAGCCGACGCCTTATACGTAGCGCCGCCAGAAAAGGCGGACCCGCGAGACACCCACCGAAGCCTTCAATGGCGGCGGAAAGAACAGGGGAGGTAACACGATGACGATAAAGATGCGCGCACCTCTTGGCGCCAGCCGCGGAGGCAGCCGCTCACGAGCCACTCTTTGTCTTCGTCGTCCGCGAATCTCCGAAATTCTTTCGTTCGGAGCGTCCACTTTGGGATTCAGCCACGGGGATGCATGCTTCGCTGTCCGAACATTTCTTACGGAATCTCAACGAATGCCCTGCTAAATTCATTTCTTTTTATTTTTACTTTTAAATTAATTATTACTCATTCAATATGACCTTCCTGATTTTATTTAACGGGTAATTCTGCGCTATTCAATGCTATTTCAGTAGCTATTAGGAAACTTATGCCCCATAACAATTTCGAATAATCCACCCATTTCTTGGCCAATCCCCCATCGTGGGTAGGCGCCACACGCATCACAGGCTACAACAACAACAACAACAGCCTCCGGTGCCGCAAATGTGGTGACATCTAGTTACAGGCGATTTAGCTTCTGCGCTGACCTCTTCAAGACTGCCTCCCTCTAATCGGATTAAACAGGCACACACAAGTCCCTCGCCGCCTGGCTATACCCCTTGAAGCCGTGCCAGTGGCCAGGATGACTTGGCCGTCTTAGGAGTGTGGACTAATACGATGTCGCGAACCGTTAAATTTCTTGAGTGATGCGTGGGCGAGCGGTGAGCCGATGGTAGTCTCGAAAAATATTGATGTTTCCATCGCTTCCAGAAGTCATTAACCATTTTTTTGTCGATGTTGAAAGCGCCGCTGATATTCATTGCCATCGTGGCTGGTTGCTCGGTCTGTCACCGTGTTTCCATCTGGTAACGTCGTAAGTTGCTGGCCCACTAGGAAATGCGCTGACGTGAGGGCCTGCCTGAGTATCACAATGTGTGATACTCAGGCTGATACTGTGGCCGTGAATTGAACACCGCTTCACTATCAGTCATAACAGTTCAAAGTTCAGCGCACAGACAGCTTCGACCTATAGCTTTGCGGAGTGCCATTTTTACGGTTCCGACCAACCGTTCTCACCAGCCTCCCCACCATGGGGCCGCTACAACGATGGATTTCCATTGAATTCTTTGGTTCGCAATGTAAGCCTGGAAGTCGTCTTGTCGTAGTACTTTCCACATTTTTATAGCTCCCGCGACGTTCTCTTAAAGGTTAAGGCATTGCCAGAGTAAGTGGTACTTGGAAGTCCCCTTCTTGCAATGAAACGCCGGAATGCCAAGAGGAACGCAGGTGAAGACATATCTGAGACCAGTTCCAAATGCAAGGCTCTTGTTACTGCACATTTGAAAAGTACGATGTACATTTTCCTATCGGAGCTCTCACATGACTTCGCATACAACGGTCCGGCGAAATCAAGTTCAGTAGTGTCAAAACGTTTCGTCTTTTCGACCTGGCAGACTCGAAGCAGCAGGGACGGCGTCACAATGGGTTTTATGCGAAAACAGGACGCGTAGCAGGCATCGGTTAATTGCTTTCTTAGCCGCTTGCTCTGCTCTTGAGACCCAGGATCGTTCGCATACGTTGTGTCTCACCGCCGTTACTTCTCCGTGTATGACTCGACGATGGCCATCCGCAAATACCAGCTCGGTGAAACGATGTCGACTTAGTAGTAGCAGTGGATGCTTCACATCCCCGCTGTCAGGTTTTGTGGCCTTCCTCCGACACGTAGAAGCCCGTTCTGTCGAAAAATGGGTGTCGTTGTGCCACCCATGAATTACTGGGCGCACCTCGTCTTTCTAGTAGCCAACTCCTCACTTCGGGAAACGATTCAGTTTGAACTTGCCGAATCCAATATCTTTCAGCTGCCAATATTTCTTCAGCAGAGATGACTGCAGCTCTTTTAATCTTGCACTTAACGCTGGAGACCAAGCGCTGCGCCCATGCTGTTACGTGGCTAAGCGTGTGCAGTGAGCTTAACTTAATTCGTGGCGTCAAGCAGTGGGGCTAACTGCACCAGATTTCCTGCAGAGTGGAGCGTCCTTGGTTTTGTTGCTGTTATACCTAGGACGTCGTTGATTTGGGGCTGTGAATACTTCACACGTTGCCATTTTTCCGAGTCCTTACTCAGCCAAGCTGGTCCTTGCCACCAGCCTACATCGCTAGACAGTGCATCTAAGGAAACACCTCGGGTCAGTATATCCGCAGGATTGGTTTCTCTTGGACAATGCCGCCAGCTACCTTCCGAAGTATTAGACAGAATTTCTTTGACTCGGTTCTTCACAAAAACGTCTAAAGTCGAAGGCGCTCGCTGTAACTATACCAGCACTATGGTTGCGTCAGTCCACAGAAAACGTTGCGCTCTCGGCATGATACCGCCACAGGTTTCCACTATATATTTTAAGAGCCAGCTTCCTGCTAACGCCCCCATTAGCTCTAGTCGAGGCAAGGATAGAGCTTTTTGGTGGCTCTATCCTTGACTTGGTTACAATCAGAGTGCTAGCCACACTCCCACTTACACCTTCTCCGCGAAGCTTTGTACGAGCTCTGTACGCTTTTGTGCTTGCGTTGACGAAAAGTGCAGCTGAATGTCGCACGGTTCTACTGTTCCGTTCATGAGGTGACGGAGGACGTTGTCTCGCGGCAGACTCGTTTCTCCAGTCGTGCCATTTTGCCGCAATGTGACCAGCACGATCGTCCCATTTCACCTTCGAAATTCATTACTGCTGAAACAGCATCTTTCCTCGCACTACGTACGGTACTAGAAATCCTAATGGGCCGTAGATCCTTGACACTATCTGAAGCATAAAACGCTTAGTGTCTTTTGCCTTCTTCAAGAAAGTAAAGATGTTCCCCAGGTTGTAGATGAAGGCGTCTGTTGCTTTAGACCAACCCAACCCGAGCACTCTCTCTTGATGTCCAGCGTTCTTATTGCCTTGAGGGGTAATTAAGGGCATCGTTGGAGTCGAACGCTCGTTCTAGTTGTTTACAGTTTCAGCTCCATTTCCTTACAGACATGCCAGCATTATCCATCAGCTCTTTCGTGCACCTGTAAAGAGTTGTCGCTACTTCTAAGTAATTTGCTCTGAACAAGAGGTCGTCGATGTAAAATGATTTCAGAAGTAGCTGTGCTACGGCCCTCGGCACAGACTTGTGTCTTCAAGTGATGCTGTACAGTAGCTGTAAGCACGAATGAACTTGCTGTAGGATCCAAGGGCTACTCTGGCCATACGCCAAACCACTACCGCTTCTTCCTTAAAAGGAACAGCAGGACTTTTGCTAAACCACAGAAATCTGAACAGGTCCCGGTCTTCTTTTCGTGTCTCTACTTGCAGGTACGCCTCCTCGATGTATGCTGTCATGGGCACTAGGTGCCATCTGAAGCGAAGGAGAACTTGCAGTAAGTCTCGGTTTAGGTTCGGGCCAGTTTCGAGGCAACTGCTCAGAGATCTCTCTCGTTCGGCGTGAGAGGGCGCATCAAAAACCACGCGCAGCTTGCTTGTGAGTCCTCCCGAATAACCTCCTCGTGCGCATGGCCATCCATCGATTCCTCGTCAAGTGCAATTTCAGCATGGCCGGAAACAATGTATTGACGAATCGCCGTATCGTACTTCTCGATCAATCCTGCGGGCATCGAGATGCGCTTAACCAGATTTCGTAAACGACTGAGTGCGACGCTCCCGTTGTCTTGTAGTTGCTCAATATAAAGTTCTTTACAGGTCACGGATACTTGGTACCGCTTTCCGACCTTTGCAGTTTTACGCTGGAAAACAGACGTGTCTGCATGCCTATGAGTTGATTCCTGTGGCGCAATTCCCACGGCATTCAATGACCAAAGTGATTCTAGTGTGCGTTGGTCTAATTCTTTAGTTTCTCCAGCACGCAGGTCGCAGGAAGCATATCATCACTTCGGTTGTTCCGCTTATGAAGCTCGTTTTCGTGACAGAACCTTGTAGCGTCCTGCCGAGAGTGGTCTTCCGCAACCAATCCTTGCAGTTCCCCGCTGCGTGTGACGTATCTGCTCCCGATGTTCCACATTTGATCAGATACTATGAGTAGGCTAATGCCTTTCTCGCCACGTCCTCGAGGGACAGTTTGATCGTTCGCCAGCCGGCAACTTTGCTCGCGTAATTTGGCTGCGAAGGAATACTCCATAGCCGTGGCAAGGTCATGGCAAATTATTGTCATGGCTATCGCTTCAATGATGTGCTCGCTGTTATCAAATTGACTACGTAGACGAACTTCGACACTGCAATTTCTCACACGAGGAGGGGTGTCTGACACAAACGTGTTCACCGCTAGGCATGTGTAATGATGTTTAGTACCAGCTGCGCCACTAAGACCTCTTTAATGAAGGTGCGTTGACTGCCTCCGTTGAAGACGCCTCTGATATAAGACGTCTCGTTGAAACGACGATACAAGAGCGGAAAGTCTTAATTAATGGCCTCATAAAGTTGACAGCTTCCGTGCTCTGCCTCCACTACCGCGGCCGCCTACCCACATTTCACAAACACACACTCATTCCCACTTTGACACTCCTAATGCTAACGGATTAAAGCAAAATATTTTTGAATTTGCGCTGAGCGAAACGGAGTATGGCTACTCACACAGAAGGACACACCAAACAGGGCCAGAAGGCCTTCTCATCCTGTCCGGTATGTCCGCCTGCGTTAGTATCCGAAATTCAGTTTCGCTTAGCGCCAATTAAAACGGATGAAAAACTAGCAGAATTCTTCGATTTACTCATCTAAAAATATGCCGTGAAATCCGTCACGTCACACTCACGTACCGACGCTCGGGCTTCAGGCGAAATTAAAGAAAAACGGAAATGGCACTTTATACAGTTTCATAGTCTCTTTTAAGAATAAAGCTATTATTGCGAAATTAACGAGGATAGCGTTCCCAAGAAATGGTTCATCTGTCTAAGCTTCTTTAGCCTTTATAACTGGTGTCTCCTTAAGAGGAAGCTTTAGCTCGGGTGCTCCTATCTAAATACATGTAAAAGGAGAATTCGTTTTTCTCGGCAACTACCGCACCAAATTTGACGAGGTTTGTTGCATTTAAAAGAAAAACTTAAAATCTAGTGACTGTTGGTTTTGAATTTTCGATTTACGGCTTCAATTTTTTATTAAAGATTGGCAGAAATCGCAAATTTTCAAAAAACGAAACTATCAAGTTTACAACTTTGACACTCAACAAGAAAAAATGATATCGCAATTCTGTGAATTGTATCGGATAGCACATCTAAAGCGGACAAAATTGATATGTTACACATGAACCTCAAAAAATTTAATATGTAATTACAACTTTTGCAGAACCCTCGTAAACAATGTAACAAATTCACGTAAGATGTAAAATGACATATAATATTTGTCCGCTTTGAATGATCTAATGGATGCCGTTTACAGAACTGCGATATCTGTTCTTGATGCAGAGCTATTAGTTTGTAAACTTCGTGCTTCTACTTTTTTCAAACTTCTGAATTTTTGAAAATCTTTCTAACAAAATTCAAGCCCTAAATCAAAATTCTGCTTCCAACAGTCACTCGAATTTATCTTACTCTCTCAAATGCAACAAATTTCATCAAAATCGGTCCAGGGGTTTTTGCGTTTTTGCGCAAAACGTTTTTGCGTTTTTACATGTATTTGAATAGGCCGCGTCGGAGTTGGGTCCGAGCTAAAGCTTCCTCTTAAGACAGAAAAGAGACGGGAATATTTAACTATACCAGAGACACTAGGTGCCCTTCTTGGGGAACCAATTAAGCTGTCACTCCGTCCCTGTCGTCATGCTTAAGGCTGATCGGTCACATGCAGCACTTTCGGCCAGAACAAGGTCTCCCAGCGGAAACTCGCCGCAGACAGCCAACAAAGACTTAAGAAAACAGAAATAATGAACTTAAAAAAGAGACGAGGAGTCGTAGAGGAAGACACGATTCAATGAACCAGCGAAAAGTGCCGTCTTATCGGCTCCGACGTTCATTACCTAGCCGAGGACGGCGCGACCGAAGAGGCTATTGTGCGCCATTGAAAAGCACACACACACACACGCGCGCGCGCGCACACGCACGCACGCACGCACGCACGCGCACACACACACACACACACACACAGAGAGAGAGAGAGAGAATATTGCCAAACAACTGTTCCGCCCCTCTTGACTTTCCTTTCGCTCTCTCCGTCATTGCCTGCTCGTAATGAGTCAAAGACGAAGCCAATCCGCAAAAGCGGGCCTTTCGCAGTCCGGATTGTGCGATACTTTTATTGCTAACGCTACATAGCTGCCGGCGCTCGCATTCCGCTCGCATTATGCGGCCGGCCAGCCTCGTGACTACAATGGAGAGTGCGCGCCCGTCAAGATTGATCACCCACGCTCTTTTCTCTTTTTTTTTACAAGTCCCCATTTTATCAACTTATTCATCCTTGCCTCGTTTCCTCCACTTCGTTTTCACTTTGCTCCGCACCACTGCAGCGTCGCTATATATGCACTTGTGGAAGGCTGCGACGGACTGGAGACAAAGGGAGCTGCTGCTTCCGAGCCCCTATGTGCCCGAAAAATTCTTACGACGCTATAGAGTATAGAATTAAAATTTTAAATTCTGGGTTTCTGCGTGCCAGAACTATGACCTGATGAGGAGCGTCGTCGTGGAAGGGACTCGTGATTGTCTTTTCTCTTTTTTTTACCACCAGGCGCTCTTTAACGTACGCCCAATGCGTGATATATAGATACGAGCGTTTCTGTATTTCGCGCCGGCCGGAATGGTACCGCCACGGGAGGAATCGAACCCGCGTCCTCGTCCTCAGCAGCGGTTCTCGGTGCCGGCCCTCTCTCGAATGCCTTTTTGTCGCAGCAGTAAACGCTGCATATACATGCCGCAGCGAAACTGAAAATGCAAAGGGGGACGAGAACTTTGCATTTAGATTACGGTGGCTTACTGAGCGAATTCGCTGTTGCCGATTTCGCCCGATTCCGGAACTCGTCTGCATAAGCTTAATGCGCGGAGCCAGTATATACCCTTCCTGCGTTATCTCTTCACCAATGGAAGAACGAGTGAAACTTTTTGGCGAACAAAACTTACTGCTCCTAAATACTGACAGACCTTCACAAAATCGCAAAACAAGCTCAAATTCTAAACCATTACGAAAACTCCGGGAGGGTTGGCAGGCACATAGTGTCACTATACGCCGGGTGTATTGGGGACGTATTCTGAAACGTTCGCCGCGGCGAACTTTTCGCACTGGCCACGCCTCCGCCGTAGCGGCGCGCGCTGAATGGCTGCTTTGACAAAACCGGAAATTCAGGTGGCGCAAGTGAATTTCCGGTTTTGTCAAAGCAGCCATTCAGCGCGCGCCGCTACGGCGGAGGCGTGGCCAGTGCGAAAAGTTCGCCGCGGCGAACGTTTCAGAATACGTCCCTTGTTTTTACTTTTACGAACATACTTTTTTTAAATCGCCTGTGGCATATCGCACAAACCTGCCTACTGAGCTGCATTACTCGAAGAGGCAGGGATCACTTACACTGGAAATGAAATGCATATCTGACTAATTAGGAAGTTTCAGTAATCAACATTTTAACTAATTCGATGCACATATCGCTACACACGAATGGATGTCAGCGGTTTGACGAGGCACGACCTCTCTGAAAGAGTTCTAAAACTATAGCACAAGCTTTAAGATAAGTACCGACAATCTTGCGGTAAAAATGCACTCTTGTTCGACTTATTGACCGTATAATTGCAATAGCAATTATAGTACGGTCACTCTCAGCGCATTTTTGCCGTTGGCGTCGCCGCGATGTTGCTCATAAAGACCAAGGGCGACCACAGCGTCCCCGCGCGTTGCATGCTGTACGTGCGAGTGAAAGCACGCGAGCGAAGCCGACGATCAGGGCTCAACCTGGCGCGCGCGAAGGAAGAAAGCGGAGAGCAAACGCCGTCTTTCGTCGCGCGAGAGGCCATGGCGGGATGGCAGGGAGGCGCGTAGTGCTCCGGCAGGAACTGCGCATTTCGCGACCGGGCGGAAGGGGGGAACCGACAATCGCGGCTCAACCTGGCGCGCGCGAAGGAAGAAAGCGGAGAGCAAACGCCGTCTTTCGTCGCGCGAACGGCCATGGCGGGATGGCAGGGAGGCGCGTTGTACTCCGGCAGCAACTGCGCATTTCGCGACCGGGCGGAAGGGGGGAACCGACAATCGCGGCTCAACCTGGCGCGCGCGAAGGAAGAAAGCGGCGAGCAAACGCCGTCTTTCGTCGCGCGAACGGCCATGGCGGGATGGCAGGGAGGCGCGTTGTGCTCCGGCAGCAACTGCGCATTTCGCGACCGGGCGGAAGGGGGGAACCGACAATCGCGGCTCAACCTGACACGCGCGAAGGAAGAAAGCGGAGAGCAAACGCCGTCTTTCGTCGCGCGAAAGGCCATGGCGGGATGGCAGGGAGGCGCGTTGTGCTCCGGCAGCAACTGCGCATTTCGCAACCGGGCGGAAGGGGGGAACCGACAATCGCGGCTCAACCTGGCGCGCGCGAAGGAAGAAAGCGGAGAGCAAACGCCGTCTTTCGTCGCGCGAACGGCCATGGCGGGATGGCAGGGAGGCGCGTTGTGCTCCGGCAGCAACTGCGCATTTCGCGACCGGGCGGAAGGGGGGAACCGACAATCGCGGCTCAACCTGGCGCGCGCGAAGGAAGAAAGCGGAGAGGAAACGCCGTCTTTCGTCGCGCGAAAGGCCATGGCGGGATGGCCAGGGAGGCGCGTTGTGCTCCGGCAGCAACTGCGCATTTCGCGACCGGGCGGAAGGGGGGAACCGACAATCGCGGCTCAACCTGGCGCGCGCGAAAAAAGCGGAGAGCAAACGCCGTCTTTCGTCGCGCGAACGGCCATGGCGGGATGGCAGGGAGGCGCGTTGTGCTCCGGCAGCAACTGCGCATTTCGCAACCGGGCGGAAGGGGGGAACCGACAATCGCGGCTCAACCTGGCACGCGCGAAGGAAGAAAGCGGAGAGCAAACGCCGTCTTTCGTCGCGCGAAAGGCCATGGCGGGATGGCAGGGAGGCGCGTTGTGCTCCGGCAGCAACTGCGCATTTCGCAACCGGGCGGAAGGGGGGAACCGACAATCGCGGCTCAACCTGGCGCGCGCGAAGGAAGGAAGCGGGGAGCAAACGCCGTCTTTAGTCGCCGGAAAGGCCATGGCGGGATGGCAGGGAGGCGCGTTGTGCTCCGGCAGCAACTGCGCATTTCGCAACCGGGCGGAAGGGGGGAACCGACAATCGCGGCTCAACCTGGCGCGCGCGAAGGAAGAAAGCGGAGAGCAAACGCCGTCTTTCGTCGCGCGAAAGGCCATGGCGGGATGGCAGGGAGGCGCGTTGTGCTCCGGCAGCAACTGCGCATTTCGCGACCGGGCGGAAGGGGGGAACCGACAATCGCGGCTCAACCTGGCGCGCGCGAAAAAAGCGGAGAGCAAACGCCGTCTTTCGTCGCGCGAACGGCCATGGCGGGATGGCAGGGAGGCGCGTTGTGCTCCGGCAGCAACTGCGCATTTCGCAACCGGGCGGAAGGGGGGAACCGACAATCGCCGCTCAACCTGACGCGCGCGAAGGAAGAAAGCGGAGAGCAAACGCCGTCTTTCGTCGCGCGAAAGGCCATGGCGGGATGGCAGGGAGGCGCGTTGTGCTCCGGCAGCAACTGCGCATTTCGCAACCGGGCGGAAGGGGGGAACCGACAATCGCGGCTCAACCTGGCGCGCGCGAAGGAAGGAAGCGGGGAGCAAACGCCGTCTTTCGTCGCGCGAAAGGCCATGGCGGGATGGCAGGGAGGCGCGTTGTGCTCCGGCAGCAACTGCGCATTTCGCAACCGGGCGGAACCGACAATCGCGGCTCAACCTGGCGCGCGCGAAGGAAGGAAGCGGGGAGCAAACGCCGTCTTTAGTCGCGCGAAAGGCCATGGCGGGATGGCAGGGAGGCGCGTTGTGCTCCGGCAGCAATTGCGCATTTCGCAACCGGGCGGAAGGGGGGAACCGACAATCGCGGCTCAACCTGGCGCGCGCGAAGGAAGAAAGCGGAGAGCAAACGCCGTCTTTCGTCGCGCGAAAGGCCATGGCGGGATGGCAGGGAGGCGCGTTGTGCTCCGGCAGCAACTGCGCATTTCGCAACCGGGCGGAAGGGGGGAACCGACAATCGCGGCTCAACCTGGCGCGCGCGAAGGAAGAAAGCGGAGAGCAAACGCCGTCTTTCGTCGCGCGAAAGGCCATGGCGGGATGGCAGGGAGGCGCGTTGTGCTCCGGCAGCAACTGCGCATTTCGCGACCGGGCGGAAGGGGGGAACCGACAATCGCGGCTCAACCTGGCGCGCGCGAAAAAAGCGGAGAGCAAACGCCGTCTTTCGTCGCGCGAACGGCCATGGCGGGATGGCAGGGAGGCGCGTTGTGCTCCGGCAGCAACTGCGCATTTCGCAACCGGGCGGAAGGGGGGAACCGACAATCGCGGCTCAACCTGGCGCGCGCGAAGGAAGAAAGCGGAGAGCAAACGCCGTCTTTCGTCGCGCGAAAGGCCATGGCGGGATGGCAGGGAGGCGCGTTGTGCTCCGGCAGCAACTGCGCATTTCGCAACCGGGCGGAAGGGGGGAACCGACAATCGCGGCTCAACCTGGCGCGCGCGAAAAAAGCGGAGAGCAAACGCCGTCTTTCGTCGCGCGAACGGCCATGGCGGGATGGCAGGGAGGCGCGTTGTGCTCCGGCAGCAACTGCGCATTTCGCAACCGGGCGGAAGGGGGGAACCGACAATCGCGGCTCAACCTGACGCGCGCGAAGGAAGAAAGCGGAGAGCAAACGCCGTCTTTCGTCGCGCGAAAGGCCATGGCGGGATGGCAGGGAGGCGCGTTGTGCTCCGGCAGCAACTGCGCATTTCGCAACCGGGCGGAAGGGGGGAACCGACAATCGCGGCTCAACCTGGCGCGCGCGAAGGAAGGAAGCGGGGAGCAAACGCCGTCTTTCGTCGCGCGAAAGGCCATGGCGGGATGGCAGGGAGGCGCGTTGTGCTCCGGCAGCAACTGCGCATTTCGCAACCGGGCGGAAGGGGGGAACCGACAATCGCGGCTCAACCTGGCGCGCGCGAAGGAAGAAAGCGGAGAGGAAACGCCGTCTTTCGTCGCGCGAAAGGCCATGGCGGGATGGCCAGGGAGGCGCGTTGTGCTCCGGCAGCAACTGCGCATTTCGCGACCGGGCGGAAGGGGGGAACCGACAATCGCGGCTCAACCTGGCGCGCGCGAAAAAAGCGGAGAGCAAACGCCGTCTTTCGTCGCGCGAACGGCCATGGCGGGATGGCAGGGAGGCGCGTTGTGCTCCGGCAGCAACTGCGCATTTCGCAACCGGGCGGAAGGGGGGAACCGACAATCGCGGCTCAACCTGGCACGCGCGAAGGAAGAAAGCGGAGAGCAAACGCCGTCTTTCGTCGCGCGAAAGGCCATGGCGGGATGGCAGGGAGGCGCGTTGTGCTCCGGCAGCAACTGCGCATTTCGCAACCGGGCGGAAGGGGGGAACCGACAATCGCGGCTCAACCTGGCGCGCGCGAAGGAAGGAAGCGGGGAGCAAACGCCGTCTTTAGTCGCCGGAAAGGCCATGGCGGGATGGCAGGGAGGCGCGTTGTGCTCCGGCAGCAACTGCGCATTTCGCAACCGGGCGGAAGGGGGGAACCGACAATCGCGGCTCAACCTGGCGCGCGCGAAGGAAGAAAGCGGAGAGCAAACGCCGTCTTTCGTCGCGCGAAAGGCCATGGCGGGATGGCAGGGAGGCGCGTTGTGCTCCGGCAGCAACTGCGCATTTCGCGACCGGGCGGAAGGGGGGAACCGACAATCGCGGCTCAACCTGGCGCGCGCGAAAAAAGCGGAGAGCAAACGCCGTCTTTCGTCGCGCGAACGGCCATGGCGGGATGGCAGGGAGGCGCGTTGTGCTCCGGCAGCAACTGCGCATTTCGCAACCGGGCGGAAGGGGGGAACCGACAATCGCGGCTCAACCTGACGCGCGCGAAGGAAGAAAGCGGAGAGCAAACGCCGTCTTTCGTCGCGCGAAAGGCCATGGCGGGATGGCAGGGAGGCGCGTTGTGCTCCGGCAGCAACTGCGCATTTCGCAACCGGGCGGAAGGGGGGAACCGACAATCGCGGCTCAACCTGGCGCGCGCGAAGGAAGGAAGCGGGGAGCAAACGCCGTCTTTAGTCGCGCGAAAGGCCATGGCGGGATGGCAGGGAGGCGCGTTGTGCTCCGGCAGCAATTGCGCATTTCGCAACCGGGCGGAAGGGGGGAACCGACAATCGCGGCTCAACCTGGCGCGCGCGAAGGAAGGAAGCGGGGAGCAAACGCCGTCTTTAGTCGCGCGAAAGGCCATGGCGGGATGGCAGGGAGGCGCGTTGTGCTCCGGCAGCAATTGCGCATTTCGCAACCGGGCGGAAGGGGGGAACCGACAATCGCGGCTCAACCTGGCGCGCGCGAAGGAAGGAAGCGGGGAGCAAACGCCGTCTTTAGTCGCGCGAAAGGCCATGGCGGGATGGCAGGGAGGCGCGTTGTGCTCCGGCAGCAACTGCGCATTTCGCAACCGGGCGGAAGGGGGGAACCGACAATCGCGGCTCAACCTGGCGCGCGCGAAGGAAGAAAGCGGAGAGCAAACGCCGTCTTTCGTCGCGCGAAAGGCCATGGCGGGATGGCAGGGAGGCGCGTTGTGCTCCGGCAGCAACTGCGCATTTCGCGACCGGGCGGAAGGGGGGAACCGACAATCGCGGCTCAACCTGGCGCGCGCGAAAAAAGCGGAGAGCAAACGCCGTCTTTCGTCGCGCGAACGGCCATGGCGGGATGGCAGGGAGGCGCGTTGTGCTCCGGCAGCAACTGCGCATTTCGCAACCGGGCGGAAGGGGGGAACCGACAATCGCGGCTCAACCTGGCGCGCGCGAAGGAAGAAAGCGGAGAGCAAACGCCGTCTTTCGTCGCGCGAAAGGCCATGGCGGGATGGCAGGGAGGCGCGTTGTGCTCCGGCAGCAACTGCGCATTTCGCAACCGGGCGGAAGGGGGGAACCGACAATCGCGGCTCAACCTGGCGCGCGCGAAGGAAGAAAGCGGAGAGCAAACGCCGTCTTTCGTCGCGCGAAAGGCCATGGCGGGATGGCAGGGAGGCGCGTTGTGCTCCGGCAGCAACTGCGCATTTCGCGACCGGGCGGAAGGGGGGAACCGACAATCGCGGCTCAACCTGGCGCGCGCGAAAAAAGCGGAGAGCAAACGCCGTCTTTCGTCGCGCGAACGGCCATGGCGGGATGGCAGGGAGGCGCGTTGTGCTCCGGCAGCAACTGCGCATTTCGCAACCGGGCGGAAGGGGGGAACCGACAATCGCGGCTCAACCTGGCGCGCGCGAAGGAAGAAAGCGGAGAGCAAACGCCGTCTTTCGTCGCGCGAAAGGCCATGGCGGGATGGCAGGGAGGCGCGTTGTGCTCCGGCAGCAACTGCGCATTTCGCAACCGGGCGGAAGGGGGGAACCGACAATCGCGGCTCAACCTGGCGCGCGCGAAGGAAGGAAGCGGGGAGCAAACGCCGTCTTTCGTCGCGCGAAAGGCCATGGCGGGATGGCAGGGAGGCGCGTTGTGCTCCGGCAGCAACTGCGCATTTCGCAACCGGGCGGAAGGGGGGAACCGACAATCGCGGCTCAACCTGGCGCGCGCGAAGGAAGGAAGCGGGGAGCAAACGCCGTCTTTAGTCGCGCGAAAGGCCATGGCGGGATGGCAGGGAGGCGCGTTGTGCTCCGGCAGCAACTGCGCATTTCGCAACCGGGCGGAAGGGGGGAACCGACAATCGCGGCTCAACCTGGCGCGCGCGAAGGAAGAAAGCGGAGAGCAAACGCCGTCTTTCGTCGCGCGAAAGGCCATGGCGGGATGGCAGGGAGGCGCGTTGTGCTCCGGCAGCAACTGCGCATTTCGCGACCGGGCGGAAGGGGGGAACCGACAATCGCGGCTCAACCTGGCGCGCGCGAAAAAAGCGGAGAGCAAACGCCGTCTTTCGTCGCGCGAACGGCCATGGCGGGATGGCAGGGAGGCGCGTTGTGCTCCGGCAGCAACTGCGCATTTCGCAACCGGGCGGAAGGGGGGAACCGACAATCGCGGCTCAACCTGGCGCGCGCGAAGGAAGAAAGCGGAGAGCAAACGCCGTCTTTCGTCGCGCGAAAGGCCATGGCGGGATGGCAGGGAGGCGCGTTGTGCTCCGGCAGCAACTGCGCATTTCGCAACCGGGCGGAAGGGGGGAACCGACAATCGCGGCTCAACCTGGCGCGCGCGAAGGAAGAAAGCGGAGAGCAAACGCCGTCTTTCGTCGCGCGAAAGGCCATGGCGGGATGGCAGGGAGGCGCGTTGTGCTCCGGCAGCAACTGCGCATTTCGCGACCGGGCGGAAGGGGGGAACCGACAATAGCGGCTCAACCTGGCGCGCGCGAAAAAAGCGGAGAGCAAACGCCGTCTTTCGTCGCGCGAACGGCCATGGCGGGATGGCAGGGAGGCGCGTTGTGCTCCGGCAGCAACTGCGCATTTCGCAACCGGGCGGAAGGGGGGAACCGACAATCGCGGCTCAACCTGGCGCGCGCGAAGGAAGAAAGCGGAGAGCAAACGCCGTCTTTCGTCGCGCGAAAGGCCATGGCGGGATGGCAGGGAGGCGCGTTGTGCTCCGGCAGCAACTGCGCATTTCGCAACCGGGCGGAAGGGGGGAACCGACAATCGCGGCTCAACCTGGCGCGCGCGAAGGAAGGAAGCGGGGAGCAAACGCCGTCTTTCGTCGCGCGAAAGGCCATGGCGGGATGGCAGGGAGGCGCGTTGTGCTCCGGCAGCAACTGCGCATTTCGCAACCGGGCGGAAGGGGGGAACCGACAATCGCGGCTCAACCTGGCGCGCGCGAAGGAAGGAAGCGGGGAGCAAACGCCGTCTTTAGTCGCGCGAAAGGCCATGGCGGGATGGCAGGGAGGCGCGTTGTGCTCCGGCAGCAATTGCGCATTTCGCAACCGGGCGGAAGGGGGGAACCGACAATCGCGGCTCAACCTGGCGCGCGCGAAGGAAGGAAGCGGGGAGCAAACGCCGTCTTTAGTCGCGCGAAAGGCCATGGCGGGATGGCAGGGAGGCGCGTTGTGCTCCGGCAGCAACTGCGCATTTCGCAACCGGGCGGAAGGGGGGAACCGACAATCGCGGCTCAACCTGGCGCGCGCGAAGGAAGAAAGCGGAGAGCAAACGCCGTCTTTCGTCGCGCGAAAGGCCATGGCGGGATGGCAGGGAGGCGCGTTGTGCTCCGGCAGCAACTGCGCATTTCGCGACCGGGCGGAAGGGGGGAACCGACAATCGCGGCTCAACCTGGCGCGCGCGAAAAAAGCGGAGAGCAAACGCCGTCTTTCGTCGCGCGAACGGCCATGGCGGGATGGCAGGGAGGCGCGTTGTGCTCCGGCAGCAACTGCGCATTTCGCAACCGGGCGGAAGGGGGGAACCGACAATCGCGGCTCAACCTGGCACGCGCGAAGGAAGAAAGCGGAGAGCAAACGCCGTCTTTCGTCGCGCGAAAGGCCATGGCGGGATGGCAGGGAGGCGCGTTGTGCTCCGGCAGCAACTGCGCATTTCGCAACCGGGCGGAAGGGGGGAACCGACAATCGCGGCTCAACCTGGCGCGCGCGAAGGAAGGAAGCGGGGAGCAAACGCCGTCTTTAGTCGCCGGAAAGGCCATGGCGGGATGGCAGGGAGGCGCGTTGTGCTCCGGCAGCAACTGCGCATTTCGCAACCGGGCGGAAGGGGGGAACCGACAATCGCGGCTCAACCTGGCGCGCGCGAAGGAAGAAAGCGGAGAGCAAACGCCGTCTTTCGTCGCGCGAAAGGCCATGGCGGGATGGCAGGGAGGCGCGTTGTGCTCCGGCAGCAACTGCGCATTTCGCGACCGGGCGGAAGGGGGGAACCGACAATCGCGGCTCAACCTGGCGCGCGCGAAAAAAGCGGAGAGCAAACGCCGTCTTTCGTCGCGCGAACGGCCATGGCGGGATGGCAGGGAGGCGCGTTGTGCTCCGGCAGCAACTGCGCATTTCGCAACCGGGCGGAAGGGGGGAACCGACAATCGCGGCTCAACCTGACGCGCGCGAAGGAAGAAAGCGGAGAGCAAACGCCGTCTTTCGTCGCGCGAAAGGCCATGGCGGGATGGCAGGGAGGCGCGTTGTGCTCCGGCAGCAACTGCGCATTTCGCAACCGGGCGGAAGGGGGGAACCGACAATCGCGGCTCAACCTGGCGCGCGCGAAGGAAGGAAGCGGGGAGCAAACGCCGTCTTTCGTCGCGCGAAAGGCCATGGCGGGATGGCAGGGAGGCGCGTTGTGCTCCGGCAGCAACTGCGCATTTCGCAACCGGGCGGAACCGACAATCGCGGCTCAACCTGGCGCGCGCGAAGGAAGGAAGCGGGGAGCAAACGCCGTCTTTAGTCGCGCGAAAGGCCATGGCGGGATGGCAGGGAGGCGCGTTGTGCTCCGGCAGCAATTGCGCATTTCGCAACCGGGCGGAAGGGGGGAACCGACAATCGCGGCTCAACCTGGCGCGCGCGAAGGAAGAAAGCGGAGAGCAAACGCCGTCTTTCGTCGCGCGAAAGGCCATGGCGGGATGGCAGGGAGGCGCGTTGTGCTCCGGCAGCAACTGCGCATTTCGCAACCGGGCGGAAGGGGGGAACCGACAATCGCGGCTCAACCTGGCGCGCGCGAAGGAAGAAAGCGGAGAGCAAACGCCGTCTTTCGTCGCGCGAAAGGCCATGGCGGGATGGCAGGGAGGCGCGTTGTGCTCCGGCAGCAACTGCGCATTTCGCGACCGGGCGGAAGGGGGGAACCGACAATCGCGGCTCAACCTGGCGCGCGCGAAAAAAGCGGAGAGCAAACGCCGTCTTTCGTCGCGCGAACGGCCATGGCGGGATGGCAGGGAGGCGCGTTGTGCTCCGGCAGCAACTGCGCATTTCGCAACCGGGCGGAAGGGGGGAACCGACAATCGCGGCTCAACCTGGCGCGCGCGAAGGAAGAAAGCGGAGAGCAAACGCCGTCTTTCGTCGCGCGAAAGGCCATGGCGGGATGGCAGGGAGGCGCGTTGTGCTCCGGCAGCAACTGCGCATTTCGCAACCGGGCGGAAGGGGGGAACCGACAATCGCGGCTCAACCTGGCGCGCGCGAAAAAAGCGGAGAGCAAACGCCGTCTTTCGTCGCGCGAACGGCCATGGCGGGATGGCAGGGAGGCGCGTTGTGCTCCGGCAGCAACTGCGCATTTCGCAACCGGGCGGAAGGGGGGAACCGACAATCGCGGCTCAACCTGACGCGCGCGAAGGAAGAAAGCGGAGAGCAAACGCCGTCTTTCGTCGCGCGAAAGGCCATGGCGGGATGGCAGGGAGGCGCGTTGTGCTCCGGCAGCAACTGCGCATTTCGCAACCGGGCGGAAGGGGGGAACCGACAATCGCGGCTCAACCTGGCGCGCGCGAAGGAAGAAAGCGGAGAGGAAACGCCGTCTTTCGTCGCGCGAAAGGCCATGGCGGGATGGCCAGGGAGGCGCGTTGTGCTCCGGCAGCAACTGCGCATTTCGCGACCGGGCGGAAGGGGGGAACCGACAATCGCGGCTCAACCTGGCGCGCGCGAAAAAAGCGGAGAGCAAACGCCGTCTTTCGTCGCGCGAACGGCCATGGCGGGATGGCAGGGAGGCGCGTTGTGCTCCGGCAGCAACTGCGCATTTCGCAACCGGGCGGAAGGGGGGAACCGACAATCGCGGCTCAACCTGGCACGCGCGAAGGAAGAAAGCGGAGAGCAAACGCCGTCTTTCGTCGCGCGAAAGGCCATGGCGGGATGGCAGGGAGGCGCGTTGTGCTCCGGCAGCAACTGCGCATTTCGCAACCGGGCGGAAGGGGGGAACCGACAATCGCGGCTCAACCTGGCGCGCGCGAAGGAAGGAAGCGGGGAGCAAACGCCGTCTTTAGTCGTCGGAAAGGCCATGGCGGGATGGCAGGGAGGCGCGTTGTGCTCCGGCAGCAACTGCGCATTTCGCAACCGGGCGGAAGGGGGGAACCGACAATCGCGGCTCAACCTGGCGCGCGCGAAGGAAGAAAGCGGAGAGCAAACGCCGTCTTTCGTCGCGCGAAAGGCCATGGCGGGATGGCAGGGAGGCGCGTTGTGCTCCGGCAGCAACTGCGCATTTCGCGACCGGGCGGAAGGGGGGAACCGACAATCGCGGCTCAACCTGGCGCGCGCGAAAAAAGCGGAGAGCAAACGCCGTCTTTCGTCGCGCGAACGGCCATGGCGGGATGGCAGGGAGGCGCGTTGTGCTCCGGCAGCAACTGCGCATTTCGCAACCGGGCGGAAGGGGGGAACCGACAATCGCGGCTCAACCTGACGCGCGCGAAGGAAGAAAGCGGAGAGCAAACGCCGTCTTTCGTCGCGCGAAAGGCCATGGCGGGATGGCAGGGAGGCGCGTTGTGCTCCGGCAGCAACTGCGCATTTCGCAACCGGGCGGAAGGGGGGAACCGACAATCGCGGCTCAACCTGGCGCGCGCGAAGGAAGGAAGCGGGGAGCAAACGCCGTCTTTAGTCGCGCGAAAGGCCATGGCGGGATGGCAGGGAGGCGCGTTGTGCTCCGGCAGCAATTGCGCATTTCGCAACCGGGCGGAAGGGGGGAACCGACAATCGCGGCTCAACCTGGCGCGCGCGAAGGAAGGAAGCGGGGAGCAAACGCCGTCTTTAGTCGCGCGAAAGGCCATGGCGGGATGGCAGGGAGGCGCGTTGTGCTCCGGCAGCAATTGCGCATTTCGCAACCGGGCGGAAGGGGGGAACCGACAATCGCGGCTCAACCTGGCGCGCGCGAAGGAAGGAAGCGGGGAGCAAACGCCGTCTTTAGTCGCGCGAAAGGCCATGGCGGGATGGCAGGGAGGCGCGTTGTGCTCCGGCAGCAACTGCGCATTTCGCAACCGGGCGGAAGGGGGGAACCGACAATCGCGGCTCAACCTGGCGCGCGCGAAGGAAGAAAGCGGAGAGCAAACGCCGTCTTTCGTCGCGCGAAAGGCCATGGCGGGATGGCAGGGAGGCGCGTTGTGCTCCGGCAGCAACTGCGCATTTCGCGACCGGGCGGAAGGGGGGAACCGACAATCGCGGCTCAACCTGGCGCGCGCGAAAAAAGCGGAGAGCAAACGCCGTCTTTCGTCGCGCGAACGGCCATGGCGGGATGGCAGGGAGGCGCGTTGTGCTCCGGCAGCAACTGCGCATTTCGCAACCGGGCGGAAGGGGGGAACCGACAATCGCGGCTCAACCTGGCGCGCGCGAAGGAAGAAAGCGGAGAGCAAACGCCGTCTTTCGTCGCGCGAAAGGCCATGGCGGGATGGCAGGGAGGCGCGTTGTGCTCCGGCAGCAACTGCGCATTTCGCAACCGGGCGGAAGGGGGGAACCGACAATCGCGGCTCAACCTGGCGCGCGCGAAGGAAGAAAGCGGAGAGCAAACGCCGTCTTTCGTCGCGCGAAAGGCCATGGCGGGATGGCAGGGAGGCGCGTTGTGCTCCGGCAGCAACTGCGCATTTCGCGACCGGGCGGAAGGGGGGAACCGACAATCGCGGCTCAACCTGGCGCGCGCGAAAAAAGCGGAGCAAACGCCGTCTTTCGTCGCGCGAACGGCCATGGCGGGATGGCAGGGAGGCGCGTTGTGCTCCGGCAGCAACTGCGCATTTCGCAACCGGGCGGAAGGGGGGAACCGACAATCGCGGCTCAACCTGGCGCGCGCGAAGGAAGAAAGCGGAGAGCAAACGCCGTCTTTCGTCGCGCGAAAGGCCATGGCGGGATGGCAGGGAGGCGCGTTGTGCTCCGGCAGCAACTGCGCATTTCGCAACCGGGCGGAAGGGGGGAACCGACAATCGCGGCTCAACCTGGCGCGCGCGAAGGAAGGAAGCGGGGAGCAAACGCCGTCTTTCGTCGCGCGAAAGGCCATGGCGGGATGGCAGGGAGGCGCGTTGTGCTCCGGCAGCAACTGCGCATTTCGCAACCGGGCGGAAGGGGGGAACCGACAATCGCGGCTCAACCTGGCGCGCGCGAAGGAAGGAAGCGGGGAGCAAACGCCGTCTTTAGTCGCGCGAAAGGCCATGGCGGGATGGCAGGGAGGCGCGTTGTGCTCCGGCAGCAACTGCGCATTTCGCAACCGGGCGGAAGGGGGGAACCGACAATCGCGGCTCAACCTGGCGCGCGCGAAGGAAGAAAGCGGAGAGCAAACGCCGTCTTTCGTCGCGCGAAAGGCCATGGCGGGATGGCAGGGAGGCGCGTTGTGCTCCGGCAGCAACTGCGCATTTCGCGACCGGGCGGAAGGGGGGAACCGACAATCGCGGCTCAACCTGGCGCGCGCGAAAAAAGCGGAGAGCAAACGCCGTCTTTCGTCGCGCGAACGGCCATGGCGGGATGGCAGGGAGGCGCGTTGTGCTCCGGCAGCAACTGCGCATTTCGCAACCGGGCGGAAGGGGGGAACCGACAATCGCGGCTCAACCTGGCGCGCGCGAAGGAAGAAAGCGGAGAGCAAACGCCGTCTTTCGTCGCGCGAAAGGCCATGGCGGGATGGCAGGGAGGCGCGTTGTGCTCCGGCAGCAACTGCGCATTTCGCAACCGGGCGGAAGGGGGGAACCGACAATCGCGGCTCAACCTGGCGCGCGCGAAGGAAGAAAGCGGAGAGCAAACGCCGTCTTTCGTCGCGCGAAAGGCCATGGCGGGATGGCAGGGAGGCGCGTTGTGCTCCGGCAGCAACTGCGCATTTCGCGACCGGGCGGAAGGGGGGAACCGACAATCGCGGCTCAACCTGGCGCGCGCGAAAAAAGCGGAGAGCAAACGCCGTCTTTCGTCGCGCGAACGGCCATGGCGGGATGGCAGGGAGGCGCGTTGTGCTCCGGCAGCAACTGCGCATTTCGCAACCGGGCGGAAGGGGGGAACCGACAATCGCGGCTCAACCTGGCGCGCGCGAAGGAAGAAAGCGGAGAGCAAACGCCGTCTTTCGTCGCGCGAAAGGCCATGGCGGGATGGCAGGGAGGCGCGTTGTGCTCCGGCAGCAACTGCGCATTTCGCAACCGGGCGGAAGGGGGGAACCGACAATCGCGGCTCAACCTGGCGCGCGCGAAGGAAGGAAGCGGGGAGCAAACGCCGTCTTTCGTCGCGCGAAAGGCCATGGCGGGATGGCAGGGAGGCGCGTTGTGCTCCGGCAGCAACTGCGCATTTCGCAACCGGGCGGAAGGGGGGAACCGACAATCGCGGCTCAACCTGGCGCGCGCGAAGGAAGGAAGCGGGGAGCAAACGCCGTCTTTAGTCGCGCGAAAGGCCATGGCGGGATGGCAGGGAGGCGCGTTGTGCTCCGGCAGCAATTGCGCATTTCGCAACCGGGCGGAAGGGGGGAACCGACAATCGCGGCTCAACCTGGCGCGCGCGAAGGAAGGAAGCGGGGAGCAAACGCCGTCTTTAGTCGCGCGAAAGGCCATGGCGGGATGGCAGGGAGGCGCGTTGTGCTCCGGCAGCAACTGCGCATTTCGCAACCGGGCGGAAGGGGGGAACCGACAATCGCGGCTCAACCTGGCGCGCGCGAAGGAAGAAAGCGGAGAGCAAACGCCGTCTTTCGTCGCGCGAAAGGCCATGGCGGGATGGCAGGGAGGCGCGTTGTGCTCCGGCAGCAACTGCGCATTTCGCGACCGGGCGGAAGGGGGGAACCGACAATCGCGGCTCAACCTGGCGCGCGCGAAAAAAGCGGAGAGCAAACGCCGTCTTTCGTCGCGCGAACGGCCATGGCGGGATGGCAGGGAGGCGCGTTGTGCTCCGGCAGCAACTGCGCATTTCGCAACCGGGCGGAAGGGGGGAACCGACAATCGCGGCTCAACCTGGCGCGCGCGAAGGAAGAAAGCGGAGAGCAAACGCCGTCTTTCGTCGCGCGAAAGGCCATGGCGGGATGGCAGGGAGGCGCGTTGTGCTCCGGCAGCAACTGCGCATTTCGCAACCGGGCGGAAGGGGGGAACCGACAATCGCGGCTCAACCTGGCGCGCGCGAAGGAAGAAAGCGGAGAGCAAACGCCGTCTTTCGTCGCGCGAAAGGCCATGGCGGGATGGCAGGGAGGCGCGTTGTGCTCCGGCAGCAACTGCGCATTTCGCGACCGGGCGGAAGGGGGGAACCGACAATCGCGGCTCAACCTGGCGCGCGCGAAAAAAGCGGAGAGCAAACGCCGTCTTTCGTCGCGCGAACGGCCATGGCGGGATGGCAGGGAGGCGCGTTGTGCTCCGGCAGCAACTGCGCATTTCGCAACCGGGCGGAAGGGGGGAACCGACAATCGCGGCTCAACCTGGCGCGCGCGAAGGAAGAAAGCGGAGAGCAAACGCCGTCTTTCGTCGCGCGAAAGGCCATGGCGGGATGGCAGGGAGGCGCGTTGTGCTCCGGCAGCAACTGCGCATTTCGCAACCGGGCGGAAGGGGGGAACCGACAATCGCGGCTCAACCTGGCGCGCGCGAAGGAAGGAAGCGGGGAGCAAACGCCGTCTTTCGTCGCGCGAAAGGCCATGGCGGGATGGCAGGGAGGCGCGTTGTGCTCCGGCAGCAACTGCGCATTTCGCAACCGGGCGGAAGGGGGGAACCGACAATCGCGGCTCAACCTGGCGCGCGCGAAGGAAGGAAGCGGGGAGCAAACGCCGTCTTTAGTCGCGCGAAAGGCCATGGCGGGATGGCAGGGAGGCGCGTTGTGCTCCGGCAGCAACTGCGCATTTCGCAACCGGGCAATACAATTTCCTCATTGACACTTTGCATGTAATTATATTGAGAATTTAATTAATTCGGACTAATATATATCTAGGCGGAACGCAAAAATAAGCTAAGTATCTCCAAGCAACGGCAAACATCACCTTGCTTTTGTCCAGCTACGTGGGTTTTGCACATTAAAAAAAAATCTTGGTGCATGATAGTTGGGAGACCCTGTTTATATACGAACGGGAAGAAAGGAAACCGAGATGCCCGATTTAAACCGCCACCAGCACGCCTAGGCCGTGAACGATGGCGATGGTTAAGCCTGCTAGGATTAACTAGCGCCTTGTGTAAAAGAATATAAATACGTTGGTATATGGATAAACGAAGGCAATAGATATATTGAAACACGGGAAAAAGAAATAACAGTAAAGGGTAAGAGAAATGCGGCCATAATGAAACACAGAGCGCTACGGGGATACAATACGTAAGAGGTGCTCCGGGGTATGTGGAAAGGTGAAACGGTTCTACGACTTACATTTGGAAATGCGGTTGCTTGCTTTAAATCAGGGGTACAATCAGGACTCGACGACAACCAAAGGTCAGTGGGTCGCCTCGCATTGGGCGCTCACGGGAAGACTACAAATGAAACTGTGCAGGGTGATATGGGCTGGACTAGTTTTCAAGTGAGGGAAGCTCACAGTATAATTGATTATGAAGAACGACTGAAGAATATGGAAAAAAGTAAATGGGCTGGGAGAGTTGAAGTACTTGCACAGGAAGAACAATGATCCACAGTGGAGGAACAAAACTAGGAAGCTTACCGGAAAGTATGCGACCTGTATGGTGAGCAAAACAGCAACAATGAACGTCAAGCGGAAAGTCAGAGAGGCTGAAATAATCTCATGTGTGACGGCAATGGAAGCGAGAGCAAGGGGAAAGTAAACATGCATGTCCGCAATAGAGATTAGTAAGAGGCGATTGGAAGATTGGTGGAAGTAGGGAAACGAGAAAAAACGGAGGCGTACAAAAACAAAGTTCACAATAGGGGTTCAGAAACGTTGGTTATGGGAATTCATTGTGTCTTTTTTTCTTTTCTTTTTTTAACATACGTAGGACATTAGGCAATGAAGTAACAAGAGCTTGGCGGCGCAACACACCACCCCGTTGCAAAGGCGACGCTCATAACCTCCATCCATCCAGGATTAGTCGATAAACATGGCTCAGAAAGTGAACGGGAAAACGGCGCCGCGGATAGCTCAATTGGCAAGAGCATCGCACGCGTAATGCGAAGACGCGGGTTCACATCCCTAAAGGGCTTTACACATCCAAACTGTGGCCAGTTGTTCCTTCATCCACTTCCCATTTATCATTCCCTTGTTTCAATTATACGAACTGCAGCCATTTCTCGCATGCTGTCCTTGGTGCCACTATTTGTTGGCTTACGACGTGACGTACGTGCACATATCCTCCGAATGTCGTTCGAATTCGGCCCATCTATCATTAATGAAAGCACACTTGGGAGTCACCGCTCGTCGTCGTCCCGATTAAGCATACTCGTCCGCCTTACAGAGGCGCCGCGCTCGCCCACTAAGCAGGGAGCGGGGACGCACCATTCCCTAATTCCCCCTCCACATGGTCTTTCTTTTTTCCTTGTTTCTGCCTCCTCGAAGGCGACGGCGGCGTTAACGCGGAGTCGACCGAGTGCGGTGCGAAGCGCGCCTTAGCATGACGGCCGGCGCCTTCCGCGGCCACGTCCCGCTTGCGGGCAATAAGGGGGGGGGGGTCTTAATTAAACGCCTAAACAAGGGGCGTGCGCCCACCTCTCCTCTCTCCGCTACGCCGAATCGCCAAGAGCCATACTAATGAGCAGCACTTGAGCATCGGAGCACGCAGCTGCTCCCACCGCCACTGGCTCAAGGAGTATGAAAGAGGGGGGGTATGACCGAATAAAGACGGGAGTGGTGTATGCATGGACCGGCTGACGATGCTGTTCGCGAAGTCCGGGCGGCGCTTCTCCGCCATTATGATGAGCAGCCCCAATAAACTCGTTAATATACGGACGCCCCCGGACAACTGCACGTGCAACAGACGGTATCCGACGGAGCGAACGCAGCGCAAGTTTCTCTTGACGCGGCTTTCTACAGAGTACTAAAATAATTCGCCATTCCGCTTAAGTGATATAAGGTCGTGCACAGACAATCGACGATGACTGTCTGTGTAAGCGATAGCGGTTCCGGTCCGCTGCTCTCAGAGCGGTGTATCTACAGCACTATGCACACAGCCGCTCAACGTAACGCTACGTATATCTTGGGAACATCACATTTAGTAGAGAGTTACCGCATACCGGATGCCAAGATTGCGCATGTGCGGAGCTTAGCGGGCTCCGGTATCGGTTCACCAGAACGCTTCGCCGTGCACCGTTTGCGCAGCAACAAGCACCGAGGCTGCCCGCTTCGATCCAAGTTCGCCCGTGACGCTTGCTCTGCGTCGTGCCAGCAGAAACAAATGGTAAAATCGGTAATCACTCGGCCAAGAACAAAGTATGAGTACTCCTTTGTAGTTACTATTGAAATCGACTGTTACTTTTGACGCGACACCTTAAATATCGCGGCGCCAGCTGTTGAACGGAAGTCGACGCACTTTTCGCCCCCCCCCCAGACTTTCGAGATCGGGCCACGACCGCGCACGCCATCCTTCTAGGCCTTTCTACGCCTAGCAACGTTAAAAAGAACATCAATAATAAGTACAACATAGTGCTTACAGTTTATCCTCAGCGTAAAATTTGACTAAGCTATGGCCAATTTTAACATTTATTTCTTGCTACGTATTACGACGGTAAGCATGTATCACGGGCGAGTTAAGGTTCCACGCGGGCAGCCTGAGCTGCCGTGTTCTCGCGCAAACACGATATAGCGCGGTGGGTTCCGCTAAACTTATACCTGAGCCCGCTAAACTCCGCGCATGCGCAGTCATGGCAGCCGGTATGCGGTAACGCTCTGTAGCTAAAACTGTCTAGTGACGCGCGCGCACGCAACGCTCATGCCGGAAGCGGATGCGTTATAGGATGCGTCTACCGGGTGTCCTAGCAAACGTCAGACAAGCTGCTATGACAAAAAAATTGCCAACCTTTCCCCTACCGAAAAATGGGACAAGCGAAGCTTCTAATGCATGCTCCTGACCTTTTTCACGGTGAAGTAACCCATAGGTAACGGTGCCGGATTGCTTAGGCCTCCCACTCCCTTCAGCTCGGCATGTACTTTTCGTTGCTGTCGGATTGCCGGGCCCCTTGAGGCTCTCACGGCTGGATCAGCGCGCCAGACGGCGAGCCCTTCACGGGCTATACTTCTCGCCGCCGCTCGTCGAACGCTGCCCGTTCCTCGGGGGAACGCAGAACGCGTGGCCGTCCCATGCGTTTTCCAAAACTGAACTGAACGAAAACGAGGGCAGCGCTAAGCGCGCGATACCCTTTCCTGCAATTTCCTTCCCCGGCAGAAGCGAAACGGCTCTGATTGGTTCCGCGCGTGGTTTGAGCACGCGCCTATGCAGCTGGAATCCCTGCTAATGACTTACGCTCCGGCGCAGCTGTCAACTCATCAAACCGCCCTTTGCTGCAGTTTGTCTGCTCTGGGAGCAACTGGGGATTGTTCTTTTTTTGCGTGACCGTGACAACGCGACTTCTGAGCCAATACAAGCTTCACTGAAAAACGGAGGAGGCACTGCTCCAACATACAGTGGCCTAGGCTACGGAGGAACGACGTGGACAGCGGCGACGCTGTGTCGGGGTAGTGTGGCGGAAATTATTGAAACCGGCTATTTGTGCTCACGCTGCTGGGACTATACAGACACGGCGCCGGCCGTTCCTGTTGGGCTAGGGACACTCGTCTCCTCGCTCGTACAGCTGCATCCAACCAGCAGCGGACGAAAAAGACAGTCCACTAGGTGGACTCTTACAGAATAGCCCCCCCCCTGCTGTCACCTACAGGTAAGCGCAGCTTATGATTACGGCATCAAATCATTTTTTGCGTAAATCTGCCATCCATATGCCAACACGATGGCAGGTAGACGCTAAGCAGACGACGCAGCTCGGATGAGCACATCTCGAGGGTTATTCGGCCTTCCTATTGGCTAAGAATTCGTGTAGCTTCCACAGCGCTGCAAGGAACTTCTGAGATATAGTAAGCAGATGGCGCCACAGCAATAGCACTGGTGATGCGTTTACTATGCGGAACGCTATAAAGCCCGAATTGCTCACTGCATCACTAATTTATTACCTCGCTCTAGCATGATACATGGAGACGGTAGCCAGCAAACGGCAAGACGCTGTAAGGCAGATGAACATTTATAAGGGCATTCGCCCTTACTACTTGCTAACAAGGATGCAAGGTACGTAACTACAGGTAAAGCGCACAGGTGAAGTGAAGCCCTGGTGAGGTATTGTGTAAGAGTCCACCTAGTGGACTGTCCATTTCGGCCGTTCCTGTTGGGCTAGGGATACTCGTCTCCTCACTCGTACAGCTGCATCCAACCAGCAGCGGACGAAAAAGACAGTCCGCTAGGTGGACTCTTACAGAATAACCCCCCCCCCCTGCTGTCACCTACAGGTAAGCGCAGCTTATGATTACGGCATCAAATCATTTTTTGCGTAAATCTGCCATCCATATGCCAACACGATGGCAGGTAGACGCTAAGCAGACGACGCAGCTCGGATGAGCACATCTCGAGGGTTATTCGGCCTTCCTATTGGCTAAGAATTCGTGTAGCTTCCACAGTGCTGAAAGGAACTTCTGAGATAGAGTATAGTTAAACACTCGGCCATAAAGAATGACGACCTCGCAGTTTAACGTTTCAAGAGAACCAAGGTCACCGAGAGGAAGGTACGGGACCTTCACCGAAATCTGTGACGTCGTAGTGATGTAACCATCGCGCTGCGCGCTGGTTTAGAAGAAAAAATAAAATAAAAAAAGAAATTAAAAATGGCTGTGGCTTAGGTAAGGTTAAGCCCAGGATGCGAAGCATACTAGCCTTTATTTTAGTTGTTGAACCACTGTTTAGCCTGGTGAACTGCTGTTGCTTGGCTATATTTGGTTCGGCTAGACGAAGAAACAACTCATGCGTTACTCTGCTTCGCCTTGGACGCCCCGCATTGGACGCGGTGAGCGTCGAGCAACGCAGCGTTCGGCGCGGCAACGAAATGTGCGCCTGAGCAAGCGACGCACGCCTGAGCCTTAGAAGCAGCTCGTTTCTAAGGCAACACCGCATTCACTAGAGGCGCTTTTGTACCGCTTTGAAGCATCGTACTCGTGGCTCAGTGGACTTCCTCTTCAGCCACCGAGGTGAGCGGACGCGGAATGTCGGGCTCTTCGCGAGCGGCTTCAGCGGCCCTTTTGGGCCGCGGTATCAGGTCAACTGAAAAACCAGGTCAGGACTACCAAATGATTTTACCAACGCTGCCAACAGGTGCATCCGTTCTGCATACGGTTTTTTTACATGGTGACGTTAAGGCGAGGCCTTACAGAGTGGAACATTTTCGAGACGCTCTTACACAGCTGTCTCTCATGCCGGAAGTGGTTGCGCTGGGTGCATATCAAATGAACCATCTGTGGGCGGTGACTTTCAAGGACGAAGAAGCGAAGAAGAGGATTATCGCTGCAGACGCGTTTGATGTCAAGGACCACCGCTGTGTGGTCGTCGACCCGTGTTACAGAGGCGTCCGTATCAAGCGCTACTGGCTCCTTCACGGTGTACCTGACGACGACGTTCGCACTGCCTTGTCGCCTTTTGGAAAGGTGACTGAGATCACGAGGGACAGGTGGCGGGTACAAGGATGCGTTGACAAAGGGTCAACCACCCGTACTGTCACTATTAAGCTGAAGGCAGGCGTCACCGCTGAAGACTTGCCCCACCAGCTGCGAGTGGCGGAAGATGTTGCGCTCGTGCACGTCCCTGGCAGAGCTCCCCTCTGCCTCCGATGCCGTGGCATCGGGCACATACGACGCGAGTGCCGTGTACCCCGCTGTGGGCTTTGTCGTCGTTTCGGCCACGACGAGACCCAGTGCGTCCGAACCTATGCCACAGTGACAGGCCCAGCATTGAAGGAAGATGTCACAGATCACTTGATGGACGTGGTCGACGCAGTGGAAGCCGCAGGTGAAGGGTAAGAGACCCAGCCCTCGGTGTTAACGCCCCTCAAGAAGGCAACGACTGTTAATGAAGACAAGCCATCGGATGGCTGGAAAGACCCATGGGATGACACGGTGCAACCAACTAACTCAACAGAGGTCGAGGTAAAAGAGGCCAAAGAAACGTGCACATCAACGGAAGTGACGACCGGCGAACAGCATGACACTGACGACACCGTGATGCCAACGTCAAGTAGTGCACCTGCTAAGAGGCTTCACGAAGAGGCGGATGAGCTAGAGGAAAAGGATCAAGAGACTGGGAATGACGAGCCTCCTCCAAAAGCTACCCCGGGACGCCGACCGGCGTTCAAGCCCAAGCCCAGCGTTCCAGCCAAACGCCCTTCTACAACCCAGACGCCTCCGCGTTAGCGGATGCGTTCCTGGGTCAGAAGAGAGAGAGAGAGAGATAGCACTTTATTTACACCCGTCAGAGAGTATGGGTGATCGGGTGAGACGCAGCTCTCCCTATCACCGTCTACCTCCCCCCTAGACGTCGGCCGGAATCAGTTGACTTCCGGCGGCGGCCTGGGCTTGACGGATGGCCTGTTTTTGGGCTTGCTCTTCCTGGCTATGGAGGGAGGATTCCCATGACTCTCTGTTTCCATGTAGGCCGTTTAGGGCTGGGCAAGCCCAAAGCATGTGATTTAGCGTTGCTATGCCTTCACAGTTTTTACATTTTGGAGAGTGCACCTCAGGATGCCATTTGTGCAGAATATACGGGTTTGGGAAGGTACCTGTCTGCAGTTTTCGCCATATTACCTCTTCCTGCTTTGTGAGAGATCTATGGGGGGGAGGCAGAGTTCTCCTCCCCATTCTGTAGTGTTCTAGAACTTCTCTGTATGTGGTTAACTCTCGCTTTTTGGACAGGAAGTAATCTGCCTGCGCTGGGGCCCGGTGTGTGAGTCCTCGGGCGACCTCATTGGCGATCTCGTTCCCTGTGAGTCCACTATGAGCGGGTGCCCATATTATCCTAATTAGGTCGTTAGGTACGTTCTCCTTGCCTGCTTGCAGAATTTTGCCGGCCTCTTTGGAAACCTTACCTTTGTCATAGGCTTTGATTGCAGTTTTAGAATCGGTGATGACTATTCTAGTTGATGGGTATGTGATTGCCAGGGCAATCGCCGCCATCTCTGCCTCATCTGGTGAAGAGTGTCGTACGCTACAGCTAGAGACTAGCTCGCCTTTGTCGCTCACTACTACTGCAGCATAATGCCCTTCTGGGCATTCTGCCGCATCGGTGTACACTACCCCTTGTTTTTGGAGGAGGGAGCCTTGGAGTCTTTGGACCCTGCTTCTCCTGCGTTCCTTGTTGTGTATGGGGTGCATGTTTCTTGGGATAGGGGTTATTCTTAACTTGTTAGCAATTTCTTTGGGGATGACGGTTATCCTATCACGTGATTCTGGGTTTTGATAGCCCAGGTTTCTGAGGATGGATCGGCCCGTTTTGCTGCCAGTTAGTCTGATATATTGTGCCGTGAGTTTCGCCTCGCACATTTCCTCTAGGGTGTTCGACACTCCTAGGTTCATAATCATCTCGGTTGATGTGCATGCTGGTAAACCTAGTGCTGTTTTGACACCTTTCCTGATGAGAATGTCTACCTTGTCTCTCTCTGCTTTAGTTGTTTTTAAGTACGGGATAGCGTAGGTGATTCTGCTAATGATGAAAGAATGAACGAGCCTAAGTAGGTTTGCCTCTTTCATCCCCGCGTTTTTGTTTGCTATCCTCCTGAGAAGCCTGCATGTTTGGTTGGTCGTGGCTTCTAGTCGGTTAATTGTTTCGGTGTTTCTCCCATTTTGTTGTATCCACATACCCAGTATCCTGATCTTGTCCACCCTTGGTACCGGGGTGTTGTTGACCAGGAGCTGGATATTGACCTGCTGCTTGCCCATGATGAGCATCTCCGATTTTTCCGGCGAGCATTTTAGCCCTATGGGTCTCAGATAGCATTCCGTTTCCCATATTGCCCTTTGTAGGGTGCCTTCTATTTGGCCATCGCTCCCCCCTCTGTCGACCCAAAGGGTGAGGTCGTCAGCATAGAGTGTGTGGCAGAGGCCTTCTATCTTTCTGAGTCGTTCTGGCAGCCCGATCATTGCAATGTTGAACAGGGTAGGGGAGAGCACTGATCCCTGCGGTGTTCCCTTGTTGCCTAGCTTAATGTTTTTTCTTATTGTGCCCCCGATTTCTATGTTCACCGTTCGGTCCGTGAGGAAGCTTTTGATATAGTTGTATAGCTTGCTTCCAACATTTAGGTGACTGAGGTGTGACAGGATCGCTCTGTGTTTGACGTTGTCAAATGCTTTGCTGACGTCCAGTCCGACTATGACTCTCGAGTCGCTAGTCTTCCGTTCCAATACTTGTTCTTTGAGTTGTAGCATGACGTCATTTGTGGACAGTTGTTGTCTGAAACCAATCATGCTGTCTGGGTAGAGTTCCTTACTTTCCAAGTAATCGTTGAGCCTATTCTGTATGACGTGTTCCATGAGCTTGGCTACACAGGAGGTTAACGATATTGGCCTAAGGTTCTCAAGTTTGAGTTCCTTTCCTGATTTGGGGATGAGGACTAGATTTGCTGTCTTCCACTCCCCGGGTATCTCCCCCCGTTCCCAACACTTTTGAAAGAATGCTGTCAGTTGCTGGAGGGAGTTGTCATCGAGGTTTCTAAGCATCTTATTGGTGACCCCATCTGGGCCAGCCGCGGTTTTTCCGCTGAGCCTGTTTAAGGCAGCTTGGACCTCTCTTAAGGTGATTGGTTGGTCCAGCTCTTCGTTGTTTTCGCCACTGTAGTCGGGCAATGTTTCGGTGTTTGTTTCTCCTATGTACCTGTCTTTAATCTGGTTTATCATATCCTCCTCCGACCCCTGGAAATTGTGGGTTAGTCGTTGCATTTTTCTCCTGGTCTCAGCTTTGGTGTTGTCTGGGTCTAAGAGGTGTCTCAATAGTTTCCAGGTGGTGACGGAGCTTAATTGACCGTCTAGTCTATCGCAGATGTCGTTCCAGTGTTGTCTATTTAGGGTTTGGGCATGGCTCTCAATTTCCTTGTTGAGAGCTGCTATTCTTCTTCTCAGGTTACGGTTGCCCCTTTTTTGGGCTAGCTCGGTTTCTGCTTCGTTTTTCTTCTGCCACAGCTGTCTCATGTGGCTATCAACCCAGTTTTGTTCCTCACCTAATTCTACTTCCACCTCAGCCTCTTTGCACGCCCGCTTGATGCCATTGGTCCATTCAACTATGTCGGTGATCGCCCCACAATCCGCTCCATTGGCGCGGAAGGACTGCCAGTTGATAGATTTTAGGGTTTTTCTCTCCCGTTTGATGTTTACTCCGTTTTGGACAACGATCTCTATGATTCTGTGGTCACTGCCTAGGTTCTCTCTCGTGTTGTGCCAAGTAGCCTCAACGTCCGCTCCGATCATGGCCAGGTCGGGGGAGGTGTCGAATGACACGCTGTTCCCCTGCCTTGTCGGTGCGAGTGGATCGTTGAGGAGTGTTAAATTGCATTTTATCATAGCGTCCCATAATTCCCTTCCCTTTATCTGGGAGTGGTGGTATCCCCATGCTTGGTGGGGAGCATTAAAATCCCCTACTATTACGAGACGCTGCTTACCCTGTGCTAATGCTTGCGCTTTGGCAAAGAGCTCCCTGAAGCCACAGCCTTTCCTTAGTTTAGGAGAGCTGTAGACGTTTATGACTAGCAGGCTGCGTTCTTTCCGCCTCTGCGGTATAATCTCCGTTAACACATAGTCAATCTGCGTGCATCCTACCTCATGCTGTATGACGGTGATATTTCTCTTCACCAGGGTAGCAGTCTGAGTGTTTGGCGACTGGCCTGGGTATGTTTTGTATCCGCTGAGTTTAGCGTTTTTTCCACACTCTTGCAGCGCGATGATGTCGGGACCATCGCATCCCGCAAGGTAGGCTTGGAGAACGTTTCTTTTTTTTATAAAGCCCCTACAGTTCCATTGCCATATTGTGTTTGCCCTAGTGTTGAGTCTGGCCATGATTCAACCGCAGAAGGAATTGGTTTTGCTGTTCTGCCAGTTGATCAAGTCGAGTTCCCATTGGGATGACTAGTTGGCTGAGCTGGGCTGAGAGTTGGTCTATCCTCTCCGCGTTACGCTGGGTAGCTATGGCCGCCTGCTGTACTACCTCTTTGAGTTGCTGCATGTCTACCTCAAGTTTTTCTGCCCTGCCCTCTGCGTTTTCAAGGCCCGAAGCGGTCTTTTTAACTCGCTTTTTCTTTGGTGGTGCAGATACCTCTTGCTCGGATTCGGACGACTTATCGTCCATGGCATCCTGACGCGCTGCCGGTTTTCTAATGAGTTGAGCCTTGAGCTCAGTGTTCTCCCTTTGCAACTCGATAACGTGATTACGGAGCTCCTGCATCTGAGCTACTGTTTGCTCCTGGTAAAGTTTCCATTGCTCCTGTTGCTGTTTCATCATTTCGTGTTGTTGTTTCATTTGCTCTTTGAGCTCCCTCACTATGTCAGAGTCATGGGAATTCCCCGCTTCCCAGCCTACCTTTTTGATGGTTGTTGTCCCTTGCTTCTTTGGCGGGGTGGGGGTGGCCTGCTGTGGTAGCCTCGGAAAGGATGCTGACCGGCGGCGCTCCTTGCTCGTGGCCCGCGTCTTGCTAGCGTCCCGCCGGCTGCGATGCTCTGGTAGTTTCTTCTCCTCCTCCTCCTGTTGCTGCAGCTTCTCCCATTGTCGTTTCTTAACGATGTATGGTGTTCTGAAGATCCCCTTACAGGTTTTGGCGCCAGTGGGGTGCGGCTGGCCGCACAGCTTGCAGGTGGGGTTGCAGTCGTGTCCCTCGCTTGGGTTGGGGATGCCGCAGCCTCTGCATTTCTCTTCCTTGCTCTCGCAAACGTCGGAACGGTGTCCCAGGTCTCCGCACTTATAGCATACGTCGTACTTTTTTTTGTACAAATAACAGTTCAGGATGGCACCTAGACATTTGATTTTCCTCGGTACCTCCTTGGTGGCGAATGTGAGCATGATGGTCTTGCTCTGTCCTAGTCGCCTGATCTCCAGCACCTTGGGGTTCTCCTCATGTTCTGCTATCCCCTGCGTGATCTTTTGCAGTGAGGTCTTTAGTCCTATTCCGTGGATGACGCCTCTCGAGAAGTCGTCGGGTACTGCCAGGTGAACGGTTACTTCGTGCACTTTTCCTTCAATCGCCAGGTTTGTGAGGCGTAGGAGCTTGTCTCTTGCCTCCGTGCTGGGGGTGAAGAAGACCAAAATTCCTTGCTTCTCGTTCTTGACGAGCTGGCACGCCTTGTTCCATTCAATCTTCGCAGTTACATGTATGGCTTCGGTCAGGGTTGGTCCATCGTACTGTTTGACTACCATGCCTCCCTTGGGGCGGAAAATGATTCTCCATCCATTTTCGGGAAGCTTGACTTGGTTCGAGGCGATCGATTTCTCCGCTTGCTGTCTGCCGTCGCGCTTCGCTGGTGGTGGTGGGGTGTCTTCTGAGACGCGCTTGGCTTTCCGTGCCCATTTCTCCTCGAGGTTGCATTTGTTGAGTACTGTGATCCAATCCGGGGCGTCGAGCTCGCCCTGTTCGGCGCTGCGACCTTCCACGGTGATATTCATTCCTTCTGTTGGCTGCCGCACAGCTGACGCGGCGGCACCGGGGGCTTCGGTAAGCCTTAGCCCACGTTAGGCCTAGTGGCCGGCGTTCGTGTTAGCGCGTCGGCACCACGGCTGGCAGACGTGTGGCTCTAAGGTGGCGAAAAATCCACTTACGGACCAAACGCTGGTGTCCGCAGAGTCCTCGCAGCTTCCGATTGATGATTTTAACCAGCTCTGGTCGATCCGTCAACATTTGCCGCTAGAAATCACTGCAGGAAGACAGAGCCGACGTGATACACGTCCGCTCGTCACGGCCCCCTAGCGCCCGTCCTCTGGGTCAGAAAAATTGTTGTTGGGGTCTGGGGACTGGGGTTTGTGTGCAGGATGTGCATCGGCCGTCGTCATTGGGCTATGAAGTCCAGAAAATCATGGTCCGCCTCCCTAGACCGTCGAGTCATCGTAGCAGATGTGAGACGGACGATGTGCGGTAATTGGTTTAGATTTCCTCCTGGTAAATGGTAGCTAATTTTTCGACTGGTCTTGTGTCGCGACATTGAACGTGCGTGGACTTAGCGGGCGTAGAAGGCAGTGCCAAGTTAACCGTATTCTCATTGAAAATAATATTGACTTATTGGCCATTCAAGAAACAAAAATTGCAATTGATGAATGCACGGAGCAAATGGTTAACGTTTTCCGCCCTAGATATACCGTAAGTGTATGTCATGCGGCGGGTAGGTCTGGAGGCTGCCTTATTCTTTTACGTAGCAGTATTGCTGTAGTTGAAGCCGTCACGTCATCCGAGGATGGTAGAATGGTCCTCTGCGATTTTACTTTCTCAGAGATGCCTTGGAGGGCTTTATGTGTTTATGCTCCGAACGTAGCACGGGAGCGGGAAGCCTTTTTTGGTAATATTCAGCAGTACTTGAATTGTGAAAGACATGTCATATTACTGGGTGATTTTAATTGTGTTTGCTTTCCAGAAGATAAATCTAAGTTGACTAGTGTTTGTGATAAAAGTGCGTTGCTTTTAAGTTCGATTGTAAGGCAACAAGAGCTCGAAGACATTGGTTATGTGTTGTCAAGCGAAAGTCATACCATGTATACGCACTATCAAGGTCAGTGTCATGGCAGGCTAGACAGAATTTATGCTCCGTTAACCTTTGTACCATTATTTTCAAGTTATCAAGTGCTACATGTTAGTTTCAGCGATCATTGCCTCGTTATGTCAACCATAGGAAAGAAACAAAAACCATCGAAATTCAGCTGGGACTTATGGAAGCTAAATGATAAGCTTTTGCAAGACGACGTTTTTCAAAAGGTAGTTCAAGAAAAGCTCGAAAATTTGCTCAGCATAACTACGTCAGCGTTCTTCATTGCAGAATGGGAACTCTTCAAAAGAGACGTTAAATTAACCGCGATTGAAAGAGCATGCGTAGTCCATCACAAACAAAAAGAGCGTGAGAAGGAATTACACCTTAGGCTAAAATACATGCTCAGCGCAGAAAGCTCTTCGCCTGGCTTATTTTCGAAAGAAATCAAAGAAGTTAAGTCTGAACTTGAAGTCATGGATGAAGAAAAGTACAGGGGTGCGGTGTTAAGGGCAAGTGCGGAGAGTTTATGGATGGGGGAGACGCCTACCAAGCGAGCAATAAGTGACGAGAAGAAACACGCGGTTTCCAAAGAAATAACAGAAATAACTTATCAAGGGGAAGTCACTAGGGATGTTGGAATGATTGAGCACGCTTTTGAGTCTTATTATGAAAGTTTGATGGGGAAAAAGACATGCGATATCGAAAGGTATAGAACTGACTTCTTGCCATTAATGCCAACATTATCAGACAAGGTCTGTGAAGCGCTCGACAGACCAATAAGCCTTTCAGAAGTTGAGGATGCGATTGACGAACTTAGTCCCGGCAAATCACCGGGGCCTGATGGTCTGGGAGGGGCTTTCTATAAGAGCTTTAAGAGTGAAATAGCTGTCGCATTACATCGCGTGATAAGGGAGATGTACGAGAATAAGGAAGCACCTCCTTCTTTTCGGACATCGCACGTTATTTTAATTCCTAAAGCAAAAGATCCTGCACGACTTATGGCGGTTGAAGCCTACAGACCAATAAGCTTGACGAATACGGACTATAAGGTTTACACTAAAGTACTGGTGCGACGATTGCAGACCGTTATAAAAGAACTTGTGGGCCCCCATCAGACATGCGGTATCAAAGGCAGATCGATCTTTTCGAATATACATACTGCAAGGACCATACTGGAATGCTGCGATGAAAGGGAGGACAGAGTCGCTATGATACAAATTGACCTTGAAAAGGCTTTTGACAGAGTCGTCCATGATGTCATATTTTTGCTCTTAGAACATGTTAAAGCCGGTGCAGTGATAACAGATGGAGTTAGAATGGTGTACAAAGATTGCACTGCAAAGTTAGTAATTAATAGGAAATTAGGCGCCAATATAAAAGTGGAGTCATCAGTAAAACAAGGATGCTGTTTGTCTCCTCTTTTATTTGCCTTGTATTTGGAGCCTTTCTGTTTGAAAATAATTAAGAGCCAATCTATTCGTGGGTTTATCTACGCAGGAATTGAGACTAGAGTTCTGGCTTATGCAGATGACGTGGCAATTTTTTGCCGTGATACAGAAAGCGTGAATAACACTATGAAAGAGGTTGTTTCTTTTTGCGCCGCAACTGGAAGTGTTGTCAGCTGGACTAAGTGCCTAGGTTTATGGCACGGCAGCTGGACACAGGTACCCGAGTATTTTTGCAATATGAACTGGAGCGTTACCCCTGGAAAATATCTTGGGGTGCCATTACAACATTATCGTGACAGTGCTGCGTATTGGATCGAAGAAGTAAAAAGAGTTAAAGATCAGACAGAAAAGTGGGGCGGGCATAATTTTTCGATGTTTTCAAAAGCTAGTGTTTGCAATTTGTTTTTAGTTACAAAGGTGTATTATGTACTACAAGTGTTATGCATGGCAAGGATTTCGGTGCAGAAACTTCACAGAGTGTTTGCGGTATATATATGGGGATCAACTTGGGAGAGAACTAGCCGGTGTAACTTGTTTCATTCGGTGAAGAATGGAGGACTAGGATTAACACATTTGTTTTTGAAACAGATTGTTAGTAGGTTCTTTTTCTTAAGGGACCAAAGTGATATATTTCTGCGTACTGTTATTCAAGTGAGATTGAGTTCTTCTTTGCCTGAGTGGGTTGTCTCATCAACAAATGAACGCACTCGAACACCAATAGGCTTTCTGAGGGAAGTTGTTATGTCCTTTTCTTTATTGAAAGCGCATTTTTCGAATGAATTTCTGACTTCAGTGACGCGTAAGAAACTTTATAGTGATCTGGTTGATGTTTTCTTGCCGCATCCTGTTAACCGTATGATGTATAACTTAGGACCTGAATGCAATGTGCTGAAACGCGTTAGAAAAATGCCGGTTAGATCTTCAGCGAAAACCTTCTTTTTTCAATTGCATTCGGGCACTCTCCTTGTGAAGCCATGGCTGCAAAGCAAGGGCTTCTTTGTTCCATGGTCTGTTAACTGCATCATATGTAAGAAACCTGAAACTATTGACCACATCTTCTTGGATTGCCATGACTCAGTTTTCTTGTGGGATGTTCTCAAACGGACTCTGAAGAAAGACCTGCCGTTAAGTCCTTTCGGTATTCGGTTCTTACCGTGTGCAGACACAGGGGGAGTGCCGGCTGACTTGATGATGCTTTTGTGTATGAGCAGCGCGTGGAAAACGCGTATGGATGTCAGGAATGCCCGCGTGGATGAAAGGTCTGCGAGGGAACACCTAAATGAAAGTCTTACATACACGCGTGATGCCCTCAAGCACATGATTGAACCCCCAGAGTGGTTTCAGGAGCTTGACACTTTGGTGTCTGTGATATCCTCTTTGAGTGCCTTTTAAAAAGGTAGTCTCTCGAAGTGATGTAATATTTTTCTGCACCAAGTGACCTACTTTGTGCGCGTTTGATTGGTGTTGAAATCAAGGTAATAAAGAAAAAAAAATACTCGTGGCTCAGTGGTAGCGTCTCCGTCTCACACTCCGGAGACCCTGGTTCGATTCCCACCCAGCCCATCTTGCAAGAGTTGAGCCAAAGCCACTTCTCCTCTGTCGTGACGTCACGGTGTCACGTGGTATTCAAGGCGACACCGCCGCGCCTGAGGAGCTGGGTTGAGCTCTCGTAATATGCTTCGCATAAAACAGCAAATAAACACTGAAGGCCAGCCATCAATTTTTTGCAGAAATTATTAACCGATTGAAGGAAAATCAATTAAATATAGTTTTCAAAGAGCACCTTACCAGTCTGCACGGATTCTCGCGTCGGGGTTTCCCCCCCCCCCCCCCATTAGAAGCGCCTTTCTTGTAAAGCGCAAGGTTACAAGATTCGCTGCTGAACGCAAGCGACGTCTCACGTAAAGGCTCCGAAATTCGCCTCTTGAAGAAGCTGCAAAATGTAAGAAAAACTGGATATCCTTAATGCTCACAGCTGTCATCTCAAGGCGCCGAGCGGCTCACCCACAATACAATATAAATTGCACAACCTAAACCCGGTCCCCCCCCCCCCCATAGTACGTTCTTTAAAAAAGAAAGAGACAGAAAAAGTTCGTTTTAGTCATTTCCTACGAAATCCGTATTTCGTCACGTTTCCACGTCAGCTGCAGCGATGCTAGAAAACACAAACAAATAAAAGCGTCACTTATTGCCGGGCGATTATAGGAGTGCATACACCGCAAGTTTCATCAATCAGGCTACCGCAAGAGTGAATTCCGAGAAGCTGAACACATCTCGTAGAAGCGATAGGCAATGAAAACACAGATTTTTGTAGATTTCTCCCTTTCTTTTTAACTGTAAAGAACGTCGGTGATAACGCGTCCCCGCCAACCTAGTGACCTTTAAAACTGGAGGAAACACCGTGTTTATTAAGCAGGAGGCCGGTCAACTGCACACATTTTTTTTTCTTTTTTTTTTAAGAGGAAGCTTTAGCACGGCGCCAATTACCAATTCCCTATCCAAATACAAGTTAAACACAGAAATTATTTGACGAGACAGCCGCCTAACTGATTGGAGTCAAACTTGTTGCACGCAAGAAGGTTGTATTCTGATGACTACAGAGAACAGAATTTCCATTCAGCGTCTAAACTGTAATACGAAAATTCCCGAAAATCCGTAGGGCTAAAAAATTCAGGGTTGATTTAATGGTAAATGCGAGAGAAATGCGTTAGCGTTACGTCGCACATCGTTAAGAATTAAACCGCGTTCACCGCATCGCAAAGTGTAGTTCGGGAGCTCCCTTCCACACATGTGCTACCTCTTCGAAGAGTGAAGTGGAACTGACGGTGGTCGGGAACAGACCACTATCAGTTGATCTATCTATCTATCTATCTATCTATCTATCTATCTATCTATCTATCTATCTATCTATCTATCTATCTATCTATCTATCTATCTATCTATCTATCTATCTATCTATCTATCTATCTATGTGTGTGTGTTATTCATTTTCAAATTTTACTGAATTTTTCAAAATCGCCTGCTGTGGATAACTCTTGTCCTTCAGCTGTATTTTTCAAGGAGGCAGACATTACTAGCACGAGAAATCGAAACACAATATTGAGGTAATTAACACAAACTCACTATTTAACTTCTTACTTACCCTACGTCACATATTTCAATTTACGAATTGTAGCCGGTGAGCTTGCAAGACGTGTCCACTTGAAGCGAATTTCCACGAAGACAAGTTTCGAGATACTTTTGTACCTCAATGCATACAAGAGCGTTTCCTTAAAAAGGTAAGTGGAACAACGGTGCATCTTTTACGGCGACTTTGATGGCGAAGATCTCCGAACTGGCGTCATTCTGGAAATTCATTCATTCTAAGCGGATACGCCTTGCAAACTTACCGACTACAATTCGCAAATTGCAATATGCGTCACAAGGTAATTAATTCCAATAATAATTAGTAAATTTTCGTTAATTAGTTGTGTATGTTTCGATTTCTCGGGCAAGTAATGTCCACCTCTGAACAGTCCAGCTCAAGGCTGTGATTTTATGCTATGTCCAACAGATAATTTTTAAAAATTCCGTAAAACTTAAAATTGATCACCCCTTGAATATACACACTCCTATATAATGCTAATACATTAAGCCAATTGAAGCATTAGGTTCAGAAATCCGTAATTCTGCACAAAAAAAAGGATATCGCTGTTGTATAAATTCCATCCATTAGAACATCGAAAGTGGTCAAACGTGATATGATGGAATTATAGCGTGTGCGTAGTTGTTACCGAGTCGACAAGGGTTATCAAAAGCCTTACTCACAAATTAGTGGCGGATTTCAGTGCAGTGTATATTACGTCAATTTTGTTCACTTTAGATCAATTTTTCCGTCCAGTTTACACATTTATTACCTTTTTTGTTGCCGAGTAATGAGTTGTTCCTATATTTAGCCATTTTCAATCAGTTTTCTCAGAGAATTGGCCTGAATAAGAAACCTGCTCGCTACAGCATCTCGATTTTAACATTTTTCTTTTAATTGCTGCAGCCCTCATCGGTATTGGTGCAATGGCTGCCGAGAAAAACGATTCGCACTTAGACAGGAGTTGCCGAGCTAAAGCTTCCTCTTATGTTTGCCCCGAGGATGCACGCTTTGTGGTATGCATACGCATAGCGTTAACGATGATTTGTTTTTTAAGACTCGACACACAAAACATTCAAGCAGTCTTGGAACTGCACAAACTGTCAAGCAACGCACTGGGACATTTTAGTGCGATCGGTACTGGTACGATGCTTCCCTCATGCTATCTCGGTCTCTAACCGTTATCCCGCCAAACTGGGTGCAGTGGTCACGCACGGGTTTAATGGGTATAGCGCATCGGGTTCCTGTCTCAGAGGGAACAGAGTTCGAAAGCGAGCGTCAGCCCAACTTGGGTCACCGAGTATGTGACACTGCGTACGGGCCGCTCAGCTTTTTTCACGGCAACTTGGAGTCAGTGGGTATGTATCGCCATTTCCAATGACAACGAAGATCATTTAAAATCTATCCGACAGCGGGCGGAATGTCGTCAGAATACCTATTCACAGAAGCGTCATGCGCGGAGTTCGCGGCGGCGCCAACAGATAGCGCCACCTGTCCAATGAGGAAGCGCGAGATGAGTCTGGATGCATCCGCGCCTCATACGGTGTTATGATTGGGGGTTCAATCCCATCGCTCGTCATCCGTTGTCAAGATTGGAGTCGGGCATGAATTAGAAGGTAGCTGGCCCATGTCGTTGTCCAACTAATCCACGCTGAGGACATTGATGAAGGGAAGGACTGCTTCTCATCGAGAACGAGGAAGATGGGTCTATTTACAGCATTTATATCAGTCTAACATGACTGTTTCAGAAAGTACATCAGTCTAACATGACTGCTTGAGAGAGAGTGTCCTGAGCAGCCGCACAACAGCGGTTTATAAACACTCGGTTCTCCCCCGATACCCAGGTGACGGAAACGGCCGTCCAAGCACCGTAGGTGAGTTGACCATGCACCGTAGGGGATACGAGGCACCGTAGGGGAGACGACCCGGCACCGTAGGGGTATTTATTCCCCGAACTGCAGCGCGCCCGACGGCCGCCCATTGTCTGGCGTCTTGGTCGGCGCGTGGGAAGGGGTGTGAGTAGACGTTCCCGAGCCTCAGTAGCAATAGTTGGTCCGCGGAGCCCGTTTTGTCATAATGGCGACTTCGTCAAACTCGGCTCCGGCGACGGAGAGTCGAGGACGCACGTACAGTCGACACACACACACAGTCGACTTAGTCACGCCGTGGGGCTAGAGGTGTGCAGCGACGCTCCAGGAAAGTTGCCGCCACAGTCGCAACTGGCCGGCAAAACTTGCACTGCAGCCGGCCGTTCTTAACAACGTGAAGCGCTTAGGAGGTAGCGTTATTCGTAGGGCGTGTCGTTGCGTTGCTTCAATGCTGACGACATTAACATCGGCATTCATCGTGAGACGGGCTCTGCCAGAATTTTCTTTCAAGCGAGTCAGCTTTTTGCCGATTTCGCCAACGTTAAAAACGTAGCAGAATAAACTTGGCCGAAGAAAGCATCCACCTAGCATCTCTTCAGCATCCCAAGGCTTCCAAGGGTATTGTCGCATTCCGAGAAGCAAAAACTTTTGCGCGAACGGGTTTCCTTTTTCGTAAATCTTGAACAAACGCTCGGGAAGTGGTAGACGGAGCCCGAATCGGAACGAGAATTTCGGGAGAGCTGGCAGGTATGGCACGAATTGTGACGGACGCACGAGAGACGTGCCGAAGTGGGAAAACGTTATTAGAACACGCTGCAAGCTCCACTGAACAAAAATCAAGGCAGTAGGGTGATTTTTCGGATATTTTCTGGTGATTAGTATGATTACAGAGTAATTATGTCGATTCGGAACACGATGAAGCATACCGCGTTTTTCTTTCTATTTTGTTGTTGCTGCAAAAACGACTGTGATATATACAAGCAGTGATATACTCATACGACTCTGCGTCAGTGCTTGGTGTGCGTCCAAGCAATGAATCAAATCCCAGAAACAGTGAAAAAGAACGATAGAAAAAAGATAAAGAAGAACCGACAGAATCGAATCGGCAAACCACCGCTCGCGTTATTCCAAAACTACACTAGCGATAGCAGAACTACTCTACCACCTTGCAGCAACCACCTCGAAAAAATATTCATGAAAAATAATTCTGCGAAAGTAACCTGGAATACTAATTCTGTGCAAGTCACACCTGCAGCACTTCTTGTGGCGTCAGTGTGCGTAAAACACTAACGCAGTTCAGCAAATCAATTTTTTGCAAAAAGACTTCAACCACCGCAAAGGAAGCACAATAAGCGAGCACTCGCGTGGCGTCCGCGATGAGTTCGCAAACTCCTACCCAAATCCTTCAACCTCTGCAAAAAAAAAAGTTCTCTTAGTCACCGAAGCCTATGCCAACAATTTCAACGTTGCGCCTGCTCCGGTCACCCCCGTCACGCTTCGACGCCTCCTGAAACGGCAGCGCGACGTTCCCTCTCACGGAAGGCGGAAATGCGGAGACACTCGACGCTCTGTGACGAGAAGAAGCGACCTTGCCAAACAACGTTTCACAGAATGTTGTCTCGAAAAGACACAGCAGCCTTCCTCGTTAACACCGTATTTACTCGAACGTAAGCTCTTCAGTTTCGCCGAGAACATTTGTGCATCGCTACGCATAGATAGAAACCTTCATTACTCGCCGCGGTAGCTTTAGTGACTATGCCGTTCCGCTGCTGAGCTCGAAGTAGCGCGTTCGATCCCCAGCCCATTTCGCGGGCACATTTCGATGGGGGCGAAATGCATTAGCGTACGTTAGTCTAAACGAGCACGCGTTTAGAGAACCCTGTGTGGTCGGTTCAATTTATCCTGGAGTCCCCCACTATGGCGTGACTCTTTTATCAGGTCGTGGTCTTTAAACACACGACCCTATATGACCTCCCAAAATTTGGCGCACAAGCGCCAGAATATGCATATATTTCTTGCATACGCGAATAAGGCTCCACTTCAGTTACAGCGTACTAAATACTGTCTCGTACACACCAGCACTTTGGAAGACACTACCATGTACGGCGGAACGCCCGACGCGCACCGTTCTGTTATCGATGGCGAAAGAATCGTTCCTTTTATGCGAAGCATATTACGAGAGCTCAACCCAGCTCCTCAGGCGCGGCGGTGTCGCCTTGAATACCACGTGACACCGTGACGTCACGACAGCGGAGAAACGGCGCTCCAACTCGCGCCGTCGCTCGCGGCGTCGCCCCCCGCATCGGACGCGGTGAGCGTCGAGCAACGCAGCGTTCGGCACGACAACGAACTGTGCGCCTGAGCAAGCGCCGCACGCCTGAGCCGACGCCGACGACACCGGCTTTTCTGCGACACGAGCTCCTTAACGCTGTCACGTTAAAATAAAGGCTTGTATGCTTCGCATCCTGGGCTTAACCTTAGCTAAGCCACAGCCATTTTTTCAAGTGAAGCTTACATTGGCGCACAAATTTCGCTGGCGATATGGTCACGCAAAAACCCAGTTGCACTAGAGCAACTGGGGGAAAAGGTGGTTTGATGAGTGAACCGCTGCGCCGGAGCGTGAGTCATTAGCAATGATCCCAGCTGCATAGGCGCGCGCTCAAGTCACGCGCGCAACCAACCAGAGCTGTTTCGCTTCCGCCGCGGAGGGAAAGGGCAGGAATAGGTTTCGCCCTCACCGCCACCGACTTCGTCGCCGTTCAGTAGAGTCTCGGAAAACGGGTGGGACGGCCACGCCTTGTGCGTTCTCCCGAAGAACTGGCCGCCTTTGACGAGGCTGCAGGGAGAACTCGCCGTCGGCGCACCAATCCAGCCGTTAAGGACCAAATATAGTCCGACGTAGCGTGAGCGCGCACACACGTTACGTCACGTTGGCGAGAACAACAGAGTCTACAGCGCGACCGACGGTTCGACGCACTGGCGCAGCTAACGTGACCGAACGCTGCCAACGCGCTGCGACGCTCGCTCGCGCGCCGATGACGTCGTACTATAAACGCGCCTTTAGAACCGCTCGAGCCCAGGCAATCCGACAGCAAGAAGATCTCTAGCTGAGAGCGCGGGAGGCCGAAGCAACCTGGCAGTACCTGCGGGCTACTAACCGTGACGAAGGTCAGGTGCACGCAGGACAAGCTTCGCTTACCCCAATTTTGCGGTGGAGGAAGGGTTGGTGTTTTTATGCGAAGTATATTACTAGAGCTCAACCCAGCTCCTCAGGCGCGGCGCTGTCGCCTTCAATACCACGTGACACCGTGAGGTCACGACAGAGGAGAAACAGGGCTCCAACTCGCGCCGTCGCTCGCGCCGTCGCCTTCAAGGCTGACCACGTGACACCGTGACGTCACGACAGAGGAGAAACGGGGCTCCAACTCGCGCCGTCGCTCGCGGCGTCGCGGCGGTATGTAAGCAGCTGCGCTTGCCTCTGCTAGACACTCACGAGGTGAGATGTCTCCTGGAGACAGAGCTGCTCGTTGGAATGAGACGCGGAGGTTGCGGCGTGCTACAGAGACTGTTTGTAGGTGGCTTTGCTACGGCGCAGCGACTACGCGCCCGCATCGGACGCGGTGAGCGTCGAGCAACGCAGCGTTCGGCGCGACAACGAAATGTGCACCTGAGCATGCGCCGCACGCCTGAGCCGACGACACCGGCTTTTCTGCGACACGAGCTCCTTAACGCTGTCGCGTTAAAATAAAGGCTAGTATGCTTCGCATCCTGGGCTTAACCTTAGCTAAGCCACAGCCATTTTTTTTTTTCATTTCGCGCAAATGCTTGCAGCAAATGACTAACTTCTTCATGAACTTTGAGCAGGTCAGTGTGTTTAGTTATATATAATATAATGCGACATGCATAAACGCGCATTAAATCGATGTAATTTCACAGTACATACGAGTGCGGCAGCTAGAAAACGCACGAAACATAGTTTTACTGAACTGATCTTTATTAAGTAGAATATGCCGGGCCTAGCAATAATCTTTATCACAGTTTCGCGATCAGGGCAAATCAATGAATGCATGCGATAGCAACACGTTAGAATAATACACGAAGTGGGAGACTCGTAGCTGTAGTGGTAGACGTAAGCTAAGTGAGCACGAGCTGTTGCACCAGGGGTCTCTCTGTTTGAATCGTGCCATCCGACAATTTATGCTTGTTGCTTAAAGCCAACATCTTAGCGATTTTGCGACCACTCTTCCGCATCGGGTTATGTTTCAAACCTCTTTCCTAGACCGATACCAGAGATAGTGCGCAGCCACGCCAATAAAATTGCCTCATTTTCGGGTTTGAGCTCTGCTATTGTTCCCCACTGCTAATATGAAATTTTGCGAATATTTAAGATAAAAGTCACGCGCGAACAGTCTTATTTTAAAAATTCCGAGGAATAATTTTGTCAAGAATGGAAGGCCTGGTATGAGCAACTGTAGTGATAGAATTGCGTGGCAATATAACCAGCATGTACCGAATGTCATATAGCATGACGTGGCCCATAACATGCACATACCTAAATATGTACGCAACGTCACGGCGAAGCCGACGGCAATAATTCGCTTAGAGTGTCAATGTAATAATTGATATCACAATAATATTTCGCCTCTGACATCCATAGGCAGTCCACAACGATTTGCGACTATAGTCGCGAAAGATATGGCGGGGCTTCATCTTTATAGCGCATGGCGCGAACGCTCCTAATACGCTCGTTGCGTAGCCTTAGTCGCGTTCACGCCAGGTGCCACCTACATCGAGTCACGCAATCGGTTTTCGTGCTCAGGCGCATTTGTCAATACGGGGGTTAATCACAATACTGCTTAGAGGCAACCTGAATGCTTAACAAGTTGCTGATACTCTAGAATGCTCGATGCGCATTCTCGGTTACTAAGCCAATCGCCGAATTTTGTCTGCGTCGTTCTGCAACAACAACAACGACGACAACGATGATGATGATGATGATGACCACAGTCTCTTCTTAAATTATAGGGCTTCACGTCCCCAGAACTGACCGAACTGCACAACGGGCTAACAGGGCTACGGTAGTGGCGTACTCGGCGTTCATTTTGACTACCTGGGGGGTTCCTTTGACGCGCCCCCAATGCACGGTACAGCGGCATTCTTTTTCTTTACATTGATGCCCCAACCGAATTGCGGCCGCCGCATTCGGATCTCGAACCCGCGACCTCCTGCTCAGCAACGCAACGCCAGAATCATTCAGCCACCACGACGGGTAAAAGAAGCGGCTTGGAGTCGAATATATACGGTAGACTGGGCCGAAGTCCGTCAGGCCCTCCACAAAGAAAACACCAAGAAATGCTTTTACATCTCGGACTTTTCCTCCGAGCTGCCACAGTAACCCTCTCGCTACTGCTACAGACAAGTACATAAAATAAAAGATTAAAAGAAATGAACTGGGACGTGCGAGGACGCTCGGATTTGACAACCCGGATGATGTTCCGCGTCGGGAAGACGGCAACATTTTCTCCGTTGCGAACAAAGCAATGCCAGAACATAAAAGCAAGTAAAACCAAGCTTTTAGGATGCTCTTTGAAATACCTTTCCTCAAAGCATCCTTAGCCTACAACTGTTTTGCTTCACTTCGCCGTGTTCTCAAATGGCCACTGCCGCACTTCAGCGAGGTGACAGGCGTGTTCTCCCTCCCTCTTTATCCTTTTCTTCTTTTTTTTTGAAGATGACTTGTCTGTGTTTATTACGTCGTTACAACAAAGGATGTATGCGTGTTCTCGGGACTACGAGAGTACGACTGTGGAGAGAGGCAAAGAAGAAAAAAAAATCTGCGCCCCTTCACAGTCCGTGAAGATGGTCGAACAGCGAAGCTGTGTTGCCCCGAGCGTTACACGGTGCAAGTCAAACTACGCAAACAGTCCATATGTAAATCTTTTGTTTCACCGTTCTATCATCTCATGTTCGCTTTTGCGTGCTTCGCGTGGTGAGCATGCTTTAGGAGTTTCTTTTTCTTTTCTTGCGCTTCTCCTAGTTTTTTTTGCGCGTGAGGCAGGTCCTATACGACGACGAGCCCGTTCACGAGCCAACTCTCGCTGACGTCCACGGTGGGCAGCTTCTTCATCAGGAGCACACACTACTCGTGGTCTCCCCATAGTTGTAGCTGGGACGAAATGTGCGGAACCACTAATCAAAAGCTCCGTATATTGGGCACTTCTTGCTGGCGCAAGTGTCGGCAGCCACGCGCTCCTAGTATCGCGTTTCAATCGCTGGGCACTGTTCGTTGGCCGCAAACCGTCAGCATAACATTTTTCTCTTTCGCAGCAGCGCGGAATCAATCGTCGATAACTTCGATGCCGACGTGGCTCGATCACCGAAAATGCAGCGCGTGACAACCGTAACCACGGCGAAGGATGGAAGAGCGAGCGGGTGATGAAAGACGGCGATAGTGCAGAGAGCGCGAGGAGGGTACGCGCAGGCGTGAGAAGAAAAGCGCAGTGCCTCGCAAGACGGGCTCTGCGGGGACGATGGCTACGAGATGGCGCCAGAGTAGCGCACGTCAGACATACGGAAGCAAAGCGCCGCATAAGTGGAGGTCTGTCTGCGGCGGCTGCTGTGAATCGCACCCACGCGGTGCCTCTCGCCGTCTACCGATTCGGAGACAGTTGCGCCACACTTCGCTCTATTTGCAACGTGCTGCGAGAGACAGGCTGTCCGCGCCAGCCAATATATAGCGTAATGAAAACACGTATAGAGCTGCGCTCAAATTTTCCATTAGGGAGTACATCGTAATGATCGGTGCATTCTTTTACAGCGAAGCAGTTGATGCGGAGCCTGTGCCATCGTTGTCAGACTTCACTAAAAAGCGGCCACGTGACCTAGCGGGAGAGGAAGAGGTGAGAGGAAAAGAGGAACATTCCCGCGCGAGTGGCCGCTGGAGGCACTTCGCGTGTATTCGCGGACTCCTTTCGCGCTCGGAAAAACTTTTATGCAGCACGTATTGAGCAGGAGAAAGCTGTATCGGGAGTTTCTCATGCCGCTCCACAATTTTCTCATTGACACTTTTCCCCAATTACTTCACAAGTTGCTTAATTAATTAAGACTAATTTTCTAACTAGCCGGAATGAAAAATTAATTTGAGTATCTCCAAGCGACAGCAAACATTACCTTCGTTCTGTCCAGCTATGCAGCATTGGCATATTTTTAAACTCTGGCTAAAGTTAGGCGGAGCAGCCTGCATATTGTAATGTGAGAAGCCGAATATGAACCGTCCGCCAAAATGCCTGGCTTCCTTCTGCTTCCTCCTCTTTTCTAGCGCCCGCCGTACGAGTGCCCGCGTCCAAGTGCATCGCTTCGTCTTCACACTCTGCCACGCTGCAAGTTTCTGGCTCGGCTACTAAACACGCCGCCTAACATGGAGGCAAGTTGTACAGGGAGCGCAGTCGTTGGTGAGCCGTCCAGCGCGTAACCAGCTTCTCTGGCGGGCGGCTCTGGCTGTTGCGCGCTGGTCGCAGGTCTAGTCGAAAACTGTCCCATATAGATTCTGTGCAGCGAACAGCCGTTCTGCTCAGCCGTCGCGTGCTTTTTCGCAACGTTGCCGCTAAGTGATCGAGGCTCCTCGTTGAGTTCGAACCACTCGAGATTGATGAAAAAAACTCAGTGCCCTTCCACTCTGTGAAGAAGGATGACCAGCGAAGCAGTGTATGTGGACCCCTTAATGGCGAACTGCACCTCTGCCGCGGGTTGGCCCGATATTGCACTATCTTCGGGATCGGCCCACGAATGAGGAGTGCTTAACGCCTGCGTCACCTCCGCCGCAGGGCGGCCCAGCATTTGACTATCTCGGGGATTGGCCCACGTATGGGGAGTTTTGTGTCTACACAGGGACACGATCCTGGAGTAACTAGCCCTTAACAGCTCTGCTGTAAAATTCGTTACCTGCTTGTGTTATTTAATTAATCAATGACGACGACGAACGCGGGAGCAGTGGCACGAGCCCGTTCGCGCGGTAGCGCCGAGAAACGCCAACGAGCCAGCTGTGGAAGAAGGCGACGACGCTGGATGCCAATCCTGATGATGATAGTTTTCTGTCGACACACGGACACTAATATGGGGGAACAAGCCCTTAACAGATTCGCTGTAAAAACCACGTGCTTTGCGTGACTGGTCTTTTGCGCATCTCTTGCGGTGTCTTGCGCGTCTTTCGCGTGCGGGAAGATCTTTGATGATGATGATGATGACCTTCGGCGAGGCCTCCCTATGCGCGGTGTGATGGGCCTCGAATTCGGCCAGCAGCGGTTTCTTAAAGAAAGTAACTGGAACGGCAATGCAGTTCGTCCGACACTTTGAAAATTAGTACGTCGGAACTGGCGCTGTCCAGAGAATTCATTCGAGTGGATACGCCTTGCAAACTCAGCGGCTACAATTAGAAGATTGAAATATGTGGCATAAGATAATGCATTCAAAATTAATTAGCTTAATTAAGTTAATTATTCATTGGAACATTTTGATTTCTCGTAGAAGTAATGGCCGCCTCTTCAAGTAATTTAGATCAATGGTTAGAATTGTGCCATCGGGCACTACGCAGAGTTCGGTGGCCTAGAAGATGACGTTGCCTGCGTTTCAAGTATACTCTTGGGAGACGATGGCAGTGTCTGCCATGGGGGCCTCCTGGTGTCGCAATAGACGAGTTCAGAGACATCCCCGCAGTCTGGAAGTCCTTATTCCTGCCTTTTTTTTTTCTCCCTCCCAACCGTTCCGAATCCATAACTCGGGCCGTTTGTCCGAACCCCAGCCGCATGTACTCGAGGCAGGGGATAATAATGACGGCTGGACAGCGAGTGAAAAGAGAACGGCACAAAACTGCGCAGAAGAGAGGACACGATCTAATGGGGGATGGAGCAGGGATGAGTGAGAAAGAGGAGATTGAAGACAAAGGGCAGTAGAAGAGAGAGAGAGAGAGAGAGAGAGACGAGAGAGAAGCTGAGCGGAGAGCCAAAGCCGCCGGACAGCGGGGACGCCTCAGCGGACAATCCAATCTCGGCCGGTCGCGACCGACTGCAGCTGCGCGCGCCAAGGCCGTCGAAACCGCCGTTGGCATCGCCGCTTAGTGGAATGCACGCCGCGCGCAGACAACCGCAGACGCATTCGGAACACGGAATGAGAGAGGGAGAGAGAAAGAGAGAGGGGGCAACAAAATTTCGCAAGGCATCACACGCGTCCGCCTTTGAATAAGGCGCAGCGAATCGCACGTTACACGCAAAACGTATACATTCAACGTCACTGTATACACATTCTTATTGCATTTTTAAACCGTTGTATACGGGTATTCGTACATACCCGCCGATTGCCCAGCCCCGAATGCAAGCAATGTTCCTTATGCGGGCTGGATAACGAACATTGATAGGAGCGCATGAAATAGAGATTACTCTAATAATTTGTTGTAATAATATCATAATGTTTGTGCAGTGGATCCGGCGGACTAATGGCACATCATGTCGGACTGTGCCAGGTTCCCGACCGAAGCTATACCTCCAGGTCACAACCGCCCGAACTTCAAAGTGCAGCGCAGTCTACAGGCAAGGACACTCAACTATGGGCCGTCCAGCACGCCCGGGGTGCGCTCGAAAAGCACAAGCGCCACGACCGACCACGAGCGGGCCGAACTGGGGTTAGTGCAGAGTAGTGCACAAACCCTGGGTCGACGCTTGGCCAACGTCACGACGTGTTAAACAGTCGGTTGCCGGCATTTAATAACATTACTCCTGTCCTATCCTACAATCATTTAGGGCTGAATGGTGGAGTCGTGTAAAGCCACACTAAAGAGTAACAAGAATTACTTCAAAACGGGCCCTCGCCAAGCTTCTTGCATGCGCATCCATTTGGTGGGAAAATGTTCATTATTATTGTTGAATATTATGCTCCGAAAAAGAAGAGAAGAAGACGAAGTGAGAAACGAGCGTGGAGCCGAGCGCGCGTCTGCATTTTTTTAGTTGTTTTTGCAAGCGTCCAATAAAGAAGACGTTCTCTACTTCGGCTCCGCTTCCTGGTTTTCAACATATGGTGCCGTGACCAGGATATCAGACCTACAGTTGAAGACCCCTAACGATGAAGCGAGCTACCTGAAGAGGACGACCTACCGACGCGATCAACGCGACCATGCTGCGACAGAGTCGAAGAACGATCCACGTCATCACGAGGCCTACCATTCCCGACGTGACGACATGGAAAGAATACGACGGAAGCGTGCTACCGTTCGAGCGGCGGTCACCAGGATCATCAACGACATGACAACTCTTATGCAGACGGAACCAACGCCATATGGTGAGCTGACCGACCATCTTAACCTATTGAAGATAAAGGAAACTATGCTTACGGACCTTGATAACCAAGTAGAAGAGCAGGTTACCGATGATAACCTTGAGGACGAGCTTCTCAGCGTCGGACAGTATCAAGAATCTATCGTCCTCGCGAAGTCCCGCGCTGAACGCATTTTATCCGATCAGCAAACAACGACTACGCGCGAATCTCACGATGACTTTCGTCAAGCACGCGCACACGTTAAGCTACCGAAGCTCGATGTGCCGAAGTTTCATGGTGACCCCATTAAATGGCCAGAATTTTGGGATCAATTTGAGTCTACTATTCACCAGAACCGATATATTACAGACGTAGACAAATTGAAATATCTTCGGAGCTACTTGATGGGTAAAGCGGAAGGTGTCATCAGTGGCCTGTCGACAACTAGCGAGAGCTATAGCACAGCTATAGAACTTCTCAAAGAAAGATTCGGTCAGAAGTCACTGATTGTTAACGACCACATGCGTCACCTTCTAAACCTACGTAAAGTTCGTTCTTGTGAAGATCTCGAAGGGCTTCAAAGGTTGCATGAAGAAGTGCAGACTCGCGTGAGATCCCTGCATAACCTTGGCGTCGAAGAAAAAGAATATGGAGTGCTTCTGAAAACTGCTATAATACAAAATATTCCGCAAGAAATGGTACTCCGTTATAATCAGCGCATCTTGTCTTCGACAAATACAGATGTTACTAGTGACAGGCTAAATGAAATGTCTGGTCTTCTAGACTTCTTGAGTCTTGAAGTAAGAAGCCGGGAACTGACTATAATGATGACTTCTGACAAGAGAGAACAAGCCTCAACAGCAAAACGACAATCTACTGAGCATTTCCAAGATTCTAAATCTATGCTAACTGTGAAACTGACTACAGAGAGTTGTATATTATGCGGAGACAAAGATCACTCGGTGGATGTCTGCACAACGGAACTAACATTAGACGAAAAGAAAGAGAAACTACGGAAATTAGGATGCTGTTTCCGCTGCGCTCGACAATTTCACAAAGCTAAGGAATGCCGAAACTGGAAGAGACTAAGCTGTGCGAAATGCAAGGGGCGACATATCACCACAATGTGCGACCCGAAATGGAAGCAGAAGAATACGGAAACGCAGACAACTGTTTCCAGCTCGTCAACAGATTCGCCAAAGTGCACAGTTCTTCTGCAGACCGCCCAAGTTTGGGCTCTGGGCACTGGAAGCAAATGCTTTGTAAGAATGTTGGTTGATGGTGGCAGTCAACGCAGCTTTATTACGGAAGAATTATCTAGGAAGCTGAAAGCCACTTTGTTAGCCGAAGAGCAGCTCACCATCTCGGGATTTGGAAACGTTTCAGCACCACGAAAATATTATCGAAGAGTACGAGTCACGCTGCATAGCCAGTACGACTCAAACTCACTAGAAGTTGAGGCGATAGAAGTTCCAGAAATATGCAATGACTTGTCAGCATTGACAGATACAAATGTACTTGCAAGGTTGAAAAGCAAGAACCTACGTTTGGCTGACGTCAACGCAGTTCAGGTCTCACCTGAGCCTGGAATAAGCATCCTTATAGGTGCCGACTATTACTGGAAGCTTGTCAGCGGAAGAATTCATCGACTGGACGACTCCTTGACCGCAATCGAAACTGTCATGGGATGGACACTTCATGGAGATACCAGAAGTCCACGTAAGTTCTATAAACCGGAAACCGTAAGGAACTTCAACATATGGCTAACGGAAGACAATGTTTCCCAGCAACTGAGGTCTTCCTGGGAAATTGAACATCTTGGACTGACTAACGAAGACAGACTTTCGAAAGATGACGAACACGTACTGAAGAACTTCGTGGAAACAACTATCAGAAACAATGGTCACGATAAAGTTGAACTGCCGTGGCGCAGCAATTGTTCCCAGCCTAAAAATCACCGGGATATCACGTTAAAGAGGCTGGAGACCTTGCAGAGAACACTACATCGAGAACCAGAGTTTCAGAAGGAATATGACACTGCCATTACGAGCTACGATAACAAAGAATACGCTGAGAAGGTCCCAATGGACAGTAGGAGTGAACATATCACGTACTATATGCCACACCGAGCAGTAGTGCGATGCGACAGAACAACGACTGAAGTACGGATGGTATCCGACGCCTCTTCTCATGCTACGGAGTCACCTTCACTCAACGACGTCTTGTGTGCAGGGCCGAATTCGAGCCCCAACATCCTCGAATTACTGATGAAGTTTCGCAGCTTCAAGATTGGAATTTCTGCCGACATCGAAAAAGCGTTTCTTCAAGTATGCCTGGTGGAATACGACCGAGACGCGTTTCGTTACTTCTGGTTTGAAGAAGGATCTTCCAATATTTACGAACTGCGCATCACAAGGGTTCCTTTTGGTGCCTGCAGCAGTCCCTCTCTCCTTGCTACAACTCTGCGACACCACTTCCAAGTGGTAGAAGACAAATACCCTTCTACTGCCAAACTATTGAAAGGTCTTCACAGAAAGGCGGCCACCAATAGTGTGTCGGCTACTCAAGGACAGTCATGGAATTCTTGGGCCGAAACTATCTGCTTCAGGAGTCCGGAAAACGAAGAGGCCGATACAGAGGCAGAGACAGAGAAAAGAGAAAGCGATGCCATGAAATTAAGAAAAGAGGATATGGGACTTCTCGTATTTTGCCTAGCGTGGAATGATTTCTATTTAGTTGTGTGTGAAATATGTAACCAAGTCACAAAACCACACGCTCTGCGAAATCACTTGGAGCAGCGGCATGGGAGCACCGACACCTTTGGTAGGGGTGACGACACTGCTGACACGTCCGTGCTCCAACCGGCGGGTGGAAGGAAGTCCTCGGGGCACAGCTCCTTGTCATTGCCGTCCTCATCGTCGTCTTCAACGTTATCGTCTTCCGCCCTGCGACACTCGAGCGGGCCTACCGGGCGCCCGTCGTCAACAGCAAAGGCTTCATCTGCGTCCGCAGTGTCAGGGAGGCACAGCAGTGGGGTGAAAAGACTAAAACGCAGCAACCACACGCTGGCCCCCGTTGTCCAGGTGGAGCGAATGCCACTCCCACGACAGCCTCAAGCCATAGCCGCCCGCAACAGCTCGCCAGGCCTTGAAAAGGAATTACCTTCACCCCAACAGCCACCACCTTTAACCCCTAGAGGGCTAGGAATGCTGTCTGGGCCGGGGCCAGGGCAGGCCAGTCACATAACACCCGACGCATGCACCAGCAGTACGTCAGCAATGGTGGCTGCGACGACTTCCACTGCGGCACCTACGCCCATCAGGAAGACATGCCAGCAATGGTTCCACCACGAACACAAAGTGCTCATTGTGCCGACGGCTTTGCCGACGGCAAAGTTCGCTCATGCAAAGTGCGCACTTCTAGTGGCAACACGTTGCGGAGACCGGCACAGATGCGGTACCACCTAGAATCTGCTGGACAAGCTCCGTCTTGAAAAGAAACAAGCATAGGCAAATTGTTCGGCCGGGAGCTGTTGAATATTATGCTCCGAAAAAGAAGAGAAGAAGACGAAGTGAGAAACGAGCGTGGAGCCGAGCGCGCGTCTGCATTTTTTTAGTTGTTTTTGCAAGCGTCCAATAAAGAAGACGTTCTCTACTTCGGCTCCGCTTCCTGGTTTTCAACAATTATCGCACAAAATAAATGCAAAATTTCTTGAATTTCACCGCCAGAAATTCAAGAAATTTTGCATTTATTTTGTGCGATAATTGTTGAAAACCAGGAAGCGGAGCCGAAGTAGAGAACGTCTTCTTTATTGGACGCTTGCAAAAACAACTAAAAAAATGCAGACGCGCGCTCGGCTCCACGCTCGTTTCTCACTTCGTCTTCTTCTCTTCTTTTTCGGAGCATAATATTCAACAGCTCCCGGCCGAACAATTTGCCTACACTCTAAGAAAAAAAGGACTAAAAGGGGTAGGGAGGTTAGTCCTTTTGGGGACTAACTGATTTGCCACAACCATTAGTCCTTTTGGGGACGAACTGACATGGGATGAACTGTTACTCCCCATGCGCTTACTCCTTCGGGGACTAACAGTTACTCCTGCCCGATGGTCCTCAAGGGAGTAACGGCAATTCGTTCCGATGCTTCGCAAAGGTGGAATTAATTAAATTAGGCATTTATACCATAATAAAAAAATTAATGAGCTGAAAAAAAAAATGCGCCCGATAGCAGGAGTCGAACTCACGTACTCTCGCTCACAAGTCAGGTACTGTAACCACTTCACCACGCCGCTTGGTTGTCAAGACGGGATATTTAGGCAAGGTTAAGCATGGGAACACAAGTGCGGCAATATACAAGTGACTCCGTATTTTGTGCAAGCTATGCCGTGAGAGTCTAACGTTGAGTGTACTTGCAACAATAAGCGACTGCGAAAAGAAATCAGCCCGAGTATTATTAGGGTGATTTAAACTGAGGCACTGTAGCGAGCTCAAACGGGGCACCGAAGACGACAGAGAAGGGCAATTTCTCTGTCACTTAGCGTGTGCCGTTTGAGCTACACATCGCTTCAGTTCGCAACCTCCTTGGAACGGAAGGAACTTAGGTACTATTGACCAAGAAAATCTAGCCGTCTATCAATGACTTGCGCGTGTAATGTGTATCGCTCACTTATGGGGTGCGCACGAAGGGCATGCCTCTTCACATTCCAGTTTTAAGTTTCACGTAATTTTCGAATAGGCAAGGTGCTGCTTTGCATGTAGTTCAATAGACAATGCACTAACTTCGAACCATTCACGATTTATAGACAATGCCGTTTTCGCCGCATTGCTCCATGACACGGACAAAAACAGCGAAGTGCCTGGGGAGTAACTGTTGCCGTTCGTCCTCCCATTGCTCTCTTTCAGAGCAGGGACTAAACACTTACTCTCCGAAATTTGCACACGGCACGCACATTCATGCAGTTAGTCCTTTGAGGGACGAAAGCGCCCTTTTTAGGACTAACGGCGCAGTTACTCCCGTTTTCCCCGGGATTTTTTTTAGAGTGTATGCTTGTTTCTTTTCAAGACGGAGCTTGTCCAGCAGATTCTAGGTGGTACCGCATCTGTGCCGGTCTCCGCAACGTGTTGCCACTAGAAGTGCGCACTTTGCATGAGCGAACTTTGCCGTCGGCAAAGCGACGGCAAGCGTCGGCCCGCGATGTGGCTGAAGGGCTCGGCCTGACAGTCCCAACGTGGGAGCGGCCCGCGTCAACCTATGGTTGACCTTCAGGACCAAATAAAGTTCCTCATACCATACCGCCAGAAATGACCACCGCTATGTCGAAGCAACTCACAAGGGTGCCTGAACGGGCATGTTGGTAATGTAGTATCTTTGTTAAGCAGCGCGACCACCTACGTACATGGGAAGCAAGAGAAGTGACAGGAAAACAGCGCTGTTTACTGTCATTTCTCTTACTTTAATTTACACGCAGATTGTCGGGCTGCTAACCAAAACAAGTTAAAGCGATGTCGCAAATCCCAAGACATTTTCTCTTGTTCTTGTGTAAATTTCGTGAAAGATTATAAAATCGAAATTTCCGCGGTTGAGCCTTTCATTCCTTTAGGAATGGCACGCAGTCACTTTTTCACAGATAAACACCTAACGAGACGCCGGTAGACGGCGCTGCTTAAATCTGTGACCTCACGGCGAGCTGCTCTTGCGCGAACTTCTTAAGGCGGCGTTGCCATTGGCCTCCACTTTAAAACGCACAACGTATCATTCTTGGTACGCTGGATTTAATACCTAAATTACGCAACATACATGCATACGTAACTGACCGCAAGGCCCACCGCAGAGCGTCAGATATGCTGGACAGAAGTTTTAGTGTGCGCAGTCCCGGAAGCTAATTACTACACTGCTCTAACTCAAATAATACTTGATTATTTTGGGGACGAACGCACTTTCTACAGGTCAGAAATAAACGTTAACAAGAAATCTTTTTCCGATAACGTGAAATGGTCTATGTGCTGGGCTTTATTAAGCACTGCGGTGTTAAGGTGAACAGATACTAACAGCATATTATCTGACTGACAAAAAGAAAAGACATTGAGAAAAATAAGAGTACAGCCCAGGCTCATGGTCAATGTAATAATTGCGTTACAACAGAAGCTACGCTGTATGGGTCCCCGCGCATTCTTACCTCAAGCTCGCAGTAAAAGGGGCTTCGCTGAAACGACTACGCGCAAGCTTCGCCCGCTATCGACTCCGAAAAATCGATCGCGAGAAGCACAGATTAAGCAGAAGGAAAGAAAAAAAAAAACGACACCAAAATATGGTCGCAGTGTAAGCGCATGCCCCGAGGGCTCCCTCCCGCACTCGTCCGCGCAGCCCCCCCGCAAACGACAAACAGCGCAGGACAAGCCGCGACAGAGTTTGTGTTGTTGTTACAGCCACTCCGCCAGAAACTTTCACGGTCGGCAGCACGTGCTCGTCTGCATATATATTTACATCTGCGGTGTCTCGTTAGCGAGCCTCACCGTTATGTACAGGCGTGGCACGTACCGCGAGAAGAACGGGGCGAACGGGAGAACAGTGGGCCACAGCCCGCGCAGTTATTCCAGCGGCTCGGGCTATCTGTGCCTATGCACAAGTGCCGACTACTGGCAGCGATTCGACCGTAGTCCAAAAGTTTCGCGCATTAACGAGGTTTGTCCCTCTCGGCGACGGGATAGGGCGCAATAAAATTACTGCCCGGCGGTTCGACGAGCGTTACAGAGCTTTAGCTTGTCCGCAAACTCTTTACAGTTAGCGATATACCAGAGATGCGTATACGCCAGCAAGAACGCTTGCGGCGACATCTCGTGACGCTTCGTCTAAGCACAACGCCTTAGTCACGTTTTACAAAGGCGGATATTACAAGGGTTACAAAGGCGGAGTCGGTGCCATTACTGACAGCGGCGAATTCTTTCAATGAAAGACACGGCACCGAACGGCAAGAACCTTAATAGCGAACATCGAAGCAGCTAGAACAGCGTTGCCGCGGTGGTGGCTACGGCTGCCAGCGGATCTGCGTGCGAGAGCGCCGGTTCGAGGCGGTGTCAGGATTGGGGGCTCAATCCCATCGCTCGTGCTCCGTTGTCAAGATTGGAGTCGGGCATGAATTAGAAGGTAGCTGGCCAATGCCGTCGTCCAACTTATCCACGCTGAGGACGTTGATGAAGAGAAGGACTGCTTCTCATCGAGAACGAGGAATATGGGTTTATTTAGAGTATTTATATCAGTCTAACATGACTGTTTGAGAAAGTACATCAGTCTAACATGCCTGCTTGAGAGAGAGTGACGAGCATCCGCACAACAGCAGTTTTTAAACACTCGGTCCTCCCGCGATACAAGGTGATGCGAACGTTTGTTTAGTGATCGCAAACTAGCCGCCTCTCCGCAGGACGGTTTACACACACACACACGTGTTTACGGTCCGAAACCGACACCACACGAATTTCATAGAACTCGGAGCCATTCCGGGTAGCGCGTTGTCTTGCGTCTTGGTCGGTCCGTGGGATAAGCGCAAAACGGCGTTCCCGCGGCAACTCGCGCACCCGTAGCAGATCAGGTCCGCGTTTGGGAGTTTGGTAACAATAGTTCGCCTGCCGAACTCATTCCGTCACAACGGCGATGAGGCTAGAGGTTGGCGGCGGTTTCAGCACAAAGCCGGCTTCATCGAACGCATCCTAGCTGAAGCGACGGAGAGTGGAGGAGGCGCGTATTATTCCCTGAGACAAAGTCGACTTAGTCACGCTGTGGCTAGAGGTTGGCGGCGATGCTCCCGAGATGTTGCTTCCACAGTCGCAACTGGTTGGCAAAACTTGCATTGCAGCTGGCCGTTCTTAACAGTAGCCAGATAATCAAAATGGCGGCGGCGGTGGCTTTGCCTAATGCCGCTTCGGACCTGCGGTCACGGCAAAAAGTCCGGAAATTCGGACGGCGAAGGGTTCTTGCGTCCAAAATTTTAGTCGTTCTCATACATTGACTCTACGGGGTACGTGATGGTGCTGCGAAGCCGTCCGCATTATCGGGCATGTCCCAAAAATCGCGCGTCTGGAAAATCGGTCGTTGACGTACTGTACACTGGCAACTCCTCCGGCACGAAAGCCGGCACGAGGACGGCTTTCGTCCGCTTTCAATAAAATGACAGCCAATTATCTCTGATAGAAGCACGAATTCCCTGAGTTTTCCCCGAGTATCTCCAGACTATTTAAAATCCCTGAGAATTCCAAGTTATCCCGGTTGGTAGACACCCTGCTACCTTACCGCCCTGTAAAAAATCATAATTTCTTGCTTGGTTTGGTAGTTTCATTTTGCGCATTAAATTCCTCCTTAATGAAATATTCATCTTTGCATTTGTCTTGTAACTGCCGTTATTATTATACTTTTCTGTGCCTTGTCTCTTTTCTTTTATTGCACATTTCTGTTTTGAATACTGTATCCTAAACTTGTATTTTTCTTCCCTATTCTCTGCAATGCACTAGTAAACATTAACACGATTACAGTAAATAAATAAATAAATAAATGCAGCCACATCTTCGAAGCGCAGCTGACGTTGAAAAATAATTTTCGCGGAATTTTCGCACGCACCGGCGTCCTGACCAAACCTACACTGACGGCAACCACTGCGAGCGCATCTGGGACACATTCCACGGAAAGCGGAAAAAGAAAAAAAAAAAGAACGGCAGAAGATTAAGCGAATGCACCGTCGCTAAAACTGGCCCCGAAAAAAACACCGACCGAAGGAGTTTACGAAAGCGACCGCAGAGCCGTACGCGACGCACAGTTCGGCTTGAGAGAGAGAGAGAGAGAGAGGGCGACAGCAGGAAAAAGAAAGAAACAGCTCGAACGCCACCAACGCCTGCGGCGTTTGGAAACCGCGGGCACAGCAACAACCCGTAGTCTTATACCCCTCGCAATGAGGCGTGCAGCGATCGAGGTGCGGGGTGGGGGTGCTCCGGGTGGGCGTGCTATGCGGTGTAGCCCCCCACAGCCTCCTCCACTCCCCCTCGAGGCCGGGCCAACATCGTTAACGCGGTAACAACCATGCCACGCAGCCGTGCGTACCGCAGAACGGCTCGCGCAGTGTGTTCTACGCAAAAAACAAAGACAGAAAGGAAGGGGAAAGAAGGGCAAAAATAGGGAAAGGGGGAAAATAAAAGGGAGGGGCGGGATGCGCCATACAAACAACCCCTCGTCGAACCAAAACAGAGACGATCGAGACGAGACGGCGACGACCGAGCTATATCGGGTCGTTACGCCACGAAAACAACGCTGCCGTCCAAAGCGCAATGCTGAGCGCCGAATACCCGCTAGAATTACAAGAATTGCACACCAGCGGATGCTTTCGAAAGGAAGCTCCGAGGAGCTTCGACCCTCGACTTTGACCTTAGCAGCGAAACGCTCGTAGTCACTAAGCGACACCGCGGGTAAGAAACAGCGAATTAGTTTAGACCGATAAATTATTCTTTCAATAGCAACCATTTTCGTTAAGTTCGCGGTAAAAGGTCGTTTACACTAGAAGACGGAATGAACGTCAAAGTCGAACTTGCTGAATGTCGCGCGGAAGCTCCGGCGCCAGTATTTCAGTGACGGCACTAATTACAACTTTCGATTTTTTTTTTCGCATTTTGGGCTAAAGGCGCGCGACATGGTAGGCTACTGCTCGGTGCCGCAGGGCCGGACGCACGTAAGGGAGGCCGGTGTCAGCCTTATTCACACGTAGCCGCAGGACAAGAAGCTGCGTGAAGCTTGGCTCGCGAAACATAAAACCGGCAAACAGTCATCGGCTACAACTCGGGTATGCAGCAAGCACAGACGCGAGGAAGATTTCTGCCACGGCGCCCGATCTGCGATGTTCTGAAAACGCGCACTGAGACGCACGCCCAAGTCCGCTGCCCGACTAATGTCCTGACGGTTTGGTCTATGAACTTGTCGATGCTATAGATACTATGAAGTTCAGTGGAGCGGAAAGGCAGCCGTAAGAAGCACATTTAAAAAAAAGCATGGCATATGTTCATGTTTGTGTTATGAATTAATGCACTGGATTACAAAAAAGGAGCAGCGGGAAATTGCACGCTGAGAACGCCGATAAACATACAGTGCGACACAACTCGAGAAATAGTATCGAAAGGTCAAAGAATTTAGAAGAAAAAAAAAAGATTGAATCGTCGCGACGGCACATCAAGTTCCCGTAGGCGTCGAAGTCTCTACAATGAAATTATTTTTGAACAGCTCTGATAGCGCCCACGCAACAACGGTTGCTTGCATACTGTCAAATGCTCATATTTTGCGGCCTAAAGCTCATGGCACGGTGCGAAAACGCGCGCGCGGAGAAAGCGAAACAGTGCGCGGACAAGCATGCAGACGCGCAGTCGGTCACTGCGAATATGCACGATCGCTGCATTGAGGCTTCGTTCTGTTACGCTCCATTTGGTTATACAAACACTGTAAGAAAATATTTCACATGGTTTGCTCTCAGCGTTTATCTACCTTTCACGCAAGAAGCCGGTTCGGGAGACTCCATCGCGGCGACTGCGCGCAGTGGCGTTCACTGTACGTATTCGGTAAAGAGATAGCGGCTGTAAACGATTGTGCGCTTTCAGTTTGCCCAAGATTATTATTTAGACAGTAAGAAACTTCTCTCGTTCCGAAAGTACTTACAGAAATGTCCGGGAGAGCTCGCGCGTGGTGTTTTCAGTGAGCGCTGACAGCAAAACCTATGAGGAGCGCGCCACGTGATCCCTCATACTACGCCAGCGAGGCGCTTCCGATAGAGGGCGACTCCGTAACTCCTCGCCGCCAATAGACCCACGAGGGGGCGCCACCTCCTCCGAACCGTCACTTGCGCCGCCCAATGATGTATACGCACTAGTAAGCGAGATGGCTGCTACGCGACGTGCGCGATAAGGCGCGAACTAGGCGCACCTTTCGTAAACCAGAACAGCGAAGCAGTCGTGGCTTCGGGGAAGGGAGCTCGCCCCGCACCCCGGACGGTGCGGGTTCGCTTCCCACCGAAACGTACCAACCTTTCTATTCAAAGCCGGTAATTTACTTTGTTTACAGGAACCACCTTGAGAAATGTGACGTCAAGCATTTCTGACGCGTTTTTTTTTTTACACTTTGCGGCGTCGGACATTTTTGTTAACGCCGCAGTTTCGCCATAGTCACCGTCAACACAGGCACCTAAGGCTTGCGCCTTATTAAATAAATTAACGATGACTAATGACCGTATCGATCGCGTAACGCCTCTTACAAGCTATGCTTCCTCCGTTCGCATAGGCCATTTGCTACGGCGTTGTATACGTACAGGGAAGTCACAAGCGGGAGTAGTGTTCGGTATAACGCAGTACGGCGTTCGGTCGCTGCAGATGGCTGCACTGTGTCGGCGACAACACAGCCGAGCTCAGAAACACATATCAGACCCACGAGTTAGCAAACGCTAACGGCTCCGCTCGCGCCCGCTATTTTGTACAACTCCGTTCACGGCGACTGCCGCGAGCAACGGCTTTCGGATGGAACAAACTTTCCGGCGACAGCTTGATGAATGGCCCCGTCAAAGCGCCACGGCAACACACAGCTTCCATCGGAAACGTCGATGAAAAAGAAGAGGCAACCCCGAATAACGAGGAAGAAAACGGGGCCACGCCGGCTACGCATTCAAAGCGACCCAAGCCTGTACACTGGCTCGTGAAAAGATGGCTTCTCGCAAAAGAAGACGACACGCAACTGCGGCCGGGTGCGGCGCGGGCAGTGATCTCGCTCTAAAGACGGCGCTTTTATGCGAAAAAGAAAGAAAGAAAGAAAGAAAGAAAGAAAGAAAGAAAGAAAGAAAGAAAGAAAGAAAGGAAAAGACAAGGAATACGAGGAACTGCGGCTCGTCATGCTTTCCAAGGACTCCAAAACACTCGCTCTACTATTGGCGGGACTCCGCGGCCCACGCATGCTCGGAGGCCGCTCGATCTCCGAGGCCACTCTTACCGAGATACAAAAGAAAAAAGAAAAGTGTTCGCGCGGCTGCGCTTTGATAAATGGATTGCAAAACGCTTCCCTCCCATCGTTCCACACCTTCGTTGACATCGACTTGGCAGCTGGCTGGAATTCTGTGAGAGCATAGCGTGTATAACACCACCGTCTGGATATATATATTTATCATAAGAAGCCAACAAACATTGACACCAAGGACAACATAGGGGGAATTACTTGTGCTTAATAAATCAAATGAAGAAATGATAAATTAATGGAAATTAAAGTGGATGAAAAAACTTGCCGCAGGTGGGAACCGAACCCACAACCTTCGCATTTCACGTGCGATGCTCTACCAATTGAGCTATCGCGGCGCCATTTTCCCATCCACTTTCTTGGGTATTTATGTGTCCTAGTAGATCCCTGGGAGTGTTAGCCAGCGCCACCACTCACAGACCTTGACGGCGGATATATATATATATATATATATATATATATATATATATATATATATATATATATGAGCCCGTCGTATGAGGATGAATTCACAAACGTTTCCGAAAACGCAGGAAGCTGACACTGCAATGTCCTTGCACACCTGCGAATACCCAGCGAATCTGAACCCGAACACCTGTCATGCACAACTGTTCAGTCCACTGCAGACGTGCATCAGGAACGTCAGTACTTAGTCTCAAACTCCGATGAGCGTAAAGCGTGCGAGATGACGGCTCGATAAGGATGCACGCTGAAGCTTCGTTCTCGCCTGATGAAAACTCCCTTTACACTACTACTTAATGCCGGCCTAGGAGTGACGCCATCATAGGCTTATAGGTATACACCGTCTCAGCAACCGAAAACTTATAACGCTTGATTGGTTCGCGTGCGTGCGTGCGTGCGTCGCTTCTTTTAGTGCTTCTTCATAGCTTGGCATACTACACAGGCACCATTAGCGTAGTTATCATCCACTCGTTCCTATGATGATAAGGCAGGACACAAAGAAAATACAGTGGACAGAAAGATAATTTACCTTCGCATACTGCGCGCCACTCAATTCCTTTAAATTTGTTCTTATTAGCAATACTGTCACTCTGAGTTGAGAGCATTGCCGGTGGGCAATACTAAGCATTAAAACGGGATAACGGGGCCTTAGTGAAAACGACTCGATATTTTGAAAACATGCGCACTGTTCACACACATGCGCGCAGATGCACAAACACATAAGAAATGGAGCGCAACGGCGGGGTAGGATCAAAGCAGTAAATGTGCTCTAATAGCTTTTCGAGAAAAGAACATCAACACCATAGCTAAAGTTTAGTATTTTGCAATCACGCCCATTGTGCACCAACCAGAAAACACGCTAAATTTACGCGGAAGTCATTAATGTGGCATATAGTTATAATAAACGTACAGTCGCGAGCAAGAGATTGAAGGAAAATGATGCCACGAAAAAAAGATACGATTTTTTTTTTTCTCACCCTGGGCATGCCGGTTGAAATCGCATGGTTTACAGCCAACCTGCGCGTGTTCAACTCGCTGCGATGTCTTGGATGCAATTCCACGTCGCGGAGCAGAGCCAGGAGAAACTTTTGCACGCGGCTGTACATTATATAACAGACGTTATTTACTTGCTGAAAACTGAACCTGGCAACATTTAACACGAGAACACTCTCGAGAGAGACTAGCTCTTTGAGGAATGGTCAGACATTGTATGTGACATTGTCAGGAATAGGTGCAATAAGTAAGGAAGCTCTGATTAATGCTGTAGAGGGGGAAAAAACTTAATAAAAGATAGACGAATAGCAGGCAGCCGGCGACAAAGCATAATTAATTTAATTTATAATGGTGAGGGGGGGGAGGGTAAATACAGAATTCACTCGTATAGACCATTGACCACTACATCGGTAATATACAGGTTAGCAATGCAGGCGATTAAAGCTGCAAGCGTGGGCAGAGAATACCGGCATACTGGGAGAACATCAGAATGGCTTCAGAATCGGCAGGCATCTGGATGATAACTTATTTGTCCTTACTCAGTGTATTGAAATACCCAGAGTAGAAAGCAGACCGTTATATGTGCCGTTTTTAGACTTTACAGGAGCGTATGACAAGGTACAGCGCAATATCTTGTGGGATATTCCGGAAGGGGAAGGCTTAGGCGACGATTGTCTACAGCTTTTGAGAGAGATTTACCCAGAAAATATCGTTTTCGTTGAATGGGAAGGGATAAGGAGCGAAGAGAAAGTTCATAGCAACAAGGGACTGAGGCAGGGGTGCCCTTTATCCCCATTGCTGCTTATGATGTACATGGTGAAGATGGAAAGGGCGCTAGAGGGAAGTAATATCGGGTGTAATCTCTCATACAAACATGCGGGTACAGTAGTAGAGCAGCAACTCCCTGGTTTGTTTTATGCGGACCACATCGTGTTGCTAACTGAAGAGCAAAGGGATATGCAACGTCTGGCTAATATTTGTAGACAGGAAGACGATAAGTTAGGTCTGAAATTTAGCGTTAAAAAATCAGGTGCTATGGTATTCAATGAAAACAGTGAACAGACAATGTCAGTAAAGTTTCGTTCGTGCTCTTGTCCTCGCTTCTCCGTTGGAACGTGAAGCTTCTCGGGCGATGATCGGCAGTTGTTGATCGAATGCAGACAGGAAGCGATGGAGATCAGATGTACAAGGAATATTTATAGGCAAACGTTTCTATATACATGGCAGGTATAACAAATACATTACAAACTTGAACAATTGAGAAACAGGTAAAACAAATACATTACAAACTTGAACAATTGAGAAACAAGCCTCACTCTTTGACTGTCTCAATGACTTTTAGAGCCCAGACTCGTTTTAACGTACATAGCACAGAGGCTCACTGATCTATCAGCAATTCTGATTTAAGCCAAGTCTAACGTACATGGTACGGTGCCTCACTGATCTATCAGCAATCCTGATTTCAGCCAAGTCTGAGGAACAGCATGTCGTCCGGATTTTTATAGCCCAAATATAAAAAGAAAAAAATTGGCTGAGGCTTAACTTAGTTAAGCCTAGTCAGATGCGAAGCATATTGGTGGCTAAACTTGGTAAGTAACTTGTCGCCGAGCCGCATACTGAGCACGTTGCTTGGCCAGACGTTCTTCCCGCTCTTCATCAGTCTCTGTAGCACGCCGCAACCTTCGCTTCTCATTCGAACCAGGAAGCATATCACCTCGCGAGTGTCTCGCAGAGGCAAGCGCAGCTGCTTATATACCGCCGCGACGGCGCGAGTTGGAGCCCCGTTTCTCCTTTGTCGTGACGTCACGGTGTCACGTGGTCGGCCTTGAAGGCGACGCCGCGAGCGACGGCGCGAGTTGGAGCCCCGTTCCTCTCTGTCGTGACGTCACGGTGTCACGTGGTATTGAAGGCGACACCGCCGCGCCTGAGGAGCTGCGTTGAGCTCTAGTAATATGCTTCGCATAAAAGGGCGGTACGGCCGTTGGCCCGTCCCACAGATTCAGTTGCCAATAAGAGTCAAACGTTCCTTAAGCCCTTGCGTGAAGAGCTGCCGCAAGCACAGCGAGTCTGAAGAGAAGCTCCCGATCTCGAGATGTGCAGGGCTGATGCTTCGCATACATTCGCGCCACGTCGCTGCTGCGAGCGGGCGTCAACGGACATGGAAGAAAAACGTGTGCCGGAAGCCTCCAGTGACAAGAGACGGTGTGCGCACGCGCGCTTAATAAGAAATACACAATGTGTTTGGTGACAATCGCCCCTTTCCACGTTTGTTAAGCTTCGCCGCAATACCTTGCACATGCTTCACCGCGTCACGTTTCTGTGTTGAGGCGAAGCCGACCTTCGGGAACCGGCATTATGCAACGCGCCGTGCTTTCCGAGCTTCGAAGTCAATCGCGAGGATTACAAAGGCGGACTCGGTGCCATTGCTGACAGCGGCACATTCTTTCAATGAAAACCACGGCGCCGAACGGCAAGAACCTTATTAGCGAACGTCGAAGCAGCTAAGCATCGCGTTGCCGCGGTGAAAACAGTTCAATTAAAAAAGAGCTAAATTAATCTAGTTTGAGCCTGAAAAGTATATGAGTACATCCATGCATATTCTGACGGCTGCCAGCGGATCTGCGTGCGAGAGCGCCGGTTCGAGGCGGCGAGATAATCAAAATGGCGGCGGCGGTGGCTTTGATTAATGCCGTTTCCGACCTGCGGTCCGGCAGAAAGTCCGGAAAATTGGACGGCAAATGGTTCTTGCGTCTGAAATTTCAGACCTTTCTATAAATTGATCCCATGGGGTACGTGGTGGTGCCGTAAAGCCGTGCGTATTATCGGGCATGTCCCAAAAATCGGGGGTCCGGAAGCTCTGTCGTTGACTGTTCACTGGCAACTCCTCCAACCGACGACACGGCATCAAAGACGATTCGTTACGATCCCTCTCTGTTACTCGAAGCCAGCATTTGCGAGTTTCGGTCCCTTTCAATAAAATCTCAGCAAATTTTCCCTGATAAAAGCACAAGCTCCCTGCGATTTCCCTGAGTATTTTCCGACCATTCAATATCCCTGAGAATTCTCAGTTTTCCCGGATTTCCCGGTTGGTAGACAGTTCTATAAAAAGCTTTGATCAGCGCGAAAAAACGCGACAAAATGTCGCGCTATAGTCAAAGTCTGTTTCAAGATCATGAGCCAACCGATTCGCACCAGAGTCCAGCTAAATTTGTAAGTTTTTTTTTTTCCTCTGAATGGCAGTACAAGAAAAAGGGCAAGGTTCATTTATGTGAACGCAGTTTCTCTCTCCTTCCACTTAAACAGAAGAGCGATCTGATAAACCTTCACACTCCCTCCCGTGAAGATCTGTCAGAGCTACGAGGTGACGCACCACAGGTGGCGCAAGAAAGCAGGTTTAAAACGTGTAAGATGGGTCCCACGCGCAAAATGAGAAAAACTATACCGAGCCACTGACAGGTCGCACGGCGACCGAGGAGTCCACTGAGAAGTTGAGGCGACAAGAGAGAGCGTGCGAGTGCTAAATTAATCTAGTTTGAGCCTGGAAAGTCTATGAGTACATTCATGCATATTCTGACCACTCTCTATTGCGCGAAATGCCCTTGGTTGCATGAAAAAAAAAGCAAAAAGAGCTCGTGTTATGCGCGCGCACCGGCAGGCTGCTCCGTATGGAGTGAGATATGCAAGGGAGGACGTAGTAGCAGACGACGCGGTTGTACTCCACCTTGTACGGTGGTGGTGGTGAAAAACTTTTATTGATGAGAAGGCCAAAAGCAAAAAAAAAAATTAAAAAGCAGCGTTGTGGGCGGCCTTCAGGCTGCCGGTTGTGGCGTCCAGGCCATGCCTAGTCGCGACGTCCTCCGCCCAGTTCACCAGCCGGAGTTGGATATCCGGCTCGGTGCTGGACAAAGCAGCCTCCCACTGCTGCGGATTGCTTAGGCGCCAAGAGGCAGGGGGCAAGTGTGCCGGGCAGGAGAATAGGACGTGATCGTAATCGGCGCGGGAGCCGTCACATAAGCGACAAGCCGGCGAGTGCGTCCCGGGGTGGAAGAGGGCAAGACGTGCGGGAGTAAGATAGGTATGGGCCTGAAGGTGGCGCCATAAGTGTTGGTGGGGTTGGGAAAGGGATTGGTGCGGAGGGGGGAAGCTGAGACGAGAGAGGCGATAGTGCTGCGTGATATCGCGGTACGTGAGGAGCGCGTCGCGCGTATCCATTCCCGGCGGGGGCGGGCTTGCTCGGTCAGTCGAATCTCGAGCGATGGAATTGGCCGCCTCGTTACCAGGATGGGCCGCGTGAGCGGGCACCCAGATGATTTGGATGGGGCGAGAGGGAACGGTATCGGAACGCAAGATTCCGATGGCCGGGTGTGCCACCCGTCCAACCGCGTAGTTGTAGACCGCAGGTTTAGAGTCGCTGAAGATGTACTTCGCGGAGGTTTGCGTGATGGCAAGGGCAATAGCTGCCTCCTCGGCCTCAACAGAGGTAGAAGTATAGACTGAGGCAGTAAGAGTGAGTCGGAGAGAATTGTCAGTGACGGCAAGGGCATGTGCTGGGTAGCGGCGGTACGGGGCAGCATCTACGTAAGCCACGGCGGCCTGCCGTTCGTACTGACGCCAGAGCGCGGAGGCTCGCGCTGCTCTACGGGAGGGGTGGTGTTCGGGATGCATATTTTTAGGGAGGGGTTTAACGGTTAGGCGGGGCAGGACATGGGAAGGGATGGGCAGTGATGTGGGAAGAGGAATAAGAGGGGAGAGATTAAGGGTGGAGAGAAGTGCGCGACCCGAGCGGGTGCGGGAGAGACGGAGGAGCTGGGCCGTGCGATGGGCCTCTGTCAGCTCCGTCAGGGAGTTGTGGACGCCCATCGACAGTAACCGAGCCGTCGACGTAGATGTGGGAAGGGACAGGGCTGACTTATATGCGTGGCGAATGAGGCTGTTGACTTTGTCTTCCTCGGTACGAGAAAGGTAGAGATACGGAAGAGAATAAATGAAGCGGCTGAGAACAAAGGCCTGGACCAGGCGGCGGAGGTCGTGTTCGCGCATGCCGTGGTGGCGGTTTGCAATGCGGCGTATGAGGCGGACAGTGTGGTGTACAGTGTTTGTGAGTCGAGTGATGAGGGTGGTGTGCTTGCCATTGGAGTGAAGAAAGAGTCCGAGGATGCGGAGGGTAGAGACGAGAGGAATGGGTGTGCCGTCAAGGTAGACGGTGAGTGGAGAAGGCGATAGGGGGGCCATCCGCCCAGGCCGAAGGAGCAAAAGCTCCGATTTGGCCGGGGAGCAGCTCAACCCGATGGCCCGGGCATGAGTTGCTACCGCGTCCACACCTGCCTGTAGATTCGTCTCCATGTCGCCAAGATTGCCGGTGGTCACCCAGAGGGTGATGTCATCGGCGTAGAAAGCATGAGACAGAGCTGGGATAGCTCGTAAAGCACGTGCCAGCGGGAAGAGGGTGATGTTGAACAGAAGAGGGGACAAGACAGAGCCTTGGGGGGTACCCTTGTTGCCAAGGGAGAAGGAAGGAGAAGAAAGTGGGCCGTATGAGATTTCGGCTGTGCGGTGGGCGAGGAACGCAGTGACGTAAGCATGGACACGGGGTCCGACATGGAGGGAGGAGAGAGCCTCCAGGATGGCGGTGTGGTGTACATTGTCGAATGCTTTAGTAAGGTCCAGCGCCAGGATAGCTCGAGTGCGTTTGTGGTGGGAGAGGTGTAGGACATCCTCGGAAAGTTGGAGCATGACATCCTGGGTGGACAGCTGGGGACGAAAACCGAACATGGAGTCCGGATAAAAGTCATGATCATTCAGATAGGTCTGGAGGCGGGCCAGGATGACATGCTCGAAAAGCCTGCCGAGACAGGAGGTGAGAGAGATGGGGCGGAGGTTTTCGAGGGCAATAGGTTTGCCGGGTTTGGGGATGAATGAGACACGTGCATGGGTCCAGGAGGATGGAAGAGTGCCAGCCTGCCAATGTGTATTGAGGAGATCAGTAAGGGCTTCGAGGGAGGGGGTGTCTAGGTTGCGGAGTACCTTGTTGGTGATGCGGTCTGCCCCCGGGGCCGAGGTGGTGCGGAGTGTGAGTAGCGCCGCACGAACCTCGCCCACGGAGATGTCTGCCTCAAGGTCAGGGTTTGGGGAGCCGGAGTAGGTGGGAAGCGGAGTAGGTAGGTCGGTGCAGAGGTAGTGGTCCCGGAGAGCCGCCAGGAAGTCAGTATCAGTGAGTGGGGAGGAATGAAGGAGATGGGAGATATCCTTGCGCTGGGAAGCTTTAGTGTGTGTAGGGTCTAGCAGCACCCTGAGAAGCGACCACGTGTCGCAGAGCCCCAGGTTGCCTGCCATGCGGTCGCAGGTCTGGCCCCACTGTTGTCTAACGAGAGAGGCGCAGTGCTCCTCCATGTCCAACGCGAGTCGGGCCAAACGGAGGCGCAGGCGGCGATTGTATTTCTGAGCCTGCCACCGGCGGTGGACAGCGTGATAGGCCTCCCAAAGGTGCAGCAGACGGCTGTCTGCCGTAGTGGAGTGTGGTGCTGTAGGGAGCGTGGATGTGGCAGTGTGGACGTCCGCCAAAAGGGTCTCGGTCCAGGCAGAGAGATCGGTGATAGGAGCAGAGGAGGAAGTAGAGAGACGAGTGGAACGAAAGCGGTCCCAGTCGACTATCTGGGTGAGACGAGTAGAGGCGCGAGCAAGGGAGGGGAGTGGGAAAGTTGTACAGAGGACGCAGTGATCGCTACCGAAGAAGACCCCTGTATTAGTCCAGGTCGGATTGGCGACATTTTTGGCGAGGGTAAGGTCCGGATTGGTGTCTCGTTGAACACTAGATCCGATCCTGGTGGGGCAAGCGAAGTCATTAAGGACCGAAAGGCACTCGTTGTGGATGAAAGTCCAGAGTGAGTGGCCTTTGCGAGTGTTCTGGGGGTAGCCCCAGCTGGTATGTGGGGCATTGAAGTCGCCAAGAACTACCAGGGCATTGCGGCCAGCGCAGGAGAGCGCTCGGCGGAGGACGAGGAGTAGAGGAGCTGAAGGGGCTTTGGGAGGGCTGTACACATTGAGAACAAAGAGGCTTGTCTCAGTGCGACGGCGAGGAAGGATTTCAAGCAGGAGATGGGCACAGTCCGAAACGTCCAACTGGTGCTGCACGGCAGCAAGGTTGCGCTGCACCAGCGTGGCAACGTTTGGGCGGACCTCAGAAGAAGGATGGAAGGAGGTGTAGTCGCGCAGTTTCACGGGGGTTAGGGGTTCCTGGAGTGCTAGGACGGAGGGGAGAGTGTCGGGAGGGATGTTCTGGAGGTGGAGCTGCAGGGTGTTCCGCTTGCTGCGGAACCCCCGACAGTTCCACTGCCAGAAATTAAGGCGCGTGGGGTGTCTGGCCATGATGGATGGCGGAGTCCCCCGACAGAGTTGGGGTAGGTGCCGGGGTGAGTGGGACAGGGAGCGACAGGTGTGCGACGGTGGCCTCAGTCGCGCTTTGGCGGGTCTCTAAGGCCGCGACCCTGGTGTCTAGGGCGGTAAGGTGTGTTTCGATGGCGGCCACACGGGTGTCTATACTGGCGACGCGCTCCTCAAGTCGCGCAAAGCGGGCCATGACGCGCTTCTCAAACGCCTCCAAGAAGGAGGTTGTCTGGCGAAACACGTCACGCTCGGGCGCGACGGGGTCGGAGGAAGGTGATCGGCGTTTGAGCGGGGGACTGCGGTTGGGGGAGAGGCGGCGCGCGATGATGCAGCAGAGGATGCCGTATTCATCGGCTGCTCAGTTAGCGACGGCGGCTGTGGAGGTGCGGGAGCTGGGGAAGTAGGAGGAGGAGCGGGGGAGGACAGACGCACTAGCGCGGCCTGCAGCTGGCGCGACAGCTCCTGAATTTGGAGCTGCTGGGCAGCGATAGTGGCCTCGAGGGCCGCGGTTTGGGGGTCCGACGTGTGAGGCTGCGGTTTCCAGCTTACCGGTGATGTGGTGGTGGTGGCGAGGGCGGTGGACGCCTCGGACCTAGGCAGAGGCGGGAAGGAGACGGAGCGGTGGCGGCTGGCAGACGTGGCACCACGGGAGACAGAGTGGCGGCGGGGACGGGAAGGCCGGGAGGTGTTGAGGATGGGCGCGGTGGGTGGCCCTGGTGTAGGAGGCTGGTGCTTGGAGGTGGCCGGGGGCGATGACGGGCCGTTCCGCTCGAACCGGAGCCCGCACGAGCGCGAGCCCGTGAGCGGCGGCGAAAAAAAAGAAATTCAATTATGGGGTTTTACGCGCCAAAGCCGCTTTCTGATTATGAGGCACGCCGTAGTGCAGGACTCCGGAAATTTCGACCACCTGGGGTTCTTTAGCGTCCACCTAAATGTAAGTACACGGGTGTTTTTCGCACTACGCCCCCATCGAAATGCGGCCGCCGTGGCCGGGATTCGATCACGCGACCTCGTGGGAGCGGCGGCGAGGGAGGGGCCATTCAGGCACCCTACGTCAAGAGAAAGCGTAGTTCACGCGTTCGCGCCGACGTCACATCCGTTACAGGAAACCGATGGTGCAGACCGGCATAAAACACTTTCGTGTTTAAAAAATGGGCCTGGGCAGGCCATGTAACGCATAGGATAGATAACCGGTGGATCATTAGAATTACAGAATGGGTGCCAAGGGAAGGGAAGCGCAGTCGAGAACGGCAGAAGAGTAAAAAATTAAATTATGGGGTTTTACGTGCCAAAACCACTTTCTGATTATGAGGCACGCCGTAGTGGAGGACTCCGGAAATTTCGACCACCTGGGGTTCTTTAACGTGCACCTGAATCTAAGTACACGGGTGTTTTCGCATTTCGTCCCCATCGAAATGCGGCCGCCGTGGCCGGGATTCGATCCCGCGACGTCGTGCTCAGCAGCCTAACGCCATAGCCACTGAGCAACCACGGCGGGTCGGCAGAAGAGTATAGGTGGGTTGAAGAAATTGGGAAATTTGCGGGCGCAAGTTGAAATCAGCTAGCGCAAAAACAACGGTAATTGGAGATGGCAGGGAGAATGAAGCCTTCGTCCTGGCAGTGGACATAAAAATAGGCTGATTATGATTTACTCGCTGTAGACACACCAAAAAGAAAAAGAAGTCGATAAGTTGTAAAGGTAGCTCCCTCGGGTGCCCACGGAGAAAACTGCGAAGCAAGCAAGCAATTAAACCTCAGCCTAATACTAAAGCTGGCGTGAGACGCCTGATAAATATGCCAATAATAACTATTGTGTCATCTGCCCTCTGATAAATGAAGTATTGATAAAGAAGTGTACGGTGCGTGTCTAACTTATCCTTTCGCCACAAAACAAATAATAATAATGTCAGGAGTGACGAGCGTAAAGAAAGAAAGAAGACGAGGAAGTAGGAGTGAAGCGAGCGCGTGGAGCCGCCATCTTGGAGAAGAGGCGCGCGCAAGGAAGGACGTGGTGGACGGGCGCAGCGTTCCAGGAGAAGACGGCCGGAGATTGCCTCTCTGGGACCTGCCCCAGTTTCTAGGCGACGCATCGACGTCCCGCCCGAGTACCAGGCTCGGCGAGCAGATGTCCGACGTCCCCGGAACTACCGCTGGCACGGCACTATACCTGCCAGGACACGTAAGCGTTTGTGCCGCTGAACGTAGACGCGCGGAGGCTGGCTGCAGCCAGTCACCGTCCCGTCCGGAGAACCAAGCTGGGCCGGCGCGCACCGGGAGCGCCCCGCTCTGCCGGAGCGCGACAGCCCCTCAGCGACCGTGCCTTCGTCACGTCGGCCGGGGCATCGGCGACGCCGGACACCAGCGACGACTGAAGACGACCAGATCGCAACGACGGACCCCAGACCGGAGGACGCCGACATCCACACCGAACAGAACCGGTACCGTAAGTGCCCCTACTATAGCGTATATACGATCGCCGCACGGACGTTAGTAAACGCGGTGGTGCGTGCGTAAAGCTTAGGAAGGGAGGACGCATTCTGTGTGCAATAAGTGTCAAAAGTTACCGTGTGTTCCTGTAGATAAAAGTCCATATTGAATTAATGTTACGTCTGTGCTGCATCTTGCGTTCGTGTGTTCCTTCTGCCTGCTCAAGCAAGCGTACTAGGCGTTAACCTATGCGTGACAAATAATAATAATAATAATGATCGCTACAAGATAAGCTCAACGCTAACTTCTTTGTCTCATTTTCGTGTGCATGCCGTAATCGAACGTGTAAGAAGAACGCTGCCCGATCAGAAACACTGATGTCCGCCAAACCTCCATATAACGAACATGAATATGCGCGTATAACGGATGTCGGATATAACGAAGGCATTTTCGTGGCGGATGCGACTTCCTTTATAACGAGGTTCGACACATTATACACACGTTAACTTTACACCGCATCATCAGGTTGTCTTCCTCCGGTAACTTTAGGCGGAAGCTCCAAGGGCGAAGGGTGGACGGGAATTCGAAACTTTAGAACCTCGAATCGAATATCGGCATACCTGATTCGGTCCTTGAATCGAACAGACACCATTCGTAAATTCGAGTATTTCGTGAATGGTTTTCGAAGGTTTCAAATCGCCAACAGTGCGCGATCAAGTCTAAAATTGGAACAAATGTGCTACAAATTTACTCTCGGAGAACACGGCAGACATAAAATACGAAAACCTACGAAGGGGAGCCCGCTACGCCCGGCAAAACCGCCATCATGCGCTCTCCCCGATGGGGCCTGGGTATGCGAGTAAAGGCTAAACCCCATTAGCGCGCGATTTTGTGCGCGACAGCGACGAGCGAACTTAAGTTAATAAAGCACGCGTCACGCTAGTTTCGGCGCCTATATTGCTGCCCTCATACCGGCAACACTGGGGAGACGTCGCTCGAAATCATCGCTCGCATGGGGTGCAACTTGTAGGCGACGAGCAAACGCGACAGCCATCTCCATCGTGTCGCTTGTCGCTGTCGCGTGCAAGATCGCTTGCATGGGGTTTATACTTAAAGCGCTTATTCGCTCCTAGCGCTTCATTTGTGCGTATAATTAGCTACATTTCATGTGCACAATGTTTTGAACAGACCTTGACAGCACTGTGAACATACTGTTAAGAACGGCCAGCTGAAGTGCTAGTTTTGCCGGCCAGTTGCGACTGTGGGGGCAACATTCCGGGAGCGTCGCCGCACATCTCTAGCCACGGCGTGACTAAGTCGACTGTGTGTGAACAACAATACGTGCGTCCTCAACTCTCCTTCACTGGGGCTGAGTTTGACGAAGTCGCCATTGTAACTAAACGGGCTCGGCGGACCAACTATTGTTACTGAGCCGCGGGAACGTCTACTGACACCCCTTCCCACGCGCCGACCAAGACGCCAGGCAACGGGCGGCCGGCGGGCGCGCTGCAGTTCGGGGAATAAATGCCCCTACGGTGCTTCGTCTACCCTACGGTGCTTGGACGGCCGTTTCCGTCACCTGGGTATCGGGGGAGGATCGGGGGAGGACCGAGTGTTTAAAAACCGCTGTTGTGCGGCTGCTCAGGACACTCTCTCTGATGGAGTCATGTTAGACTGATGTACTTTCTCAAACAGTCATGTTAGACTGATATAAATACTCTAAATAAACCCATATTCCTCGTTCTCGATGAGAACCAGTCCTTCCCTTCATCAACGTCCTCAGCGTGGATAAGTTGGACGACGGCATGCGCCAGCTACCTTCTAATTCATGCCCGACTCCAATCTTGACAGCGGATCACGAGCGATGGGATCGAGCCCCCAATCATAACAATACTAAGATGTGACGATCGAATTATATTAACGGTGAAAACGGCAGCTAATTCTTGTTAAACCATCCGAAAAAGCATTCGATTATTGCATTCGATTCTGTAACTATAGCGAATCGGTCTCAAAAATGGCGTAAATTCTTAGGTGTCGCGCGACAAGACCAAATAACATTATGAAGCACGCCGTAGTCGTCGACTTCAAATCGAGTTTGAACTCTTTGATATTCCTTAACATGCACCCAATGCACTGTACACACAGACGTTCTTTTTTTTTTTATCTCGCCCCCATCGGAATGCGGCAGCCGCGGCTCGGAGTCGAACCCACGACCTCGTTCGTTACTGAGGGGCACCACGCCACGTCTTACAATTCGCACAATCATGCGCGTACGACTAATGTAAACTGATATGTTGGCAACGTTAACTCATGCTTCCTTACACGTTTTAGATTTAATGCAAGCCTGTGGTTTGGCCACGCTCTAAGCTGGGCACACGTCGGCACGATATAGGCTGCACTTAGGCCTACGCTGGCCCATTAAGGGCTCGTCATAGGCCTACGTTGGTTGAACGTAGGTGTTGGACATCGGTTCAATACTGATTATCATGTGCGAATTTCTTTTCTTTTTGTAGAAAGGCCGCGTCTGGACAAAGAGCCGCAGATCATTGGTGGAATGGTATATTGCTGCTGCGGCTTCGCGGCGGTGGTCGTTGCGGCGGCTACCGGCACCAAGACAACGGCGGCGAGCGTGCGGTGCACGAACGCCACAGACGCTGAGGAGGTTGCCATCGCTCTGGCGATCACCGAGGCCGAGTGTCGCACCGTGCTCAGCGACTCGAGGAATGCCGTGCGCAACTTTGCCAAGGGGCGAATATGCGCGCCGGCGGCCGCCATCATCGGCAAGCTCCAACTTCAAGACCGCGGCAGCACCGTCCGTATCAAGTGGTTCCCGGCGCACGCCGGCGAGTGTGCATCCTCACCGAACCACAACGAGACGGCTCATTCGGAGGCACGGGCGCTTACTTTCCGTGCCCCCGAGAGTGACCGTTCCGTGTGGTGGTTCGAAACCAAGGACAGAGTGACTAGTTATGCCGAAGTAACTAAGTGTTACCGCTTAGCCCGACGGACAATAGGGACTTTTAGCGGTGCTACGGAAAGTACGGTATACGGTACGGTAAGTGCGTAATACCGTACCGGTCGAGGACTGCGCATGCGCGAACTGTACCGTACGGTATGACTTTCCGTACGGCATACGAGGCGGTAAGGCTCGGCTAGCACCGTGTGTCGCGAGCTGAGCTGCACCAAGCCAAAACAGTGAGAAGCTGATGTCGGCCACAGAGTCCACCTCTCGCGTGCTTTTTTTTACCATGATAATACCAAGGCAAGAGGTTACTTTAAACCACCATCTGCGGGGCGACGAAATGACAAGTAAACAGTGGCATAAAAAAAAACCAGGTAGGTGGCGCCATCTAGTGATGCAGAGTTTACTTAGAGGGGACACAGAGTTTTTATTGCAGTAACTAACTATATTCAACTTATCTGCTGGTGTAAATTGTCAGCAGCGGTGCAATTTACAAGAAACAAACCCTTTTTTATGTATTGATTAGATAAAAACACCTATGTAACAAAAGGTTTCACGTGTTGCAGGACGAAGTGTCACAAGATGTCGCCACCGGCCTTGTGACTGGTGTCTAAGTTTACCGTAGCCGGGCCCTTTTGTAAAAAATGATGCGTGTATGAACAAGCTAAAGCTTTCTAGTATTCGTCAAAATGAATATTTCGCGCTCAGCGCATAGTTATTGTACTCTGTAAAGCCCCAATGTTAGACGCTATCATCATTATCAGATTACCGTACGCATCGAGCGGCACACGCAGCTAAAACGTCTTCGGTCATTGCGGTAATTTAGTACGGAACAGTAATACCGTACCGTATACCGCGCTTACCGTACCGTAATAAGGCACTGCTAAAAGTCTCTAATGCCGCCTCCCCACCCGGCACTCAGTCGGGAGGAGGCCGTAATCCTAAGACAAATACAGACCGCGTCACTCCTCGCCCCCGCAATGCTGCATGTGCTTCACCCAGAGCTCTATCCGAGTGGGCTGTGCGGTGTTTGTGCAGCGGGTCCGGCGGACCAATGGCATATCATGTGGGACTGTGCCAGGTTCCCGACGGCAGCTACCTCCAGGACTTACCCGCCAGAACTACAAGGTGCACTGCAGTCTGCAGACAAGGAATCACAACTATGGGCCGTCCAGCAGGCCCGGGGTGCGCTCGAGAAGCACAAGCCTCATGACCCACTACAAACGGGCCCAACTGGGCTAGTGCAGAGTAGGGCTGTTAGATATGGAGCTGGTTCCTGCGGTTACTTCGAGTTCCCCAGACCACATCGGATTGCAGCACAGCTAATTGAGGAATGCAGAAGCAGGAAAGCGCATTCCAGAGAAGCGGACGTGCCAACAAGTTTGTGCGCCGCCGGGGTTAGCAGGTGGGCATCCGACAATGAAGCAGGTGCACGAGCGCCCCCCCCCGCTCCTTCTCCAGCCTACAAGTGGATTGCCAGTCTGCGTGGCAAGACCGCAGAGAGCCCCGACAGGTGTGCCACGCGACACGGGCGCCTACCATTGGCTGCAAGTGGCGTCATCGGAGTGGACTCTCCCATTGGTCAAACATGACGTGACTTGCAGTGCTCGAAGGGCTTATAAGAAGCCTTCCAGAGAGACCTGAGCATTCTGGGACATTCTGGGATATGCCCTGACTCCCTGATTCACCTCTCTCGAACTTCTTGCCGCGGGCCGCAGCGTCCGAGTTGCTGCCGGCCCGTAATGAGTGTACAACTGTTAATTGACGCTCACCTCCCTGTATAGAATGTAGAATAAATCTCTCCCAAGTTTTTGTGTATTTCCATCCCGTCGTCCCGTCCTCCAACCCCTACATCTGGTTGGCAGCGGTGGGATCGCCTCCGAACGCATCAGCTGGTGGCAGCGCTACGGATCAACCTTCGTCGAGAGAGATCATAAGGAACCGGGAAGAGCGAAGAAGAGAGAGCCTTCGTCGAAAAAGGTCCGAAGAAACTGGGAGTAGCGAAGAAGGAGCGAGCCTTCGACCCAGGGAGTCCGGAGGAACCGGGGACAGCGGACGAATGAACCGGATGGCAGGGTGCTGCAACCGTAAGTGAGCGCGTGGTTTTTTTCCTTATGATTCGCCAGACTCAAAGGTTGTGTGTTCAATTTTGATAGTTCTGGGAATCGGGAGTTTGTTGCATTGTGTGTTTGCACAAATTAATTAAGGAAAACAGTTTTAACCACCTGTCGGGGCAGCTGCCATGGATCTTAGAAGGTTGACGAGGTTGGACTTGTTGTTGGTGTGCGACGATTTGGGAGTTGAGGCGGACGAACGGATGGAAACGCCAGCTATCATAAAGGCGATTAATGATAGTGGCAATGATCACAAAAGCATTGAGCTTGCTTGGGAAGTGATACAGGAGCCACGGGAGCGAGAGCGTCGTGTACGTTTGCGAGCGCGTCGTGAACTTAGGAGTGAGCTTAAGCGTGAAGAACGCGAGAATGAACGGAAGCAGGAGCTTCAAGAACTTACTCTTAGGTGTCAGCGTCACGAACGTGAGAAGGCACGCGAACGTGAGAATCAACGTAAGCTTGAGCAAGAGGAAAAGTATGAGAGAGAGAAGGCAGCGCTGATCAAAGAGATACAATATTGTGATCAGTTATTGGCACAGAGACAACGGCTGTCTGAGAATTCTGTAGGAAGTACAGAGCAAGTGTCTAGCGGATTTTCGCCAGAAGCCGACGAAAAGAGTAGTGCCTGTGAGATTGACTGCCGATTAATAAGTGAAGGGAAAAGGCTAGCTGCTAACGATGCCTTAGTGGCAACAGAGGCCGTTAAAGGCCGTAGTGAGAGCGACGAGGTGCTGTGCCAACAGATGACTGTGGAGACAGCTAGGCCAGCTGCGAACAAATTGGCACAGTTACCGAGCGTGTGCGTCGCTGGTAATGTTAGCGAGGTTGCTAGCGAAGAGAAGGGCACTTCTGACCCGACAGAAGCGAGCACCCATGTAGAGCCAGATGTGCGTGCAGAAATGAAGTGCGAGCTGGACGATGCAGTTGAGAATAGTTCTCGGGGTGGCGAGCTCCGTAGCTCACGAGAAAACAACTGCATTGTTCAGGGATCGGTGCGGCTCTCCGCCAGTCTAGATAGCCTAGATAGGGATGATTCCGTTATTAATCATTCGGACTGTGCGCGTGAGACAGCGATCGATACCGACGGGCTGTGTGCCGATTCACAGCGTGCGCTGGGCAATGTAGTAGAGGGCAGTTCGCAAGAGTGCGAGTTGTCTTACTCGAGTAAAGCCTGCTGCATTGTGCCAGAGTCGGTTGAGCTGTCCGCCAGTCGAGGCAGAGCGAGTGTTGATTTAAGTGAGAATCACTCAGACTGTGCGGGTAAGAGACCGATCCGGGCCGACGAAATGTGTACCGGCCAGCACGAGGCACGAGAAGGCGACATGAAAGCGAGTGCAACGAGAAAGCGCCTTAAAAAGAAGCGCGGTAAAAACCGAAAGTCGGTAATTAATGTAGCGCCGCCAAAGATGGCGAGAAACCCAAAAGGGCAGGGCGCGAGGAAGAAGGTGCGGTCGTCTAGGACGATGTTGACGCATCCGAAATGGTCGAGCCACCGGTCAAAGGGGGACCGCGAAGAATGTTCTGCGCGGACGCGGACAAAGGGCACGGGGCAGTTAAGCTCCTCGTCGTTCCGTAGTTCTTTTTATAGCTCAGCGTGCAGTTCGAAGAAACGCAAGGTGGTAGGACGAGACCAGGTGGGGAGTAGCGACGCGGTCAATCGAGTTCGTGTTGAAAGCGGGGCGCGAGGACGCAAATTGGCAGGAGAGCGTAACGTCTTGGGGGAGCTGATAGTTAGTCACTCCTTTTGTTGTCTCTCGGCAGCCAGAGTAGCTTTCAGACCACGTCCACCCCGCGTTCGACTCAAAGTATGAGTCAGACGTAAGCGTTTGGAGAGGGAGGCCAAGAGCCCTTCCGTAGAAATGAAGTGTTGTTTTTTTTTTTATTTTTGAGCATCGGAAAGTTTTCGCGATTTGAGACTAGGATTTCTTTCAAGGTAAAGGTATGAGCTTTGTTTGTGTTTTCGTTTGAGAAGCTCGAGATTTGAAAGATGCGTTTTAAGTAAACATGTAGTCTCGCGAGATGCTCATTAATAAGTAGATAGGCTTTTTTTTGTTTGTTTGTGAGTAACCTGAAGGTCAAGGTTACCGTCGAAAGGCCTATGGGAAAGCGCGTGTGTTATTTAACCTTCTTTCTTTTTAAGTGTTTTTGAATTTTCGAAGGTTAAGCGCGTAGATTTTCAGTGAGTGCATGATTTGCACGGTGAAGCGTTTTTAGATCCATTAGCGCGTGTCCTGTGTGGACGGAAGGAAGCAGACTTTATGACTGGGTTGCTAGTGTGTGTTGAGGGCAGCCGTATTCTGACTTCTTTAGTGAACGTGCGTGGAAAGAGTTAGTAGAAGACGCATTATTTTAAGAGTTCTGCGGAGTGTGTAAGTCCCGCGAGTTTAATGGTTCGTTTACGTCACGTGTCCTGTAGGACTTTCAGGGAAGAAACGTGAGTAAGCGTAAGTGAAAAGTTTGCCTACAACGCAAGTACGCGTTTTGTTTAGTGACCACAAGGCTAGTGCGCTTGTGATTACGTACTTGTGAGGTTGACCAGATTGTTCAGTGGCACCATTACGTGCGATAAGTACGCCACTGCGATAGATTGGAAACATGCTGTTCGTGTAGTTAGGCCACTTAAGTTATGTTCGGCTGTTTTCATTTGTTGTTTGCATCGTCAACGACCCTTTTGTTTTGCAACAACAATAGTACTCTGGTCTTGTCGGCAATCGAGGAGAAATGGATAGCTGTTTGGAAGGGTGGTTGGAACTGTTGTCGAAATTGGGGAAATAAAAGATCAGGGTTGATTTTGACTCAGTAATAGTCTGGCGAGTCAGGGGTGAAGAGCCTGCGCTTACGCGTGGTGCGGCGCTGTGCTGTTTTGTTTGTTTGACGTCTGTTCTCCAGGGCCAAGGATCCCGAAGTTCGTCAAACGTGGCTCGACCCCAGTACCCTGCAGCTTCTATCAGCGTTCCTCATGGCCAGCGAATTGATTTCACCGGCCATTCAGAACAACCGGGGCGAGGACGAGCTGTTAGATATGGAGCTGGTTCCTGCGGTTACTTCGAGTTCCCCAGACCACATCGGATTGCAGCACAGCTAATTGAGGAATGCAGAAGCAGGAAAGCGCATTCCAGAGAAGCGGACGTGCCAACAAGTTTGTGCGCCGCCGGGGTTAGCAGGTGGGCATCCGACAATGAAGCAGGTGCACGAGCGCCCCCCCCCGCTCCTTCTCCAGCCTACAAGTGGATTGCCAGTCTGCGTGGCAAGACCGCAGAGAGCCCCGACAGGTGTGCCACGCGACACGGGCGCCTACCATTGGCTGCAAGTGGCGTCATCGGAGTGGACTCTCCCATTGGTCAAACATGACGTGACTTGCAGTGCTCGAAGGGCTTATAAGAAGCCTTCCAGAGAGACCTGAGCATTCTGGGACATTCTGGGATATGCCCTGACTCCCTGATTCACCTCTCTCGAACTTCTTGCCGCGGGCCGCAGCGTCCGAGTTGCTGCCGGCCCGTAATGAGTGTACAACTGTTAATTGACGCTCACCTCCCTGTATAGAATGTAGAATAAATCTCTCCCAAGTTTTTGTGTATTTCCATCCCGACGTCCGTACTCCAACCCCTACAGGGCATAACCCCGGGTCGACGCTTGGCCAGCGTCACGACACGTTAAATCGTCGTTTGCCGGCACTTCATTAAAGTTATTCCTATCCCATCCTATCCTATTGCTGCATAATCGACAAAGCACAAGAACGTTGTACAGTAAGTACCATGCAAGATGAGGCTACCGGTAGGGGTTCACAATAGGCCCTACACTGGCGGCGATTTAAAGCAGGCGATGGCGCGAGTCTCAGGCTTGCTATACAAGATTGTGTACTTTATCCATGCTATAAGGCCGTGCCGAAAGCCGCGCAAAGAGAATGCAATTTCAGTCAAACTTCTATCTTTTGGTCTCCCTGTACTCTACAAAAAAGAGGGGGTGTAGGATTGAATAAATATTTGTAACGCAGTCTTTACGAGGAGGTGGGAGGGGGGGAGGGGCGCTCACTCGATGTTGCGACACAATAAAGCGCTCCGAGCAACAAATATCTATAAACTTCGGAGTGCCTTTTTTTTTTCTCCCTGTTTTTGATAGCGTCAGAGGTAAAGCGCACACCAGTTTCATAATGGCCGCCACCTACGGACACACAAATGCTGCATGTGTGGCTTCAAATCGAGCAGCAACAGTGTATAACGGGACGCACAACGAAGCGGGTTATACAACCGCAGGGCTACATATGGCACGCAATAATGAGCTTATATGCGCGGCGCGCCGTTTCATAAAGTCATACAGTTGCGGCACTGGATTCGCGAGGGAATTCGGACGCTTCTCGGAAAATCGACCAACTTTAGTTCTTTTTTTTTTCTTTTATGTCTGCATACAATTCACTTTGTGGCCACCCGTCAGCCTCGCGTGAAACTCATCTCTGCCGAATCACTTGGCCTGAACGATGACGCAGAAAAAAGCATGAACGAGATTGCAACTGCCGGGGCTTCGCCACTCGGATTCGCCAGACTCCAATAAGCGCCAAAAAAAAAAAAAATGTGGCGGCTACTCGCATCAGCATTCCTCTCAGGCAAAACAAAACAACGCAAGAAACAGGACAGGGACGTCACTTCGCCTTTAATAGACGCAACAACGACGACCACAACGGCGGCAAGAATCGCAAACTTCGAAGCGAGCTTCCGTGTTCGATGCAGTCGGACTTGCAGGCGCGATTTCTCGACGCGTGCCGGGAACACAGGGCGGGGCCGTCCGACTGAGTCGGCAACAGAAAACAGCGGTGCACGCAACTAAAGAAGCGAGCCGTCGCGCGCCCCTGCCTGTTTACCGAGTCGTCAAAAAGACCCGGGAACGTCAAGTACGAATCTTATTACTTTTACCCTCCCCCTCGCCAAGCACTCGCACCCCCCTCCCCCCTCCAAACACCTACCAGGAATGGAACCGCAGGACGCGGTTCGCAGGGGGGTTCAGAAACCGGGCGCGGGCACAAAGGCCTCGGCTGAACGGGGGCGAGAGCACCAACTTCCGAAATACCGCACGCCGCAGGCAGGCAACCCAGTCTGCGGACCCGGCATTCATATTTTTTTCGCCTCCTTATAAGCGCGAGCGGCCTACACCGATTCACGCGTTGTGTCTGTTTAAGAAAACCGCTTTTTGAAAGGGGGGAAAAATATGCGCCATTTTAAAAGTCAGTGCTCCCCACCTTAAAGACCTATTGTGAACCTAGTAAGGAAAATCAAAAAACGGAGGCGATACCTCGCCAACACGAGCAAAGCGAGGATCAAAGAAAACGCGAGTAGACACCTTTCGCAAACGCGTAAGGATTTCTTCAGACGCAGTGCAGCTGCAGCGATGGGAGCTTCGCAACCGCACAATTTCGCGCACCCCCGAAGTTTGCACAGCGAGTGCCGCCTCGAGAGGCCTCTGGCCCCACCGCGGCATACATAACGACTTGCGCAGCTTGTGTGGCTCGCACAGCTGACCTTTTCGCTTCAAATATATACGGACCGTTCGTAACTGTTCTACACTTGGTGGTGTGGCGACATCGCGCAAAAGACGTGGAAAGCATGAAATAAGAAAAGAGAGACGGGACTGGCCAGCACACGACCGTCTGCCGTCCTTTGTGTATGCACACACACACAAACACACACACACACACACACACACACACACACACACACACACACACACACACACACACACACACACACACACACGTGTGCGCATTTATTGCACTGTATCCTTCACTAGCATGAACTTATAGCTGACTATTCAGAAAATACGAGGTAACAGATAGGAAAATTTAATTATAAGGGTCCAAGCTCAAAGTTAAACTAACGGTAATTTAATTAACGAAGCTATGGTGGCTAGGCAATGTCTGCATGCAAAGGCTACTAATATTAATACGCTTTCGTGGACACAATTTTCAGAAGTCAGTCGCCAAACACATAAGAAACGAACAAACCTTCATCTTTTTTTTTTTATCGGGACTATGTGAAACGTTAAGACAATCGCCTTTGAAGACAATTTCACTCTGTTCCATTCTGCTGGAACGCGTCTTCACCAAGATATTCATCATCAGATTGGACACTCGGTCAACTAAATGAGTTACGTTGTTTTTACGGGTTCATAAACACTGATGTTTATTTGGTGCACGAACTTGGTAATGAAGTTTCATGGTGTATTTTTTCAAAAAGATAATTGCACTCCCCCTTCCTTCCCATTTGCTCCCTCTCTCCCCCCTACTCACCCCTCCCCCCAAAAAATGTCTGAGACCGCGACTGCCCTAAATAGACAAAGGAAAAGTTTTGACCTGTATAATGCTATCGCGTTAAAACCTTCAGCTGGCAGCTCAACAGTATTGTTGACCTAAAAAAGAAAACAGCTCTAAGAACGGGAAAAAGGCAAATCCAAATATCTGTATGCGCCTTTAAATTTCCGTTTTTGTTACCTGTTAAACACTGATATTACGAAAATTCTCGACTGCGGACACGAGTAAATGTTTTGGCGATAAGGCCTTCAGGCTTCGTCGTTCTACACTCAGCGCTCGTGGTGGTCATATTCTCGGCACAATAAAAACAGGTTTCTTTGTTTAAGCATGCTCTTAATATTTATATCGACGGAGGTGCATTTCAAGAACAAACAGTGACATTCTCAAACTGTTTTCGCTATTATACGTTTAACAGGCGCAGCGCGACGACACTCAACAAAACTGTCGAGCTGCCAGTTAAGGGTTGAGGCACGCTTTCCGTGCTCTGCGCTGACGTACAGCGTCCATGATCTTTATCGATTTCGGCAAAAAAAAATATTTAACCAATATTTAACCACTATTTAACCATTCTTCATGATATAGAGAGTGCCAATCGCACATTTCAAATTACGTTTCGTGCTCATGCAGCTGACACACACACATCGCCATGAAAACGTCGGTTTGTTTCTACAGTCCACTGCACGGCCGGGTCAGATATACAACCCCACACTCGTCTCCGTCTCGACAGCACGCGGTGGCTGTAAGGCAATCGCCGGCCAACGCGTTCCCCAACCTCTACTTCTTACACGTCCTTAACCGCACATCCAATTCCTGCCGTTTTCCGGGGCTGCTGGGGGGCACCCCGACATTACTTCACGTAACGCCGGAGTGCCAGCACCCGCAGCCTGGACACAGACCTTACACCAACCCCAACCCTGGACAGCTGGGAGGCTGTGCTAAGAAACGGAAACCCGCAGGTTCAGCAGGCGCTGGTCCAGCGGGCCCGCGAAATCGCCATGGCCACTATATCCTTGGACCTACCCTACGATGCCAATAAAGTTATTTCTCTCATTCTCTCTCTCGTTCTGATGATGTTGAGCTAGAGCAGTGAACAAAATACAATTCAGCGGCGTGCTTAAGAGGGAACGAGAGGCAGCACACAAATTCCCCACCTGCCAAGCCACTTCGAGCTTCGCTGAAGGTGTGATAAAGCTGCAGATCAAAGCGTACATCTTAAAAACGTCAACGCAGTCAGGAAAGAAAATGTCCCTTGGCTGACTTTGGTGGGGAATCTTCTCCACCCGCGTAATAATCATTCGCGGGCACCGAATAGGTGAAGTTGTGCATCGACTCTCCTTACTGGAGATCTACTAGACACGGAGTTCGAGAAGCGAGAAAGGCAACCTCTGTATGACAAAATTCAGAACAAAGAACAAGGGTAAGCTTTCTAAACAAAAAGAAAAGCCTGAGAACGTCTAAACGAAGCGCCTGAAAAGGTTGCGGGACGTTGCCTCAATGCGACAAGAAAGTAACACTTCTGTTGCTCTCGAACTGGTGCTTAGCGCACAGGGCACTGTCGCCTTTGGCACCGCTTCTGGTTTTAAATGTTCACAACGCGACCTGTTTCTGTGCTTAAAGAGCACAAATAACTTTTTTTAGTTTCAGTTCATCATTAGTGTAACTGTAAAAGCCGGTGCGCTGCTAGCTTTCGTAAGAAAGTAACAAACGCCATCCTCTGATAAAAACATTTAGCTTTAACCGGCAGCTGAAGAATACTTTTGACCATCTGCTTCTAGGTAATGTTTTTGGAGAAACGTCTTTATATTTTATTTGGTACTACTTTGTACACCAGCAAAGAAGAAATAAAGCAATAAAGACATTCTAGGCCCATTTCTTTTTTTTTTCTTATTCTGCAAGTTAAAGGTTTAAAACCCTCGCTAACACGCATTCAACGCAAGGCTCTCAGGGTCGGCCCATCCTTCGATTACGCTGCCTCCCACGCCAAGCCCGTGTTACAAGCCCGACCAAAGCGCCGACGCCCCGGTTGTGACCTCCATAATGACATATCGAATGAACCTCGCAAAGCTCAACGTATTATTTTTGATACGCTCAATCACATAACCCAAAGTTGAGGGCTAAACGCAAAGCAGCGTTTGATACGCTGGCCGCTGCTTTCAGTCGTTGACCGCTGAGCAAACCAACGACTGATTACTTGGTTCACTAATTATTTGCCTCTAATCTTAATCTCCGCGGCGTTTTGTTTTATACGAATACCTTCTCTATCAACACACTCCTTCGTTATCTTTATCAGTGTAATGCTGTTTCGACTTTGCAAAACAAGCAGGCTCGGCAACCGGCTCTCACATCATCCGGCCTCGGGCTTCACCGCAGCGCACGAAGCAGGACCAGTTGAGAGCGACGTCTGCTTACCTGGAGAGAGACGAAAAAAAAAAGAAATATAAGAGATCAGCATGACAACCTGCACTTGCACTGCTCGTAGATTGTCGGCACGCTATACGATACCGGCATACAAACACGCGCATAACAAACATTAGGGATAACGCGGAAAGACACTGCAAGAGGGAATAACGAAACCCGCTGTGAAGCCCGAACTCGCCCGCTTTCAAACAAGAATAGCCGGTGCAGCAGCCACCCACGCGCAAAAAAAAATAAGAAAATAATAAACAATCACTCGCCGCGTGCTCCGGTCCTTACGGTAATAACTAAGGTCAGGATCACTGCGATGAAGAACGTACATCCTCTCTTTCGGCGCTCGCAATAATAGGGACGCGCACGCAGAAGCACACGAGAACATTGCCTGCCATAACATTACATATGTGTCCTTATACTGCTCTTGCAGAGAGGTCGCACGTAAAAATATGTATTTCTATATTACTGCTAACAGCAAGCGAACGTCACGACCCAATCAAAAGGAGATCCCGCAAACACACACACACACACGTAGGCATCGGCAAAAAGACACAGAACATAAACGTGAGCCCTGCAGAATGTGCCCAGAGGGAACGGGGGGGGCCGAGGGGCAAGACACCCGGTTCCGTAAAAGAAGCAAATAACAGGACAAAAAAACAAAGCGCGCGAGAAGAATCAATCGATGAAAAGTTTCCGCCCTGGCAATTGTAACGCTGCAGCACAGCTCTGGAGAGGCCGGACACCCTCCGGATATCGGCTATGGAATGAGAAGCAAGAAAAAAAGAGCACATGGCGAGAAGGGGTGGTGAGAAATAGAGAGAGAAAGAGAGAGAGAGAGAGATCGGCGGAGTAACCAGCGGTTATGACGGGGCGAAAAGGGCCATCGTATATCTGAAGACAGCTGCTACGGGAGGGAGTCGGGATCGAGAAGGAAGAACGGAGCAAAAGGAACAAGGAATTATGAGAGGGAGAAAAGAAAACAAAGAAAACACGAAAGGGAGAAAAAAAACGAAACGAGGAAAGGAAGCAAGCAAAGGAAAAGAAGGAATGCAGAAAGAAAGGGGAGAGAGGGAAAGAAAGAAGGCGAGGAACAAAAGGCGACGTTGACAGAGAGCGACCGAGGGCGAGAATCAAAGATCGAGGGGGACATCAAAGGCTCAATAACAAAAAAAAAAAAACACGCTCAGAAACAGGAATCCGAAGTTTCGTCGGGCGGAAACAGGCCGCTTAGAGAACCACGCGCGCTTTCTTGTTCGCAGCTATGCGGGGAGTGCATTTATCCAGGACAGCGTGGGCCTGCGCGCGAGAGGCGACACGAACCGGACAAAGGCGAGGAGAGAAAAACAACAACAACGTCCGCCTCCATTCCGCACTGTGAAAGTGGACGCACAGCGAAGCTGGTGCCGACGTTAGACGAAGTTACACAAGCACCAACACCGCCACAATCGACGTACAGTCGCGGACAGAATATTATGGACCATGAAATCTAAGAAAAAGCTGAATATCTCCGCAACATCACAACCCAATCTGGTTTTTGCATTTTGGACCTCGACTAGAATATGCTAACAACATTGTCGTGGGCAGTTTTACTGGTTACTGCTACAGGCTGCTCGGGAATTGAACGTTTTCGGAGATCCCGGGGTCCATTTTATTCTGTCCGCGACTGTACGTCACGAGCTCACGCACGTGTGCGGAAGTGCAGCACACGTACTCGTCCGTGCTTAAAAGTAACGCGCGCGTCATAAAATGCGTAACGTACGACTTACAACACACAACCTTCAGACATGATAGCTTTGGATTGTTATTCGAACATACGAAAAAACATAATTATGCTACGCAGCCATGTTCCAGCTGCTGCTTGTGGTCTGCCTGAGTGGCCCCGGCCGCTAGATAGCGGTACCGTTAGCACAGTACAGATCCTCATCCTTGTTGGCCCACCACCTAGCACAAGTGCGCTATTCAATTAATCGAATCTTAAAAAAAAAATGCGTAACAAAATTCGTCAAGTACTACGCACACACGACCTTCAGACATCATAACATCGGATTGTAATTCGAATACACCAGAAAACAAAGTTACGTTACCGGAAACTCAAACACGAAGCATTTGTCCAAACTCGCTTTTTTTGGGGGGGAAGGGGAGGGGGGAGGGTCGGACAGCCGCAACAATCCACACCAACTACACTCTAAAAACAGTTTCGCCCTTTGGGGTGTATATTTGCCACACAACGATAATGGTCATCTGTCTTATCAGCATTTCCTTTCTTTAAGGCGGCGAGCCCGGTACTTCCAAGCCACGAACGGCAAGCGCGTTACCAGCATGACATAGCACTCCCGACAGAAAAGTAACGAGCGCAACGTTTTCAAGAAAGGAAATGCGGGCATGACAGATGACGATTATCGTTGTGTGGCAAATATACACTCCAAAGGGTGAAAAATTTTCTTAGAGTACTCTCTTAAACAAATATACACCCATTGGGGTGTATATTTGCCACACAAACATAATCGTCGTCTGTCTTGCTTGCGTTTCCTTCCTTGAAAACGCTGCGCTTGTTACTTTCCTGTCGGGAGTGCTATGTCATGCTGATAACGCGCTTGCCGTTCGTGACTTGTAAGTACCGGGCTCGCCGCGTTAAACAAAGGAAATGCGAAGACAGACGAGCATTATTGTTGTGATGGCAAAAGGATGTAAGTTTACGTAGGGGTGTTGAGGCCAACAGCTTCGCCGCGAAAACACCGAAAGGCACCACGAAAAAAAAAAAGCGCATTGCCTCGGAGCCCGATGTGATGTTCGTCATGCAGAGGTCCAAGGGGTAGACTGACTTCGGACTGCTAAGAAAAAAAAAAAGGCGTAACGAAGAGGTTTAGCCAGTCCGCTAACGTATTAAGCTTCACGTAATACCGGGCTATCGCCGACATGGACGGCAGCGGCAACGCTGGTAGCGACACATTGCGACGCTTTGTTCAACCACAACGAATGAGACACGTTTTTCCTGTCACATGGATTAAGTGCGCGACATGGTTGGTATACTCATGTTCCCCATAAGCGCAAGTCGCTTGCGGGTGGGTCACGGCAGGCACGAGGTGCTAGCTCACTTCCTATAAAAAAGGAGTGATGATGATGATGATTTTGGATTTTTATGGTGCAGCAGCCATGCAGGCTATAATGCGCCAAACAGGACAGGAGTACAATATACATTATGCATATAGCAACTGCTTCAAATGCGTACTACGCGTAAGTATTTTACTGTGTTAGCAAAGGAAAGAGAGTGCGCCTCGTTGTACGGTTGCCTTCCTGGCTCCTAAGTGTAGCCATCTACGTACGATTTCTTCTTTTATCTCTTATCGGCACAGGATCGCTTTCGCAACTCTGCACACAGGATCGCTCACTCCTGCAAAAAAGCCAATCCCAGGAATGAACAGTGCAAACTAACCTGAACGCGACATTACATTTGCGTGGATTAACTGTAATACCATAATACGGGTTATTACTGTAGCGATGGATTTCATATCCAGCATCCAGTCCGGTCCCCACGGGCGCTCGCTGGGCACCGTAGTGAAAGAGACCAAATAATAATAGTAATGATGATGAGGATATTATTATTATTATTATTATTATTGTAACTTTAAATCCACTCTCTGCCAAGGAAGTGAATGCCAAAAAACAAAAATAAGATAGCTTGGTTTCATTCGATTGCAACGAATGCTCACGTAAAATGATGCAAGAGCAAACTTTGAAATTAACGTCGCATATTGGCACGCAGCGGTAACGCACCATGAAAACAAAAACGAAACACCAATGCCAATGCAATTTTCAAGTTGGCCGAGCGCTTGAAGCCTGCTTCGCCTCCGCCGCGGGTCCCGGCCCGGTATTTCACTATCTTCGGGATAGGCCCACAATTTTTTTCGCAGGCAGACCAAAAATGCACGGAACCACCCTAGCGTCAAACGGATTCGCTTTAAAAATAATACAGGCTTTTAGCTTGTACGCTATTCCGGTAAACGGGAGCGGTTTGGGGGGATTACCGGATGGTCGGGGCGTAAAACGTGAGCGGCCGGAGCGGTGAAGCCGCCTGGTGTTGTAGAGCTCAACCAGACAAACGCATAGCTAAATCTGCAGTGACTCACCATATCCTGCTTCGCCACCCGTGCAAATTTTCGGCAGCGGCGTAATTGTGAACACGATTACGCCACTGTCGAAAATTTACGCCAGCAGCTAAGCAGAATATAGTAATTAGCTCTGTGTTTTTGTGGTTGAGCTTTGCGCCACCAGCTGGCGCCACCAATCTGGCTGCTCACGTTGACGCCCCCGCTAAACCGGAAAACCGCCCGCGCTTGCCCGAATACCGGACACGCTAAAGGTCTAAAGGTAAATAGCGCGTGGTGGCTACGCCTTGGCAGAAAGGTGTTCTGGGAATGCATGATGTCGAAATCCTGAGCTTTCTGGTCGGCGTATTCAGTCGGCCGTGGTGGTGTGGGCTCGCTGACGGCGGTATTGAAAGTCGAAGGAAAAAACCCGAAACTTCCTTCAGGCCAAAACATATTATTTTGAGTGGAACTAAAAAGGCACCGTATGGCGCCTCTAGCTGCCACCTCCTCCGCTCACCAGTTTGTGTTTGCAATTACTGCGAACTCAACCTGAGCAGGTAAAGAGATTTGGCGTCGCTGTAGTCGCGTTACGGACATATAAGCGCTTCAAAGTTCAGCTTCGAAACAACTCGTGCTACTAACTTATTACTCCATTTGCGACACTTCTCATAATGGCTTGTTTGTTTATTTCTAGGCTTCACTATAAAAGGGGGGACGGGACGATTAATACACGGGAATTTTGATACGCCACACGGCAAACGTCTATTATATATATATATATATATATATATATATAGAGAGAGAGAGAGAGAGAGAGAGAGAGAGCTTTCGTTGTACGAGGTAGTTTTCCCAAACTCGGTTCATGAATTATTCTAAGCCCTCGTTTTGAAGCGCATCAAGCCGGATTTACGGGAAAAACCTCTACCCACGGCTGTCACGGCGTATTCGATTCATTTCGCTACGTGCAGTGAAGCACCCTCGCACGAAAAACCGCGCATAAAGCGACGGAATTGAGAACGACAAGCTTTAACGTTAATGCGAAATCCCAGCTTTTAATGAACGAAAGCTAGAGCTGGTTCGTCGTCATTTGTGTTCAAGAAAAGAGGATTTTAAAAAAGAAGAAAAAGAGAAACACTGAAACGTTTTGAGCAAAACATCGACAGTTGCTGGATGTCAATTATTTACTGCTTGCTGAGCTATCCCTAAATGAAGACTTTCTCCGGCACATCGACAACGCTACTTTATGTTACGCGTCATATTTCTCGTGTCTGAATAAGGGTTTTAAGGTATCAAATTCAACGCAGCACAAAGATACGTTGGGGGCATTTAAAGGGCTAGAATTTCGGTGGTACGCGGGAGGTTGGAAAGCGCCGTCCATGGAGCGTTCTATACAGCGAAAACGGTTAAAAGAAATGGCTGTGGCTTAGCTAAGGTTAAGCCCAGGATGCGAAGCATACTAGCCTTTATTTTACTTGTTGAACCACTGTTTAGCCTGGTGAACTGCTGTTGCTTGGCTATATTTGGTTCGGCTAGACGAAGAAACACCTTATGCAGGCGAGCGCACGAGCTGAGACCCGGCTGTGTAGCTACGCGGCCGCAAGCGAGCGCACGAGTTGAGCCTCCGCTTTTGCAGCTGTTATGACGTCACATGGTAGCTACGCGGCCGCGCGCGGCGCAGCAAGGAAGAGCGTGGTTGTGCGGCTAGTATGCTTCGCATAATATTGTTGAATAATTACGAACACTGAAACAACTGAACGCCTGCTACGCGACGATGCCAGCAAGCGTGCCACACCATCACCCACCGCAGGCACGCTTTCACATCGCCTCGGCGAGTGCGCCCCACAAGCTACATTACTCCCCGCCTCAAACCCACGGCCCCACGTGACATTTGCGTCACGACACCCAGCTTTCTTTCCAATTTTTCTGCGCACGTGGCCTCCGAGATCTGAGCGCGAGCCGCCCGATCTCGAAGGTCCTGCTGCGCCTCGAAGAGTTCCCTGCAAAAAAATTACTAGACAGAACACTGGCGGTTGTTGGGCTGCTGAGCACGAGGTCGCGGGATCGAATCCCGGCCGCATTTTGGTGGGGGCGAAATGCGAAAACACCCGTGTACTTAGATTTCGACCCCAGGCGGTCGAAAATTCCGCAGTCCTCCACTACGGCGTGCCTCATAAGCAGAAAGTGGTTTTGGCCCGTAAAACCCCATAAGTTATTATATTAAGAACACTGGCGGTGCGACCATTCTCTACCGTCGCAATGATAGGCATAGTACACCCGGCCACAAAATATTACGGACCATGAAATTTGAGAAAAAGCTGAATATCTCCACAACCTCACAACGCAACCTGGTATTTGCATTTCGGGCATCGGCTAGAATATGTTAAGAACATTTTCTTATACTGTTCTACTGGCTACTGCTGCAGGAAGCTTAGAAATTGAGCGTTTTGTGCGATCCCGTGGTCCGTAAACTTTTGTGGCCGGGTGTACATGGATTTCTTTCATCGGTCTTCGTGCCTGTGGCTTCAGATCGTTATCGTGGCGTCACTAAAACGGGATAACTCCCCAGCGGCAATTCTTTGATAGAATCCCACTCCGTGTCCTTAAAGCATAAATTTTTCTGTTCTCGGTCATTGTAGTCTTTACTGTTTCACTGGGTGCCATGGTTACCATTTGCTGTGCCTCCCTGAACTGGCCGATAAATAAATAATGAAATACCCTTTATCTTAAATTTCCATGCAATTAGGTTTTTCTGCAGCATGAAGGCCAACAAACAAAATTCTACTGAGATGCATCATTACTGCGAAATGTAGAACATTCCACGTGTCCCACGTGACTTGAGCCAAAATGCCAAGATCTAGCTATACATCTGCCGCGTACGTAGCTGGGCAGAACCAAAGTAATTATGTTTGCCCTAGCTTGGAGCAAGTCACACTATTGTTTGTATTTCGCCTAATTACAGAATAAGTTATGAGTAAATTTTCAACTTTGAAATATTAAAACTCAGAGCAATAGCGTCAAGAGAAAACTGTAGGCCATCTAGCTTTCTGTTGCTCAATACGTGCAACACAATTTTTTTTTTTTTCGATGCCTGAAAGAACTCTAACGAAATGCAGAGAAGTACCGCACGGTTTTCTTTCAGGCACGGGAAAAAAGCTTTTATGTAGCCCGCATTGAGCAACAAAAAGCTGCACCGGCAATTTCTCGGGATGGTCTACAATATTCCCATTGCCACTATTGCTCTGAATATATTATTGACCGTAGATGTAATCATCAACTAAATATGTAATTACGGAAATACAAAAAAAAACAGTCTGCTTCAAGCGACGCAAACAACGTTACCCTGGTCCCATCCAGGTACGTGGCACTTGCATATTTTTTTTTTTTTATTTTGGCACGGGTTACGTGGGAGCCCATGTATAACACAATAAGTTTTCTCGTGGTCAATTCGCGGAGTCGCACAGAGGCGCGTTTGAAAGCCTAACGACGAAGTTCAGGCAAATCCACGCACTAGCAATCATTCGCACGCTGGCCAAACCGACCCGGACGCCGCTCCTGTCAAACACTACAGCGCTACAGGTCCCCATAGCATGTTTTATGCGAAGCATACTAGCCGCACAACCACGCTCTTCCTTGCTGCGCCGCGCGCGGCCGCGTAGCTACCATGTGACGTCATAACAGCTGCAAAAGCGGAGGCTCAACTCGTGCGCTCGCTTGCGGCCGCGTAGCTACGTAGCCGGGTCTCAGCTCGGGCACTCGCCTGCATGAGTTGTTTCTTCGTCTAGCCGAACCAAATATAGCCAAGCAACAGCAGTTCACCAGGCTAAACCATGGTTCAACAACTAAAATAAAGGCTAGTATGCTTCGCATCCTGGGCTTAACCTTAGCTAAGCCACAGCCATTTTTTTTTTGTAGTAAACCCCACGGCCACTCCACGGCATCGGCGGAGGAGCTTTTGCCCGTTCTGAGCTTCCCGCACGGTGTACGAATATACTGAGGTGTTGACACTGCGCCCGCCGGCGCGTCCATAGTATGTTCGGCCGCGGCGGGGCGCACCCTGTAGTTCTACTGCCAGACGACAGATGGCGCCGCGACCAGCGGGCCCAGATCAGAGGGCTGGCGCCTCGAGATCCCACTGCCCACGCTCGATTTTCGAGTTTAGTAGCGCGAGTACAGCTGAACGCGCTGAGAATATGCTTTACATGTAATAAAATCATGCGTGTGTCAGGCCTAATGCTTTACTGCTTTACTTCTTACACCGTGGTTTCACGGGAATCTCCGATTTACCCCCTCCCGCTCCTATAGGGTGTATGCACGAAATCAGGCGGCGCGGTGCATTGTGGGTGAGCGGCCATCTTGTAGTACTCCTTAGCAGACGCCCGCTGTAGCCTCCGCACCCGCTAGTGCAGCATGCTGCGACGATAAATGGAATCACCGCTCCAGTGACGCGCTGCAAGTTGCCTGTTCACAAAGACAATGACTTCAGTTGTTAGAGACTATGCAGCAACGTTATCTGAACGTGACAGACAACGTTACGAGATCAAGACAAAAGCGATTGGCATGGACCCTTTTACGATGCGTGCAAGCGACTGCATCAAAGACATTGGCTTGTGGCCGTGCGTGGATAGCTCAGACATCTACGAATTCTTGGTTCTGAGGACCAGCTTCACGACGCGTAAGCAGTTGAAGTCGCGGAAGGCGCTGGAGGCCCACAATTTTGTGACGAGCGGCTGGGTGCACGAGCCGTCTGTGAAGGTGGTGTCTGCCGATACCATAATCATCATAACAAAGGTAAGGCGTCCTCTTTTGCACCATACCATGTGCTGATGCCGCGTTTTATTCGCAGGTAAACCACTCGCAGAGCCTCAACCAGGCTCCGCTAACAGTGTGGGTGTTGGCCAAGAGCGACGGGGACATAAACGCTGCGCACTGCACTTGCATGGCAGGGAACGGCGAGGCCTGCGCTCATGTTGCCGCCGTTCTTTTTTTCCTCGAGTACGGTGTGCGTGGACGGCAAGAACGGTCTTGCACTGACATCGCAAATGCCTGGCTTCCAGCCCACGTACGAAAAGTGGAAGTGCGGCCCGTTGCTGCCATGGATTTCGCGTCGAGTGCGCGGAAGAAACGTCGGCTCGATTGTGAAGGAACTTCAGTTTGTGCAGCCAGTGTGACCGCGCGTACTAAGGCCCCTGCTCCAACGAAAGAAGAGTGGAACAGCTTCTTTGGCCATCTTTTAAACTCCGGACATCGGCCAGTCGTGGTGAGCACGGACCCCACGTTCGCCAAAATGTTCCCATAACCTAAGCACTGCGATGGGGCCCAGTCGGGGTTGCAGTCGTCGAAGAGGTCCGACGGCCGACCTGAAACAAGCCAGTAAAAAAGCGCCAACATTCACGGAAACGAAGTGTGTGCACGATATCCGAGGCCAACCATAATTTATTTAAATATTGAGGAAAACGTAGTTGCATGGAGCGCTGTTAGCCCTGATCGCTAAAGGTGCCAATCTTCTGTTAACACTGGCAAAACCAAAAAGCTAGCTAGGTACCTCAACATTACACCATAAGCGTTCTTTTAATGGTCATGAAGAATCACGTACCTGACAAGAAATGCCGCGAACAAACCCAGTATTTATCCGGGTTCTCGTCTATTCCGCGCCTGTTGATGCGTGCGATCCATTCGCGGCGCCTCCGCTTGCACAGCTCCTTCGTTTTTTCGCATTCTCGACTGCGCACCTTCGGGATCTTGAAAAATGCACAGTCCTTCTCATTCGTCTTGAGCTTCACGGCCTTGGTCTGGGTGCGGCTCGAGCACCTCACAACAGCGCAATAAACCATGGTGACCCGCTAAACGACACCAGACACACGCTTCGCTTCGAAGCGGCGGCAGCGACTGTGGCTGGCGTCTGCTAAGGAGTACTACAAGATGGCCGCTCACCCAGAATGCACCGCGCCGCCTGATTTCGTGCATACACCCTATTCGTTGGCTGCAGGCGATACGGAAGCATGGATGGAGGGGTGAATGGGTTCTATGAGCGTTCCCTTTAAAGAGAGAGGAGGGAGGGGGGGGCTGCGCCACCAAGCTCTATTTTACTGGTTTCGCCAAATGTCTTGCCAGTGCATATTGCTTACAGTCGGCTAGAGAAGCCTCCAGTAATATTGCTGTTGACGTCATTCAATTAATTTATTCATTGCAATTAGCTATTTTTCCCTTCAATCACTGCTTAACGGCATGCTCGCGCTGAAGAACTTGCATGAAACATCGAAAAGAACTTAAACAGGCATGTTTTTCTGCCAGCTACTTTTTGCCCGCTTCTTTTTCTTTTTTTTTTCCCTCCGGCTGATAAAGAAAGCCCGCGAGAAATGGAAAAGACATCACGCGACTAAGAGCAGCGCCCTCAAACACGCTCCACGGAGGAGTAAGTGAGCCCATTCTTTTCGCGAATAACGTCAACCGCCAGTTATCGGCGCTCATCCCTTATCAACAGCTTTATCTGTCGCACGAGGGACGCACTCCAGATGAAGCGAGCGTCACACCTCTGCCATTTCTTTCTACGCGCAAAATGGCCCAACCTTTTTTTTTATTTATTTACAGGCGCGACGCATAATAGCCACCCCCTAACCTAACCCAACCTAAGCTTACAACACACCCTGCATAACCTTAGGCACGAAATAGACAGCAAAACAAAGACAACAAACAGCGCACATCACAAAAGACGCGGACGACGAACCAGAAAGCGACGCTGGGCAGGTTCGTCGAGAGTCCGTTGCGCTGTCTTCTTCTTCTGCCACATCACACACGTGCACCAACTTATGCACAGCCCTGCTTTTTAGACTTGAGGCACGCGTTCTTCGGGTAAATTCGAATGCAGTTACGTGAGCAATCGTCAGTTCAATCGTCGCCAAAGGTCGTCGCAAGGCTTCGCCTCCACCATCGATGCCGCGAGCTGGGGGCCCGTCTCTCGGTCTGGCGTGACGTCACACGGTCACGTGACACGCAGCTGCGTAAGGAGGCGCCACGACCACCGATGGGCCGAAAGTGCGAGCAGTATTGCTTTCGCAATAAAAAAAAAAGCGACGAAAACACGTCCCTCGTATAGTGAGAGCAAAAAGCTGGGCGTCTCACCGTATACGACACCCATGCTGATAACAAGAACGACGTCAACAAGAAAAAAAGTAATAATGAAGACGAAAGAAGCAGCGGACAAGACAATGGCGAAAAAAAAAATAAAGCTTTCGAGGCGTCACTGTATAAATAGCACGAGAAGAGGCTCCAAAGTCAGACAAGTGCAAAGCGGCGGCGGCGCCAAGTTTAGCGCGTGCAATCAGGCAAGACACTATAAGCGGACAACTCTGTCGCCTGTCAAGTAAGCCGACGAATCGATGTGACGCGCGCGCAAGAGGGCGCGTTATCTGTTAAGTGGAACGCTCGCACGACTACAGGACTGGTCCGTTGCCCGAGGTCAGTATTTACATTTATTTCATCTTTATAGGGAGGGGGGGGGGGAAGTACGATAGCAAAGTACTCGCGTTTTTTCGCCAAAATTGAGAATAAAATGTACGAAAGTGCCATCAGAAAACACGCTCACATGGAATATCCATCCAGCGAAATCAAATTCGGGGGCGAGGAAACGGACGAATGAATATCCACACGAGCGATAACTGGAGGAATATATATATATATATATATATATATATATATATATATATATATATATATATATATATATATATATATAAGACAAATAAATGGACACCACTGAGCATGCAGAAATGTAGGAGAGAAGCGCAGTGGGAAAACGAATGACGCAGTCGAGATCAAATTTGATTTGGGGAAGCGCATAAAAATGATCCAAGCAAGTTAGGGCGAACTAGCCCAAAGCGACAAAACTTCGCTTCGCACTTCGAAAAAGAGAAAAATTGCCTCACTGAAGGAAACAGAAGAAACAGAAACGAGGAATTTCACAAAACAATTCCAAAAAGAAAAGAGTGGGGGGAGGCGAATGCTAGAATAAGAAATGACGACGAAGAGAGACATTTCTCAATACGAAACGAGTGCCGCACAATTCCGGTCCAGCAACTTTCTTAATTCGTTCTTTTCATTTAGTTTTCACTTTCAATTTGCCCCCAGCGTAGGGCTTAATAACACATTCGCTACAGGTGTTAATAACACCTACAATGTATAACAGTTATATATCGCGCAGGAATATACCACAATCGCAGAGAAAATACCCATGCGGGATTTCTTGCCAGCCGACAGACAAATGATCTTGCAATCCAAGAATAATCAGGGGGTACGAGAGCTAATATACTCCTACTATCCAAACTAGACTACGCGTCATACACTTAGGACCCACACATTAACACGCTCATTCTTAATCTCGAAGCCATACAAAACGGCGCTGTTCGCTTCATCCTGCTATTTTCGCACGGCTGGCATCGTATAGTCAAATGAAAGTAAATATTAATCTGTCTACTCTTTCACTGCATCGAAAAATCGCGCGTCTGTGTCTCTCTCGTAAGATGTATCACTATAAGCCAAGCATGCGTGATAGTATATTTTGTTTTCGTTGTTCTTGCCTCCACCGTAAATGTAATTTCGCAGTGACCGTACGTTCAAGGTCGACGTGCCCGACAGTCGCACCAACATGAAATCCTAATTTCTTCGATCCAAAAAAACTAGGACTGACTGGAACCACCTCACAGCCTCGATCGCCTCCATAACCGATATCAATGCCTTCGACACTGCTGTTTCTCATTATTTTATGTATAAAATTCTTTCGTTTGTTAATAACCTTGATTATGTACACTTTGCTGTTTTCCCATATTTATGTACTTTTGTAACCCCCACTACTCTCTGTGATGCTCCGGGCTTGAGATTAGATAAATGAAATGAAGTGCCCCCCCCCCCCCCATTGCAAGACCACGCTACTACTACAAAGATGTAAAATCCCTCAATAGAATATAAAAAAGGAAAATAAAGGCCAGGAATTATGCCTAATATGCCTAAGGTCTGCCCGGCCGCGACAATAGCATAACTCTTGTGCTGTGTCTGGTTTATTCGTAGACGTCGACACTACGAGCACGAGAAATCGAAACACTTATTCAACCAATTAACGAACATTGACTAGTTAACTTCCTAATTATTTACTTCACGGCACATATTGCGGTTACGAATTGTAGCCGGCGAACTTCCAAGACGCATCCATAGAAAATTAATTTCCAGGATGACACCAGTTTCGAGATATTTCCCAAAGTGTCGGACGAAATACATGGGCGTTCCAGTTACTTCGGTGCTTCAATGCATGAAACAGCGTTTTTTTTCTTTTTAAGTAAGTGGAACAGTGAATTTTTACGGCGAGTTTGATGGCGAACATCTTCAAACTGGCGTCATTCTGGAAATCCATCACAAGTGGATACGCCTGGCAAACTCCCCGGCTACAGCATAACTGCGAGTCAGCCTAGCTGGAACAGATTCATTATTTAAAAACTTTTTGTGCGAAAACAGACAGGGACAAAGAAGAGTCATTGTGTTGCTCCTCTTTCTTTGTCCCTGTCTGTCTGAGCACAAAAAGTTTTTAAATAATCACCGCCTATATGTGCCGTAAATGAAATTATTTCATTATCTCTACTTTGTTATCACTTTACCTCCTCCTCCCTTCTTTCCCCAGCGTAGGGTAGCAAACCGGATCTTCCCCTCTAGTTAACCTCCCTGCCTCTCCCCTTTCCTCTCTCTTTCTATTAAGAGGTTAATGAGGGAAATTTTGCGAATTAGTTGAATATGTGTTTCGATTACTCGTGCTAGTGAAGTCCGCCTCTACGAATGATCCAGCTCAAGGAAAAAAACCAGCCACAGGTGAATTTTAAAAATTCCATTCAATTTGAAAATGATCGCCCCGCATTTTACCACAACAAGCCTTTCCAAGTAGGCTTGCGCAAATATCAATTCCTTGGTTCGAAGCGAAGTCGAGGCAAATAGTAACTAGCGCCGAATAATTTCGAAGCGAACAGTTCGAAATAGTGGCGGCAAATCGCATGAAATCTTGGCACAGGAGTCAGGTTGTTGACAAATCCGACAAAAGTTAGTTCTTGAATAATGGGAAAACAGGTTCGCCTTTCACGGCAACGCCGCTGCGCGCTACCGTGAAGCCACCTTTAGGGGGCAAGGTTCTCTGCCGTTAGCCATGGGCGAACGGATCTACTGAGCGATGACACAACGTGCTCCGTGGGCGTCCGCGAATTCTTGCGTCGGCGAACAAGAGTCAGCACGCTGTAATTAGGGGCGACGCTACTACACGGTCAAATGCGCATATTCGTCTGTTTCGAACAGTTCGAAAGCTTCCAATACAGAAATTCGAAGCTAAGGCGAGAATGGAGTAACATTCGACCGAATATTCGAAAATGTCGATAACGGCGTGCGCCCTTTCCAGGCACGGTGGAAGAGATTACGACAATGTATGCAGAAACTCGCTAACCTTGTAATGCCCAAAATAGTTTCTCACCAAGGGAAACTTTATTCGTAACCATAATGAGTACATTATCAGAACAAAGGGAAAAACAGTAATTTGAATTAAAAAGGCAATTAGTACGGTAATAAATTAGTTCTTAGTTTCCCGACCTATCGACAACTGAAACTTCCCTTCAGCTAGTCAAAAACTGCCGTATGTATACCGCGCTTGAATCAGCGTTTTCAGACATCAAACTCTGCGTGGCTATAGATCATAACGTTATACATTATAACGTTATAACAGAGTCAAATCAATGCGATCCATAGACGAGAAAGTTCGGTGGCTCCAATAGCGCTGAATGTATATGGATGCTAATTTCCACCTAGCCACGTATCGTTTCTGAAAAAAAAAACAGCAGGCATCTTCCGCATCAAAACAAACAGCGGGTACAGCACTCTCGTGTCTCGCGCTAGTCACGTGGTGTCTACGTTCACGCCGTTAAAGGAATCGCGACGTTAGCCTCGTACATAGCAGCCTGGCGTGCATGACCAACACCACCTAGATAGCACAAGGCCTTTTCACTCCGATCCATGACGTCATGCTACCTGCCCGACTGCCATAGAATCTAATGGGCATGCTCCTCAGTAGGCAACAGTGATTTTGACGTCACCGCTTTCATCACGCCAGCCTTGTCAATAGAAATTTCGGGCCAGGTAGCGTGCCGTCATGGATCGGAGTAAACAGACCTTGTGCTATCTAGGTGGCGTTCGCTTGGGGCGCATTTTGACACCTCGGCGGTACTGCGGCAACAGCTCGATTCCGTATTACTACCGCCAGAAAAAGAAAAGAGAAAAAAAAGAACTGGCACGAATACGTAACTCTCGCCTTTCCTGGTTAGTGTTCGGGGTTCAAGCGTGATCAGTTCGAAGAGCCCCTTCCCTTGGCGGAAGCAGAGCTCCCTGTGTAGAGATGACCGACACACGTAAACATTGAAATTGCAAATTCCACTTCTTCGCAATCCCCAACCACGTAGGCGCCTTTTTCTATTTTCGGTCGCTCGAAATTTCGCTGACAATTCCAGGTGTTCTCTTTGTTTTGCAGGTCGCTAGAGATACCGACGCATACATATAAAGAAACGAGAGAACAGATAAAGAAAACACGAAGAAAAAGCAGCAGCGCGGAGGACTGGCGGCTGACGAAAATAGAAAATAAAAAGGTAATAGAGAACGGCAAGAAAAGAAAGAAGAAAAAAAAAACGCGACAACGCCAAGAAGTGGCGGTTTTCATTTGCCGAGTCATTGATGCGCGCGACGCGCTCCCGGAAGCCAAAAGACGCCAGGCGGGAGACCCGAGGCGGGGGGGGGGGGGGGGGGGGGGACGTTGCTGTCGCCATATTTCTTCGTCGTTGTTGTTGTTGTTGTAGCCGCTGCAGTTTGTCGCTTCTGCACATCGGCTTCGCTTAGCCCTCGAGCAACGCGGGCGAGCACGGGCAGATTCTTCTTTGTTGTTCGCGTTTCTTTTTTTTCTTTCTTTCTTTCCCCGCATCCTCTATAAGTCTCCATCCAACTTCTCGGCCGAATTGCCTGTTGCCACGCGGTTCACCACCCCATTTCCCTATTCGCAACTTCGAAATGGGTAGACGCCTTCAAATACACAGCAAAATTATCGTCGTCGTCGTTGTTGTTGCGGTTGTTCTAGCGCGTCTGAATTCATACACACTCAATTATTTCTTTCAGTACACGTCCTGCCTTGATACCACCGTGGAATGACTTGTAACGATGTTGTATATACAGCTTCATGACAATCATTGTTAACGACGAATTGGACGTCTCTAATGACTTGAACGTGTTTGCGACTGCATTGCCATTCAATGAGAATGGGAAGGTCAACGCCCACGCGTATCTGTCGCGCGCTCTGCTACGCACAAGCTGCCGCGATTATGTGGACTCACATGCCTATGTAGAAATCAAAATGAATGCGCGAAAGAGAGCAAGCGGGACCTGTGTTATACGATATCCCTCAATCCTGTAGAGTCATATATATATAATTTGCCTGTTTACTTATCTATGGAAATTTTTCGAAAGCGGTACATATGCGGCAACCTAGCAAACGCCGCGAACGCTCGACAACAAAAATATACTGTGACATTAAAAAAAAAATAAACAGAAAGGCAGAGAGGATTTTCTTGCCCTGTAATGGACTCAATGTGCTTGGGTTTCACAATGCCAAGATACGAGTGTTACAGCAAGACCGTGGAACAATAATTTTAGAAGCAGCGGCCACAGCCAGCCGTGGCGACTTGAGCAATCTGTAATCGCTGCTTTACGCAGAAAATGCTGCACTCCTGCCCCCCCCCCCCCCCCCCCCCCCTGCCCAGCCTGGTATTGCGGCGGCTAAAGTCCTTTGGAGATCCCTACCTTATATTAGACTTGTACGATTCGCATTCATTTGTTTTTTTTTTCTCCTTGCCCACGTGCCTTTGTGAATCGCGGTAATGTGTACGTGATTTCGCGCATATGTACAGGCGCCGACAAAAGTGGTATACTCCACGCAGTCCACGCAGCGGGTGCCGGAGCAGCGGCACACTGCATTGCGGCGCCATCTACAGGCGGCATCTGGGATCGAGACAGCCAATGGGTGCCCCTTATTATCGGCACACATGATCCCAGATTCCGCCTGTAGATGGCGCTGTAATGCAGTTGGGCCGTTGCTCCGGTTCCCGCTGCGTGGACTGCGTGGAGTATACCACTTTTGTCGCGTCTGTACCTGCGTAACTGAAAATAATGCTTTAGTCCGGAGCATGCCGATTTATCTCTGGTGGGCGGCATATGGCGCAATTTATCACGACCGCACGGGCCCCATCTTCAAAACGATCTTCGACCAGTACATAGTCTATAGGTGCACCGAGGGGTGATAGCTTCGTGTGCGCTGTGTTCTCGCCGCTTAGTTCGCGTTGATGCGACACGCCGCACGGAGGTCAATCCGCTCGCTGCTGCTGCCGCACTTCCTCACCCCAGCCTTCCGAGAGCGAGTGTCCGCGGTCACCGAGTGAGATGTGTTTCGTGTTTGCTTGTGCGAGCGTGGCACCATGCTTGATAATTCAGTACGCGAATGCTAGCAGGTTTATGCGGCCGATAAAGCTACAATTTTCATTTCGTATAGCTACTAATTTGTTATCGCAATCGATGCTTCTCGCCTTTCAGGCGAAATTGCAGCTTTTTTTTTCCGGTTTCCTAAGCAACGCCGCGCGTACTTCTCTAATCAATCAGTAAAGAAAGACTTTTATAAAAAGGCAGGACGTTAAGAACAAAAGGAACATGTTTACGCACACGTCACCAATCTCTCCCATATTATATATATACATATATATATATATATATGGTGCCAGAACGCCGAGAAGGCTTCGCGCGGTCACGTACGATTTAGCGCCGAAACGAATTGGAAGCGGGCTCATTGCGAAGAGGGCACTGGAAAAACATTACGACCCGCTCGGGCAAGTACGTTAGGAGACGGGGGGGAAAAGGGGGGGGGAGGAGTAGGACGGACGTATGGGATACTCTTTGCTTAAGGAGAGGCGCGGCGCGTGTGACGCAATGATTGCCGCAAAACCCCAATCTCGGGGATTGCTCTCGGCTCGGATGCGATTTGAGACGCGTATATATAACACGCCTGCCGCGTCGCAGTAGCCGAGGCGAAGCCCCCGCGTTGTCCCCCAACCGGGAGTCGGCGAGAGAAGCAGCAAAGAGCAAACATCAGAAACAACAGCCACTCTTTCGATGTCTTTTGAGACGTCGTTCGCTCGCGTCACATGCAGTAACCACCGTCTTCGCTGTATACCCACGGCCGAGAGCGCCTTGCACGTTGGCGCATAGCACAATGGGCTTAAATAAACTTCAGAGTTAGTTTGGAAGCGATAACACGCGAAACAGTCATACCGAACATGAAGTCAGATGCTTGCGGAACAGAATGCTACGGTTTAGTTACATACTTACAGCCGGCATTTTGTAGAAAACTGACATTATTTGACATGAACCATTGTGAGGTCACGGACCGACGAAAGGCAACCACGAAAAGTATTTTGGATAGAATGAAATGACAAAAATTCAGGATGCACCGTGAAAGATGGTAACCTACCACACGATGCTGCATCGTCGGCTATGTATTGATCGAACAAAAAAAGCCGCAGTTTCACCCGAAATGCAAACCATCATTTGCGATAGCAAATTAGTAGACAGCTATACACTCTAAGAAAAGTTTACCCCCTTGGGAGTGCCCCTTCTGCCACGCAACAATAATCGTTATCTGCCTTGATGCGTTTCCTTTAACGCTGCGAGCCCGGTACTCTACAGTAACAAACGGCATGCGCGTTATCAGCATCACATAGCATTCCCGACAGGAAAGCAGCGGGCGCGGCGTTTTCAAGAAAGGAAACGCATCAAGGCAGATGACGATTATCGTTGTGTGGCAGAAGGGGCACTCCAAAGGGTGCAAACTTTTCTTAGAGTGTACGAAGGACAGTAGTATTATCGGCTATATAAACTATATAAAGAAGTGAACACGACGCAGGCAGCGCGACAAAAGTGCGCACCTGAAATTCGGCCGCAACTGCCAGTCACACGCGGCGCCGATGGAAAAGCTGTTCAATGCAACGGCGAACAAGGAGCTAGAGCCGAGAACCAAACACCGACAACCCAACAAAATACACCTCGCGCCACTCAGCGCGCGGCTCAATCAGTACGACGTCAAACAGTGACGTAATCGCTGACGCAATCGGTTTAGACGCAAACCCAACTACTTCAGTGGAGCCAGCGCAGAGGGACTTTATATGCGTATCGTGATTTACAGCTCCGCCTCTAAGCGCCGCCCTGAAAAGTGAGCGTCCACGTGACGAAGCAAATCTCGCGTTGAAACCAGGCACAGGGAGCTTCGCTTCAGAACGCTCCAACGTGCTCTACTCTCGACCAATGGATGCCGCGAACTTTGCTGACATTCCCCCCCCTCCCCCCCCCCGCCCTGCCATGCATGACGCTGCCTCCTTCGCGCTCACATGCAATAAGTGCGCTACTATTATTAAATTTCGGCGAAAACGGCGCACTGACAGGGCTGGTTGAAACGAAATATATTGCGTCCCACACGACCAGAAACCGGACGAAACGAAAAATAAGCGTAAATGTTCGAAGAGACGCGGTGGCCGAGTACAGCGCGGAACCCTGATATGCGGCATGCCACATAAGCTATGTGCGTTACGTGGAATTTGACTACCGCCTGGCCGCAGGCGATATCAAACTGCGGCTTCCTTCATATCCCGGCACGAGCCGCCAGCGAAGATACAAAAAAAAAGAAAGCAAACACAGGCAGTCGATGCGATATATATGGTTCAGACGTTGTAACGCAACCAAGTCGGCGATTTGGCCTTGCAGGATTTCTTTCTTTTCCCGCTAGACTTTCCTAAACCGGTTGCCACACAGCGCAATCGAGACGATGTACGTGGAAACGGTAAAGAAACACTAACTAGAAAATCATTCATGCTTGAAATTAAATTGAAGCGCACATAAGACGGGGAAGGGACACAGAGATAGGGATGTAGACAGGACGGCGCTTGACTCAACCGAATTTATTGGACAGAAAAACATTTATAAAGATGTTATACAGTATTCTTATGTGCGCTTCAATCTAATTTCAAACATGAACATCAACCAACCGGCCCAACTCGTCATCTTATTAGCAAATCATTAACGATGATAAACGAGACCCACTGTCATTTAGCTGCACATGGGCGGAACTCAGACGTTATTCGGTAATCTTATATTTGCATTTCTTCGTCGTGGAAAAGTACGCAACGCAGAAAACATAAGCCAAACTTTATTCGAATATCGTGCCCCTCAAATCACCGGGGTGCTACGTCATTGTGAGGTCACAAATGCCGCGTCAGTTCCGCGAATTAAGCGCCGTTTCTGGTGCGGCGAAAGTCTTAACAGAAGTTGCCGATTTCGGTCTCTGCACGTTTCCTTACGCAGGCAAATTGAACGCACCTGTATCAACGAGCGTAATCCTGCGAAGGCGCCGTCATACTTAAACACGCGAAGCCACGGGCGTGCTAGTACAGAAAGGCCAACGTGGCGTCGCCACCAGTCTCGTTATCGCCAGCCCTGCCGAAATCTAATATTTCTCACTAAAATTCCTAGAGGTAACTCTGGCGCGCACGATCTTTCGGCTATATACCTTGGGAATGTTTGTTAGCAGATGCACCGTCAACAGCAAAAGTTTACGGGACGCAGGATCTGCCAAGAAGCTGAATTCTCACGAAGCAGGGTCACACAGCCTCGAATTAAATGTCCCAGCATGTAGTAGCCTTCGCCACCTACGCAGTGATTCATTAAATACGAAGTGTCATGCCTTAACAGCGTAGGAATTCACAGTTGAAGGGGAAACCGCATCCCGTAAACTTTTGCTGTTGACTGTACCTATTTCTCTGACCTAGGCGCACGCAGCTTCAGACGGTGGCACAGGCTTAATCACTACGCTTTATCTGCCTTAACTGGCACAAACTTCGAAGCAATCTTTTTTTTTTTTCAAAACGCGGCAAGCAACAGCATCGACTCTCCACACGCACAAACTCATTGCGCAGTTGCTGCATTCATAACCCGATGTATACCTTCTTGAAAATGAGCAGTTTGCAAAGTCACAAGGCGCTCGAAGCCGTTTAGTCAAATCCACGTAGTAATCATCATTGCCATGCTGGCTGAACCATCCGGCTTCCAGCTCCCATGCATTCAACACTTCGGCGTTACAGTTCCCTCTGGTTGAATTTTGTAGGAAACATTATGCACAGTTTTGGCCAAATTTCGCCGGGTACCGTGCAGTGGTACGCAGCAGACAAAGCCACGATGGTCAAGCTATCGTCGGGATGAACGGAGAGCTGCGCCAAGCATACTGCAGGTACACACTGAAAGACGATCCGGAGGTCTGTGACCGCCAGATCCACACGAATGCCTGGGGAGATTAATTTTCGTGTATCGGGATCCGCCACCTATGGGCCAGCAGAAACCCAATTACGTCAACTGCGCCATATTTTCTGTCACTGAGAAAGAAGTGACATCAATCAGCACACGATATATTCCTGCGATCACACTGGGTATCTATCTCAGCCGAACGACGATCATCTCATTCCACGACCACGGCGGGACGAAGGAAATCTCCCAGTAATCTCCAATTGCCACGTGCCTGGCGTCATGCCTATGCCCGCCAATTTCCTCATCGCATGGATTCTCTACTCCCCCTTCTCCGCGCCATCCACTTCTCCCGACACCACGGCTGAAGTATACCCACAACCGAGTGAGACAGATGCCGCATTTTAACGCTAGAGCGTTAAGGAACTCGTGTCGCAGAAAAGCCGGTGTCGTCGGCGTCGTTGGCAGTGAGCGAAAAATCCCGGATGGCAATTCATAAATAAAAACAACTTGCAAGATGGACTGGGTGGGAATCGAACCAGGGTCTCCGGAATGAGACGGAGGCGCTACCACTCAGCCATGAGTTCGATGGTCAAAGCGGCACAAAAGCGCCTCTAGTGAATGCGGTGTTGCCTTAGAAACGCGCCGTAGAAAGTTATACTGCTGTGTATATCGATAATTATGAGCACGTAAATTACAGAAGTCGCATTTAAGCGAGTACCGAAGTACGTTTCCGCAACATTTCTTCGGCGCTTGGCGCACACGCAGAGCCATCTTGCGGCCAACACAGAAGACCCCTGCTCGCAATGTACGGCGCTGCCCCGACAGGTGGCGCGCCACTCGCCCGCTTCTCCGCTTCGTCTCGTTTGAGCGCATTGAGGCCGTGCGGGGACCGGTGCGAGGATGCCTCAATAACCTTGCGTTTAATAAGTTTTCTCGCTCTCTCCCCTTCCGACTTCCAGCGTGCGTCACTCGAACCCTCGTTATAGGCGACGCGGCTCCTCTTTCCGCTCACAGCGCGATTCCTAGGTGCAGCGTCCAATGCGGGACGCCTCTGACGTGTTCGCTGCGCTGTAGCGCGTCTGGTGGGAAGGGACCCCTGCGATGTGTGCCGTGCTGCTGGCGAGGAGTCATGCGTCTGCGTGGTGCTCTTGGAACAAATAATTAGAAAAAAAAATGGCTGTGGCTTAGGTAAGGTTAAGCCCAGGATGCGAAGCATACTAGCCTTTATTTTAGTTGTTGAACCACTGTTTAGCCTGGTGAACTGCTGTTGCTTGGCTATATTTGGTTCGGCTAGACGAAGAAACAACTCATGCATTACTTCTTCGCCTTCAAGAGTGGAACGCGACAGCGTTCCCGTCGACCCGCCAAGGGGTGTAAGACAATGGGCTACAGGGCAGCGACTACGCGCCCCGCATTGGACGCGGTGAGCGTCGAGCAAAGCAGCGTTCGGCGCGGCAACGAAATGTGCGCCTGAGCAAGAGACGCACGCCTTAGAAACAGCGCGTTTCTAAGGCAACACCGCATTCACTAGAGGCGCTTTTGTACCGCTTTGAAGCGTTGTACTCGTGGCTCAGTGGTAGCGTCTCCGTCCCACACTCCGGAGACCCTGGTTCGATTCCCACCCAGCCCGTCTTGCAAGAGTTGAGCCAAAGCCACTTCTCCTCTGTCGTGACGTCACGGTGTCACGTGATTTCATGGTCACCGCCGCGCCTGAGGAGCTGGGTTGAGCCCTCGTAATATGCTTCGCATAAAAGTCGTGCTGTGGACTTGAGAAGTGTTGTATATGAAAACTGTCTGTGTGACTCAAGAGCATGCCGAGCGAATGAGTGGGCTGTGCGAAGAGGGTGCGATAACGCTATCGCGTTCCACTCTTGAAGATGAAGCTTAAGCGTCCTTCAATTTTTGTTCCCCTCTTAAGACAGCCAAGGATCTTACGATAACGTAGATTAAAAAGCCCCGCCGCGCACCAACGCATATGCTATTTCTGTTCTGCCAAGAAATACAGAACAGTGGAGTGTTATTTTCTCTTCCACAAAGCAGTACAGCTGAAACGTTTGACGAATGTGTGAAGCTGCTATTATAAAATAAGATGTGCATATCATAGTTTAACTGAGATGCTGATGCGTTAAAAGTAAATATCTTAACGCGTTTAGGTTCTACCGAGTATCGCGGTAGAAGGTACATAGATATATATTGTAATGAAGCAGACGCACCCCTGTGTATGTGCCGACTGACGAGGAAGACGAAGGACCGTGCCTTGATCGCGAGTGAGCCCCGTGCTACGGCCAGCCCTTGCAGTGCGTTTACTTAGCGTTCCCCAACGTGTGAACGACAATACACCTCGTCGCAATATATACATATAATTTTGATTTCCTACTTCAGCACTTCAGTATCGTATCCCGGTGACTATGATCGCATACCGATGGGGCTGAAATGAAAAAAAGAGGACACCCGTGTACTTTACTTATATTTCGGCGCACCTTAAAGAACCCCAGGTAGTCAAAACTGATCCGCGCGTCCCCACTACGGCGTGCCTCATAATCAGATCGTGCTTCTGGCACGTAAAGACCTAGTAATTTAAGATTTCGAACCCGCATGTTATTGTGCTTGCACGCCTTTGAGTACATCGCGGTTGTTATCGCAATTTTTCTTTTCTCGTACTTCCAAATTCTTGCGCGCGGCAACTGAAATCTCAGATCGTGGATTCGAGTGCAGTTTAGACGCGGGCTTCTCCTACGAGCGCTCGACCTGCGCCGCGACAAAGATGGCCGGCGTTCCGCTCTGGCAGCAATTGTGTGGCCGAGAAACACGCGTTACTGAATATCGGACGAAGCGAGAAAGAGCGTTCCCCCAAACGAGGGATCGGCGGGCGCAGACCGTCCCCCGTTTGCTCGTTCCCATTGTTTCGCAGTCCTCCATGCAGTCTCATGTTACGTCAGACGAGGCGCGCGGGCAAAGCCCACTCGCGGAATATTCCCGATCCCCTCTGTACTGGCGGCCCCGAATTCCTTTTTCGTACAGCAACGAGATTACGCCAGAACGTGCGGAGGCTTTTCGAGCGTAATTCTGCAGTCTCGCGTTTGCAACACAGCAGTGGTGCCGCTGCTGGCGAAAGCCTACAACAGAAATGAACAAAATATATAGATATATATTATGCGGTCCTAAACGAACATTTGGAATATTTGTGAAAGCGCTTAACTGTGTGCTAGAAAACTAAGTACGATGCGCACACCTTTCTTTATTGTCATCCTGTGCAACGTGTGAATTCTTTCCTGGGCAGAAGCGGTCGAAATACGCGTATCCAAACAGTGGAGTCCACGACTTATATACGGCTTCGAATCTGCTGCGTCACGCACTAGACTTTTCTTTTTTTAACGTGCAACATTTATCAGTTCAGTAAGCGTCTGTAGTAACGTAGGTTCAGTCAGCGTACAGGAGATGGCTTGCTAAAACCGCGTGTAACGAAATCACGTTGCAATATTATCGGTTACACATTCGCAATCACACTATCGAAGCACCTGCCTTCGGTGCCGTTCTGCAGGAGAAAAATTCACCGATGATTACGACACTCCCTAACCCGCCGTGGTTGCTGAGTGGCTATGGTGTTGGGCTGCTGAGCACGAGGTCGCGGGAGCGAATCCCGGCCACGGCGGCCGCATTTCGATGGGGGCGAAATGCGAAACCACCCGCGTACTTAGATTTAGGTGCACGTTAAAGAACCCCAGGTGGTCGAAATCTCCGGAGGCCCCCACTACGGCGTGTCTCATAATCAGAAAGTGGTTTTGGCACGTAAAACCCCACAATTTAATTTTTTTTTAACGACACTCACTAATGCGAAATTTGAGCGCAGCTCCATGCGTGTTTCCACTTCGGGATAAATCGGCTGGCGCGGCGAGTCTCGTGCGGTCCGTTGCAAACGGAGCGACTGCCTCGCTAATCGGGTGGTGGCGCAGGCTAACACACTCCCAGCGTTCTACTAGGAAACACAAATACCCGAGATAGTGGATGGAGGAACGGCGCCGCGGTAGCTCGATTGATAGAGCATCGCACGCGAAATGCGAAGGCTGTGGGATCGTTACCCACCTGCCTGCGGTAAGTTGTTTTTCAACCACTTTCATTTCCAATAAGCTATAGTTTACTTTCATTATATAAACGCACGCACACACACACACACACACACACACACACACACACACACACACACACACACACACACACACACACACACACACACATTTATATATATATATGCCGTTTGAACCATTTCTTCTTCAACGCGATAAAAAACTGATTAAAGCGTCCAGCGAATGAGCTTCCTAACCAATAGTCTTGCCGACAGAGAATCACGCACCGGCCCGAAAACAATGCCGCCCCCGACAGGGGCCTGTTAAGAACGGCCTGCTGAGGTGCAAGTTTTGCCAGCCAGTTGCGACAGCGGCGTCAACGTTTCCTGGAACGCCACCGCGAACCTCTAGCCACGGCGTCACTAAGTCGACTGTGTGTGGAGAACAATACGCGCGCCCTCGACTCTCCGTCGCTGGAGCCAAGATGAGTTCGACGAAGCAGGTTTTGTGCCTGAACCCGCCACCACCGACCTGGTCTGCTGTGGACAAGGGAGTCCTCGAGGGAACGTAGTTCGAGGTCCCTTCCCACGCGCCGTTTAAGACGCAAGACAATGGGCAACAGGCGGCCGCGCTGCGGGGGTCAGCTCGGGGAATAAAAGCGCCTTTCCTGACGTAAGCCCCGAGGACCGTGAACCTGTGCGGAAGTGTGTGTGTGTAATCCCTCGCGCAGAGAGGCGACTTGTTTACGATGACTGGTCGAACGTTTCCCTCACCTTGGGATCGAGGGAGGACCGAGTGTTAATAAACCGCTATTGTGCGGCCGCTTAGTGCACTTTCTCTCGCAGTCATGCTAGATTGAACAACTGCAACGTCCTTATGTAGATACTGTAAATAAACCCATATTCCTCGTTCTCGATGAGAAGCAGTCCTTCCCTTCAACAACGTCCTCAGCGTGGATAAGTTGGACGACGGCATGGGCCAGCTACCTTCTAATTCATGCCCGACTCCAATCTTGTGATTACGAGCGATGGGATTGAGCCCCCACTCCTTACAGGCCGAAGAAGAAGCACAGGTTCTGCGCGCACACATACACTGCAGCTTGTAGATGTGCCGCACCGGCGAGAGGGCATAAACGCACCCTATCATTCGCGTGGAAGCGTGCGAGCGTTCGACAGAACGAGTAAATTGTAAGAAAGACACCAAGCCGAGAGTGCGGCGAGCACGATCCAAGATGCCACCGCGCAGGATGGGGCTACACAATAACACACACGCGCACACACAAACAAAGAATACGTCGGAAATGTTGAACAACAACCATGTCTATTGCAAAGGCCGCTACACACACACCCACACACAAAGGACACATCGGGAATGTTTAACAACACTGTGTATTGCAAGGGCCGCTGACGGCATCCGCTTTTTCAAACGACGTTTCATCGTCGATGGTGCGCACGTACGGAAACGCGCAACAGCGTGGAGCAGGCACTCGTATCCCAAACGCAATCCACATGCCGAGCCCTCGGACTGATATATTGCGGACGTTGCGCGGCTTTCCGATTGGCTCACGCGGAGGCCACACCTGCTCTTACTGGCTCAACGAAGGGGAAAAAAAAAGAAGCAAACAAGCACGGTGGGATTCCACGGCACCGAAGACGTGCACGACAGCGAGTGATCAACGAAAACCGTGCAGGCTCGGCTATATACGTAGCTCGTCACGCAAAGAGCGCGGGTAGCTCCATGCCCCGCGGTCCCGAATCCGCTTCCCCTTCCTATCCGAACACGTCCGGAGAAGCTTTATCGCAGCGCCGATTTCAATGGAACTCGCTACGTATACAGAGCCCTTTCAGATAGGTCGCACTAAACTTCGCCAAGCAACGACGATATACACGCACAAGGCGGACAACGTATTTTGATGTAACTTTAGAGGTATTGCTGGCGCTGCTCAGTTTCAAGCACGCTATTAGAATTACAACGAATCGCAACCTACGATTACACGAGGATGAGTCGCTCCCCCCCCCCTGCTTTTCCTTACACCCTCAGTTATCGGAGTCTGTGGAGATAATTTATCACGCATATCTGTTTCATCTTCAAAGCAGCTATACGCCCGTAGCCTCAATGTATTCGTTGTTATGCGACTCGTATACTCGTATACGCGTATACTCGCCCTAAATGACTGTCGTATAACGATTAAATGTCTTTCACAGGTTATCATATCTTTTATCGCTGAAGATTTTATGCGCGGATTTCCTTTCATGTTGCTTTCATCTGCACCCTGTGTGAAACTGTGCTGTACCTTTTAAGTAAGATTCACTGGTCCTCCTGCAGAGACCGTGTAAAAGTAAACTAACCAAATGCAGGCGACTAAAATACAACGCTGGGGTTTCCTTCGTGCGGCACATATATGACTTTCTTTTTTCCATTCCATTGTTCGCCACCCTGCCTGAGCTTGGCCTTCTTGCGAGCCCCCAGATTAAGCTTTCTGGGCACGTGTCGGCGGAAAGCACTTATTATGAATGGCATAGCAAGCAGCTATATAGAGAAATTCAGTGTGTTTTAGATATCCAAAGTAATCCCCCCAATACTCTCACTCGTTTATCTTGATCTTCAGGGACTGAAGTGACTATGCGAAGATGGTTGGCGACACCACCGGCAGATCGACTAGCGCATAAAGCATCAGCCCCGTTCGAGTCCCCATTCCTTTTTCCAAAATGTAGGACATGCCTTTACTACTGTTCGTATAGGCGGCGTCTAGAACACAAGCAGCTATTGCGCGTTTCCGGCTCTCCAGTAGATCGTGTACCAAGCACGACGTCTGGATGTGTTTCCGACTACGGCAATCGCTTCCGCCGCATGCAAGCAGCAAAAACACAGCCTTCGAGATCAGCATCCGCATATACAGAGCGTGCCACCACTGCGGCCTCTATTTGGATACCACCCACTGCTTCCAGCGCATACTTTGCGCAAAAGCATCACCTTCGAAATTCGTTCCGTTTCTCCAAAGAAGCGGCAGCGTAGGCATGAGATTTGGACGCAACCTACGTCCGTTCTACTTTTGCTGCTGACTGCTCCTTCTAATGAATGTTATCGATAACTCTCACGCATGAGGCATTTTTTGTGCTATAGGAGCTTCGTGAGCGTGGTCGCAAATTGGATTGCGAGGCACACAGACCTATAAAAGTGCATGCGCGTCAAGACTGTCGTGACACATTCTCTAAACGTACGAAATCGTCACCGACTGCTCTAGAAGTCAAGATGGCGCATGTTCGCGCATCAAGTTTAAGGTTAGTGTAATGCAGCTATCCCTTATCGCGCGATTCCTTATCGACCACAGCCCAGGCGCGGCCGATTGCGGTGATAACGAAAGCATAGCGGCGCTCAGATTGCAGATGAAACACGAAGAGTAACACTACGTCAGAATACAACCTTTGCACTCGCGTTTACATGAGCCCGACAGAAGCGGGTCGAGTCCGCTATAGTCGAGGCGATATCCGCCTATCGCGCTCATGTAAACGCTAGCCGCGGTCGGGCTGAGCGAGCGTCGAGTTCGTCTGAGGCAGCAAGACGGCCCACGACCCAATTTGAAGCGCACGTGTAAATGCGGACGGGTCGCGTCAATGATTCGCAGCCAGCAGCGATTAACCGGAAGCGTATACGCTTAAACCTCTGGCCTCGCCGGAGGCTATCGCAACCATCTTCACCCTGCAGTCATAATCACGTTCACGTAAACGCTATCGCGCCGGGCTATCCGAACCCGACTTCTGACTCAACCCGCTACTGTTTTTGTTTTGTTTTTTTAATATGGGGTTTTACGTGCCAGAACCACTTTCTGATTATGAGGCACGCCGTAGTGGAGGACTCCGGAAATTTAGACCCCCTGGGGTTCTTTAACGTGCACCTAAATCTAAGTACACGGGTGTTTTCGCATTTCGCCCCCATCGATATAGGGCCGCCGTGGCCGGGATTCGATCCCGCGACCTCGTGCTCAGCAGCCCAACACCATTGCCACTGAGCAACCACGGCGGGTTCCGCTACTGTTTGCAGACCATCTAAGTGTCGCCATTATTCTGCGTCCCCCCCCCCCCCCAGCCTAGAAGCGTGATTTGAATCGACAACTCGTCGCTGGACCGGTATCACTGAAGTATTGTGCTTGCTCTCTGGGCACAAGTTCCCCCTGGAGGGGTTAGATTATTCATCCCTTCTGCACCTGCTTATTCCATCCCACGCCGCACGGCGTTAATGGCAACACGTGCAAGCACCCTGTAAACGTCCGTAAAATGCTACAAGTGGGCGAAGCGTTGCTACCGCCAAATTACCTGCATCAAAGGTCGGCGCAACCGGCCTCCGCTACCGTATAACTCATCGCACAGATACGAAACCCGCCCAACGACGACGACGAAGAGAAGCGTGTTAGCCCCGAATGCACGCGGATGGGCAGAACACGCAGAAAGCGGTGCGCGAGCGCGCGCTTTCGCATGCACAAATATTGCCGTGCACGGGCGATGGAACCGCGCGACGGCCCCCGAACTTCCCAAATATTCCAGTTCCCGAACTTGCATTACAAACACGACAGGGCGCGGCCCCCCACTCGCTCCCCCCCCCAAAAAAAAAGAGAGAAAAGACACGGAATTGAAGCCCCGGCGTTCACGCGACGTCCGAAGCGAACTATTCGAACGATAACGCGATGCAGGCAGCCTTGTTTCCCCAGGAAGCGAGCGCCGCTGCTCGTATTCATACGGCGCTTGAAACGGCAGGAGAAATAACCTTCCGGCCTCATGCGTGCGTGCCACGCAAAAGATGCCCCGCCGCCGAAATGCCTCGCTCCTACGAACAAGCCGCGTATGCCGCAGGGTGTAGGGCCTCTCGAGAAGGCGGGGGGGGGTCAGCGCGGATTGGAGACAGCCAGGGATAGAGAGCGCGTATAGTAGCTAGCGGGGCCGGGGTAACGACGGAGCAAAGCGAGAGAAAGAAGAAAAAAAAATGGCTGTGGCTTAGCTAAGGTTAAGCCCAGGATGCGAAGCATACTATCCTTTGTTTTAGTTGTTGAACCACTGCTTAGCCTGGTGAAGTGCTGTTGCCTGGCTATGTTTGGTTCGGCTAGACGAAGAACCAACTCATGCAGGCGAGCGCACGAGCTGAGACCCGGCTATGTAGCTACGCGGCCGCAAGCGAGCGCGCGAGTTGAGCCTCCGCTTTTGCAGCTGTTATGACGTCATATGGTAGCTACGCGGCCGCGCGCGGCGCAGTAGGGAAGAGCGTGGTTGTGTGGCTAGTATGCTTCGCATAAAGAAATGGCCAGGCTTAGCTTGGTTAAGCCAAGAATGCGTTGCATACTGCGCGAGTTGGGGCCCAGCTTTTCCTCCGGCTGTCGTGACGTCACGTCACGTGGTTGCGCTAAAGGTCAATGGTGGCTGCCCGGCCGCGCCCAAGGGCTGAACTGAGTGATTGCAATATGCAACGCATAAAAACAGAAGCAACTTAATAACAAACATAGCAAACTTAAAAGAGAATAGACCCACATATGAGACGCGCAGCAATGAACAATAGCTCATACCCTCAATGGTGGCTACGCGGCCGCGCGCGGCACAGCAAGGAAGAGCGTGGTTGTGCGGCTAGTATGCCTCGCATAATATGGGGGAGGGGGAGAGGTCGAGCGCACCGCACTTCGCGACGCCAAAGATTACGCCGCCAGCCGGGACGGAACGGGCGCAACCAGACGGGGCACGAGTCAAACGAGCAACAAACAAGAAGGGGAGGCAAATACAAGGAACGGGACTCGCAAGCGTTCCTCGTCGCGTCAATTACGTAATGAAGGTGGTGGCGGTCGTCGCCGGGCAAGTCGCGCGCGCTCACTTTGTCGTTATTGCCGGCGAGGCTTGCTCGCCGGATGCGTCGCCCTCGTCTGATGAGACGCCGCCGTACACGCGCGCACTTCGCCTTATCTTGTAGCCGCGCGTCTGGCGAATTGCGTGCAGTGCAGCGCCGGCGTTGCGTAGACACACGCTCGCGTTGGCCAATGAGACGATGAAGGCTGGGGTTTCGCGTGTCGAAAGCGCCGTCGTAGTACGAGGCACGATATAGTGCGCGACTCCGGCTTATTGATGCATAGGGATTTATTTATTTATTTATTTATTTATTTATTTATTTATTTATTTATTTTGTGCGAGCACCCCAGCAGAATATGTCGGACACGGGAGAAGTGTAACGCCTTGTACCTGCATCAAAAATACCTAAATTGCGAATACATTAAATCATTATAATAGCGTAAATAGACATGACTGGTAGCTTTATAAGAGATAAGGAACACCTTAAACAAACAAAAATTATCAGAGAAAATACTCATATGATCATATTTATGCATACCCATGCATAGGCCCCGATAGAAAATGGATGGAGAAGCCTACGGTAAGGGTGGGCAAAATGGAAATTTCGGGGCACTTAGACGCATACTGAGACACATACTTAGACAATTCCAGTGGAGTTTCTGCACTCTTTTCTTTTTCGTAGTCATGAGAAAGGGTTTTTTTTTTTTTTTAAGCGCAACTAAACTTAAAGGGACAATAAAGTGAAAAATGATTTCCTCTGCATCAGGAAATTACCGTTCTACAACACCAAAAACACCACTCTTGCAACGATAAGACGTTTGGTAAGCCAGAAAAAGCGCAAGAACGAAATACGGGTGGCGACGCCTACTTAAGTTCCCGCACCTGGGGGCTGTGACGTCTTGGCTTTTGATGGCATCTCCTAGGGCCTACTAATTATACATAGCGGTACAGATTGACTGCATTGTGTTCTAAAGGAACCAGATATTAAACATGGCAAGTTTCGGGAACCTTTATTCAGCCAACGCGGCCCAAATGCGAAAACATACTTTGGAATCTCTGACGTCACGCTGACGTGACGGCGCTGGGGGTTCGGCGCGAAATTCGAATACTGATACTTGGACCTTCAATTTCTCATCTAATAATCAAACTCCTTTTTTGAAATGCATGCCTGCAGGGTTCTCAAACAATGCTTCGTTAGTCTAAACTGATTTATTGTTTCCCTTTAGTGTCCCTTTAAGTACAAGAGAGTATGAATCCCGCTGCCATCGTAATGCAGTCGCGATCGAATGCACGACCTCGCGGCCAGCCGCGAAAATATTAACGAGAGCCGGTAGCGCCTTCCATATTCCGTGTTGTAAATATTAAAAATATCCCCTTATAATTATTTTCTTCGCTCCAGAGATATATACTTATGTACACTTACGCTGACCAATTTACACCAGATTATCCCACTACACATTGCTGGATGATGTCCACCTGTATAACGGCAGCTGTACCCGCCGTGGCTGTAATGTGGCTATGGAATTCGACTGCTAAGCACGAGGTCGCGGGATCGAATCCCGGCGACGGCGTGGGCATTTCCATGGAGGCGAAAAACCCCCGAGTACTTAGATCGAGGTGCTCGTTAGAAAAGCCGAGGTGGTCCACATTTCCAGAGTCTCCCACTACGGTGTGCCATTATCAGAAAGTGGCTTTGGCACGTAAAACCCCACACTGTTTTTTTAACCTACCTTTTCATTTTCAGAATCGAAGAATGCTAATTCACTCGTGTACCTACAGTGAACCAAAAGGCATTACAGTGGCGCTGTTAAGAACGGCCAGCTGCAGTGCAAGTTTTGCCAACCAGTTGCGACTGTGGAGGCAACATTCCGGGAGCGTCGCCGCCAACCTCTAGCCACGGCATGACTAAGTCGACTTTGTGTCGGTAACAATACGCGCATCCTCCACTCTGCGTCGCTTCAGCTAGGATGCGTTGTGACTGAAGGAGTTCGACGAAGCAGGCTTTGTGCGCAACACGACAACGCGGACCTGATCTCCTACGCGCGGGGGAGTTGTCGTGGGAACGCCGACGGAGGCTCCTTCCCACGCACCGACCTAGACGCAAGACAACGCGCTACCAGGAACGGCTCCGAGTTCTACAAAATTCGTGTGGTGTCGGTTTCGGACCGTGAACACGTGTGTGCGTGCATGTGTGTGTGTAAACCGTCCTGCGGAGAGGCGGCTAGTTTGCGATGACTAAACGAACGTTCGCGCCACCTTGTATCGCGGGAGGACCGAGTGTTTAAAAACTGCTGTTGTGCGGATGCTCGACACACTTTTCTTAAGCAGTCATGTTGGACTGAGACACTCTCTCAAGCAGTCGTGTTAGACTGACGTACTTTCTCAAACAGTCATGTTAGACTTATATAAATACTGTAAATAAACCCATATACCTCGTTCTCGATGAGAAGCAGTCCTTGCCTTCACCAACGTCCTCAGCGTGGATAAGTTGGACGACGGCATGGGCCAGCTACCTTCGAATTCATGCCGGACTCCAATCTTGACAACGGATCACGAGCGATGGGATTGAGCCCCCAATCCTGACATCGTAAGACGGAGTGTACTATCGCGTCCAGTATAATCTATACAGCGCCAGACAGCGCACGCCGCAAAGCGGTCGCACGTTGTAGCGCACACTGAGCGCGATAGTACGACGGGTTCTGCTGCTGCAGCGAACAAGCACCGAGGGTCGCGGCGACGGGAGAGTGGAGGAAACGCGGTTGCCCTTTTTGGCTCCTCGACGAGCCAGCGTGCTGCTATACGGCGACAAGATCAGCTCGAGAACCGCGCTGTCTCCTTCTCACCCTCGCGGCCTCAGGTCGATATAGGGCCACTGTACCGCGACGACAGCCGAAAGTGGATGCGCACCATCCCGCGTTGCGTTAATTACTTCTTACCATACGCACCGTGTAGGACGTCGAAGCATAAACACTTAATCAGTTTACACTAATAAAGTTTACTTTCAGAGCTTTCGTTAATTACCTAGCAAGTCCATCATTACAAGTAAAAATGAATGCTGAAGTTCGTGGTTTCCATTTTCTAATTTCGCGCGGAACGCGTAGCAGGGCCGGCACGAAAGTGCGACGCAGTGCTACCGACTCTGGGGAAACTTCCCTATAAATCTAGATATTGTAATCCGTGTTTGTAGGAAACTGAAATTTGTCCAAATCTAGGGAAGTTTCGCCCTAAGACATTGAAACTGATCACGTGGCGGCGCGTTTTAATTGCAGCTACCGCAAACTACATTCGCATTAGGTGATAACTACTCTGAATCGTACTGAACCGAGGCGAACGCCTCCCGCCAAGTAAACGACAACGTGCGCACGTCCTAGTCCCTGTCGAGGAGCACAGCTACGATATTGTCGTTCGTACATCTAGGTGCTGCATCCACGTCTGTGCCCCACGAATGAAATATTTACCTGCAACCGGCGAAACAAACGCATGATGGAACACCCAAGCAAAGCGGCACAGGCAATTATGGGCGTAAGTGGACGCGCATATAAGAGTGTCCCAGCCAACGTTGGCCATGCTCTTCAGTGAAAAAAAAAAAACAGAGACCCGTCGCAAGATGCAATAATAAGACCCACGTTCGCTCGTCATAGGTCTGACTACAGAGCACCACCGTTCTGAAGCTCGTACCTTGCACCATGTTTTTTTTTATTTATCGATTTTTTAATTTTATTTCCATTGAGCAGTTTCGCTAACGTTAGCTGGGACACAGGGTGCAGTGTCGAGTACGACAACCCAGTCATTGCTCTGTACTATACTCTATCAGGAACCGTGGTGATGTCTTTGCGTGAGTCTTTGGCGAAAAGATAGAATATTTGTCACCTATCTTCTTGTTTCGCGGCAAATGAATCACAAGTGTACAGGTCACGCAAAAAAAAAGGTATTCACATCTTTTAAATTGATGTCATGATGCAACAGCTGTCGAAACAGCGCGGCACATTCTGTAAGAGTGGTCCGTCAGTCATCTTTCTTACGATTTGAATAACGTTCCGTGTAATCTTGGGCCCTTGGGCTAGGTGCAAAACAACTTTAGACAACAAGGTATGCTAACATATAGTTAACACTGGCAAGCGAACGCGGGCAAAGAAAAAATAAGAAAAACGAATTCTATATTTTAAATGTACTCTCATATGGCGACTAAACACTCGTTTATTCACAAGGAACGGATATTACCGGGCAATCAATTCCAGTGTTCTATTGTGTTTGTTCTATTGTAATAAAGAAAAAAAAGGTGGCAATAAATTAAGAGCACGAGAACTACGAGTAGCACTGTTTGTTTCAGCAAGCGTGATGTGAATGGCGGCCAGCACGTCAATTACTATTTACTCAATTACTAAACTATAATTCGGCTACAACTCAAAATTTCGTTTCAAGGAATAAAATATACGCGGATCCCACGCACTGTGGAAATCGACCTAAGGGAAGCTTCGAGTACTCTGTGCTTTGATTGACGATAATTAGCGGTGTTGGCGCCGAAGGTCTAATTTCTTCAGCGCTTATAGTCCAACACGAGTGGTGTGTTGATGTTAAACGTTACCTATAGCGTGCACCACTGTTGTCTGCGTAGTCCGCAGAATGCACGTGTAGACGTGTTTACTTGAGGCGTTGTTGTGCGTCACTGTTCATATATTTTCTGAGAGGGTTTTGCATTATCACTGCCTCACATGGCACATCGCATCGTGGCAGAAGTGTACAGAATATTTCCTCAACAACAGCTAGTCAGCGAGGGGAGTGCTTAGAACGACAGAAAGCTGAGCTAGTTTGTAAGGATTCATTATGCAAAATAGAAGTGAGGCGTGCAGACAGGACACAAGAGTAGAGAAGTGGACAACGTGTTGTCCACTTCTCTACTTTTGTGTCCTGTCTGCACGCCTCACTTCTATTTTGCATAAGGGGAGTGCTGTTGCCCGTTCGGCTGCTGGAAAGGAGAGTTCGGACGTATACACGCAGGCGGCAGGGGCGCATGCAGTACGCTTCACCACCATGGCTATACCGGCAGAAACGCCAGCTCCAAGCGCTCTACTCAGCCTATGGACGATTGTAATGTTTGCACTATCACAGCACAGCGCGCTACCTCCACAGTGACGCAAGGTTTGAGTACGGGCTAGTTGGTATTCCATGGTATAAATCGTCACTTACAGCGCATACATAGACGGAGAACAAGAAAGGACGACGTAGACAAGCGCTGACTTCCAACTGATTTTTATTTTCAGAAACAAACGTATATACCCGCTTTTGTCTTGGGCGCTTTTGTCTTGGTGTTTCAGGGTATATACGTTTGTTTCTGAAAATAAAAATCAGTTGGAGGTCAGCGCTTGTCTACGTCGTCCTTTTTTGTCCTCCGTCTATGTATGCGCTGTAAGTGACGATTTATTCCACAGTGACGGCCGCTAGATAGAAAAAAGGAAAAAAAAAGGTCGCAGTTTCGTCCGAGAGGCGAAGCACTGATTGCGATAGCAAATTAGTAGATAGCTATACGAAGTAAATATTTTAGTTTTATCGGCCACATAAACCTGTAGACATTCGCTTACTAGCTAAATTAACACGCACGGTGCCACGCGCGCACAGGTAAACATGAACACATCTCGCTCGATGACCGCGGAAACTCGCTGTCAAAACGCTCGAGTGAGCAATTGCGGCAGCAAGCGAATTGATCTTCGTGCATCTCTCGCTTCAACCCGAACGAAACGTCGAAAGCACAGCGCGCGCGAAGATACCGGCACTGCGCACAGTCTGCAAACATCACAGCTCGCTTTGAAGATGAGACCCGCGCGGGCAGGGCTTGTCCACGTCACAGATCGCTTTCAAGCTACGTATACTTATGGTGGTCGTCTCAAATATATTTTTACGACGTCTTCCTTTGCGAACATTTATTCAAAGAGCTAATTTCTTAGACAACAATGCAGCTCTCGTTGGCAACGCTACAGTGCCAGCCGAAGCGACGCAGACCAGCCCATTGCGGGTTTTTCATACGCGGATAGACAATCGCAAAAGCATAGCCTATAGGAATCCAGTTATGATACCATACCTGCCGCGGTGCAACAAGTATGTCACAAAGCTGGCTATGTATGACTTCTACAGCAGTTACGTTGATTTTATTCCGCTAAAATAGGTTTGTTCACGACGAGTAAGTAGTTCATGGTATAATATCGAATATTTGCATTTCCTCACAGAAACGCTCGGCAGTAGCACGGGGACTTAATACTGGAGCTTAGATTCTACACGCCTCACTTGCGTCTTTAACTGCTTGTCAACATTAGGCGGTTCTTCACGTGTTTATTTTTTTTTAAGAGGCGGAAATTTGAAGTAAAGTTAATGAAGGCTTACAGCTATTCACAGAGAACAAATAGGAATGTATCAATATATATTCCCTTTTCCGTGCTACACGTTCAAATCACCTCTTAAGAGCGCGTTTGTTAATGATTAATAATGTATGTTATGTTCCTCTTTTTTTTGTCTATGTTACCAAGTGTATATCATTTATTTATTTCAATGCCGCAGTGTGTTTTGCATTGTTATTGTGGAAATATTTCACTGTTCTTTCATATATTGTATAACTTTAATGTCTTATGGCCACTATATAAATGTAATTTATATGGCGCTTGATGTGTTACCCCATGCAGCTATATTGTACCTAAGGGGGTGAGGTTACCTCAAGCCGCGTCTGTGCGGCTTTTTTCCCTCATCCACCTCCACTTACCACTCCTCTGTACATGTGTGTGTGTGTAAATGAAAATTAATAAATCAAATCAAATCAAACTAACTTGAGAAATTTACTGGTGCTCTCTACTTGAGGAATATACATCACGAATCTGTTTGGGGAACTGACACAGGCTGCACGGCCCAATTTTTTTAGTGAAGTATGCCTGCTGGACCGCATAGCTGCAGCCAGAAAGAAGTCGAAGCGTCAATGATTAGTAGTATGGGACATATTGAAGTATCGAAATTCCCGCGGTGGAGGGTCAGAAATCAAGTGAAAGTATATGCAAGGCTTGTGGTGCTTTCTTTATGAATGTTTGCGATTGGATTGGAGCAAACTTAATTTAGCCTGCAAGGTTCTCTTTTATGTACCGACGAAGCGAATAGTTATCCGTTTGTATAATTAAATAACGCTGGATCGAGACATCGTGAGATAGGAGGTGCTTGAACTTTCCTTTTGTATACAGGCAATCTAAGCTGCGGTGTAGTAGTTCGAGAATACTTTAGCCATTCCAGTTGGTGCTGTAAAAAAATGCTTTATAGTTTTAATTCGAAGTTGTAGTGAACTGATGGGTTTCGCGAACATTGCGTGCCTCGGCATACGGACAGTCGATTGCTACCGTTTCGTGATCAGGGGTGTGCCATATTGTCGATAAAGGCTACTGAGGGCCACTATGAAACATTTCATCACTTTCAATTGAGTGGCTCTCGATCTTAACAACGAAACTTTTCTCTCAGGTGATTGCTACTATGGTGTTTGTGAATTAACTATGTAAATACTCTACATGACGCGCCGTCGTGTTAGCAGCCATGAGCAATTCGTTTTTTGGAGGCCTGTTTCAGAGGGGGATGAAAGTAGCAGCAAACTTTTTCATAAGAAATGCGCGCCTAACTATTTTTTTACGCATTAATGAATGGCCATATTTGAATAGAACAACACACCAGAGTAATAGGAATCATGATGACATATTCGCTGGGCAGTGTCTTTCTAACATCGAATAACGTGTTGACGCCAATTACCAAATTTTTCTTCCACGTAAAATGCAATGCCTCTCATAGCTAAATACTAAAGAAATGTTAAGTGCTTAGCGAAGCATCATACACAACTTCGCGCGTTGAATTTGCAGATATTCTTTTTTTAGTCAAAATTTACCGATAGACACGGCGCATATATGCATGGCAAAACCTAGTAGACCCCTTTAACTCTACTTAGCTTGCGATATCCAAGCCGCAAGGTTTCTCGACTCACACGCTTTTGAAGAAGAAACTGTGGCTAAGGTATGGCAGCTGAAAGAAGCCGACGTATTCTTCAATACGTACGGCTCGAGCCACCCATACCCCAAGCATACACGAAGGGAACGAGCGCGCGCGGCAGCCGAGCGAGCCGGAGCGAGCGGCGTCCTGGCCGTGACGTCACTCGCGAGAGGGCGCCACTCCTAATTCTCGCCGCTAATAGTGCGTTCCTCGCGCATTCTGTATGCAGATCGCAGACAACCGGACTGGTGGCGCGCCGCGGTGGATGTCAGCGCTTCCGTTACACGCGGCACGTCACACCTTTTTTTATTTTTATCCAGCGGCCACGCCACAGCCCAGCACCTGCATTTTTGTCGCATGGGAAACCAAGCACAGCGCGTGCCATACGCACAAACCGTTAAATCTTGCCGCGGCGGTACTGGCCGGGATTATGATAATGATGATGATGGTTTAATGCCAAACCCCTATGAGGAGATACCAGGCTATGTGGTAAATAGTCACGTAGTCTGCTCGATCTAATCAGGTATACCATATGCAATCAGGGATGGGCGGTGGCGAGCGTCACCTAGGGGTGTTGCAAGAAACGCAGCGGCGCGCGCAAGCGAAACCACAACAGCAGCAGCAGCACCCGCAAACTCGGGAGAAGAAGCAAAGAAAGATTCACTTTAAAATTATACATCAAGACTACGAAGTTTTTCGACAGCGTTTCTGTTGTTGATAAGCTGCGCACCAGGCTAGGCGCCCACAACGCAGTCCGGATGTCTCCCTTTCCGCAAGGGACCCTTGGCAGAAAGGCGATACTCTTCTGCTGCGTGTCATCTCGCGTGAGCGCCTTTCCAACAGGCTACGTTGATGTGCCGCTTAGAACTCGATACACATCAGATGTCTATAAAGGTCCATTAGCTGTAGAAACAGATACCGCGTTAGCAGCGTCTGCCCTCGCTCAAGTAACGGAACTGTACAAGGCCGGAGACACCGAAAACCGGTGACAAACTCAGCAGGACTATGCTGTGCATAGAAATGCCGTGTGACGAAGCTCCGCCTCCCTCCCCCTCCCCCCCCCCCGCGCTAGTACAGCTTTTGCTTCATAGGGCACAAAAGTTGTCCACGAGTATTCGATGCAAGCAACGAAAAATGTACTGAGATTTCACATCTCCGCACTCACATCGCGAGCCGCATTCTTCACAGCGCGGAAACGTGACAACAGAACAGAAAACACGCAACACTAAGCCAACTTAACCAGCAGCACATTAGGGCAAATTGCTTTCTTCAAACGGAAACGTGAACCTGGTTGATGCCTAAAAGGAGCGCGCGCTGGTATCGGGCTCCGGCTCTGATGACGCCGCCACCTCAGGCCTGCTTACTCAAAAAAAAGTACTTATACCACACCAATCCAACTTCGTTTTAATATATATTTTGTACTTGCGCATAAAGCTTTACTTCCTGCGATATAGCAGAAAGGAATACGCAAATGAGTAAAAGCGCCTCGCAAATCCGCCTTTCATTGCACCCCCCCCCCCCCACTCACCACCGTTAACGTTTATACTGCGTTTTCGAAGTACACACTCAAAACCTTAAGCGCTTTGTAAATAGCAACTGTATAAACGCTTAAAAAGTAACAAAGAAGGCTTAAAAACAAAACGAAGCTTAAGCCGCGTTGACGTCGGCTGTCAGCACCTGTTATCAACATCCCCCCCCCCTCCTTCCTCCACTCACGGCACTTCCGGACGTGTGGTCGATATCCGCATTCCTAATGACGGAACTCTTCCGCCGTAACGAGATGCCCCGCTGTATCGACATCGAGCCGGAAATCGATGAACGCCAGCCGAATTTTCCGGAGAAAAGAAACAAGAACAAAACCGAAACGCGTAGACAGATCTGCATACCTTATCTCTCTTTCCCCGTCTCTCTCTCTCTCTCTCTCAACCCGTGAAAACCTCAACTTCTATCGTTAGCCCCGAAGGACTTCCGCGGTGAAGTCCGACCTCCAGTGCATACAGCAGGGGAGCAGAACGGAACATGGAAAGTACATTTATTTCAATTACCTTTTCTTTAGAGTTTTGTATTTCTTCTTTCATGAGTGTGGTGTAAGAGGAAGTAAGGAGTACCGAGCGACGTTGTTGGATACAACGGTGACAGGCGAATGACATCCGCCAAGACCCCCCCCCCCCCCCCCTCCACTATTTCGCCTCTCCAGGCACCGTTTCTGTATATTTAGTTTGAGAGAAACCTGGCTCCATCCTGAACCCGGACGTGTCATATCGCAGAAACGTCAATGCGGCCTCGGTGATGGCACTATCTTTACCCTGCGGAATCGGCGCGACTGCCCAGTGCACTTATTGATAGAGAGGGCATATGCTCGACAACCTGCACATACGATAATTTTCCGTCACATCGCGCCTATTGAAATACATAATCTGACGGGCATTATAGGAAGACAAATGCAGGGTGTCCCAACTATCATGCACCATGATTTGTAAAATATTCAAATGTCATGTAGCTGGACAAAACCAGGGTAATCTTGTTTGCTGTCGCTAGGATACTCAGATTATCTTTTGCACTCCGCCTAATTACATAGTCTTAACTAATCAACTTCTCAACTACTATAATTAGACAAAACGGGTCAATGAGAAAAGTGCAGAAGATGAACTAGCGATACAGGTTTCTGTAGCTCAATACGTGCTAAATAACAGTTTTTCCGAGCATGAAAGAGGCCCACAGGCTTACTAACTAAATCAACCAGCATGGTGTCACGCCTGCACCAGCAAACATGAACACATATCACTCGATGTCCGCGGCAACTCGCAGTCAAAACGCTGGAGTGAGGAGGCGCGGCAGCAGCAGCGAGCGAATTGACCTCCGTGCTGCGTCTCGCATCAACGCGAACTAAGCGGCGAAAACACAGCGCGCGGCCGCCTGGGCCGCCCGGAGTAGAACGCGCCACACCTCCCTATTCTCTCCCCGGAGCATTGCGCGCTACAGAAGACGACACGCGCTTCCTCCTCGCTTTCCTCCTCTGCGTGCGCGAGATTGAGCCGCGAGCGCCGGCTCACACTCGCACGTTTAAACGCGAAGCGTTAAGGAGCTCGTGTCGCAGAAAACCCGGTGTCGTCGGCGTCCGCGGCGTTGGCCGTGAGCGATAAATCCCAGAAGGCTCTTCATAAATAAAAAACATCTTGCAAGATGGGCTGGTGGGAAACGAACCAGGGTCTCTAGAGTGTGAGACGGAGACGCTACCACTCAACCACGAGTTCGTTCCTTCAAAACGGGACAAAATCGCCTCTAGTGAATGCGGTGTTGCCTTAGAAACGAGCAGTAGAAAGTTATACTGCGGTGTATATCGATAATTATGACCATGTAACTTACAGAAGTCGCAGTTTCACGAGTAGCGAAGTACATTTCCGCTAAATTTCATCTAAGCTCTGCGCACACGCCGAGCCACCTTACGACAAAAACAGAAAACCCGCTCCTCGCAATGTACGGCGCTGCCCCGACACGTGGCGCGCCACTCGCCCCATGATCGCTTCCGCCTTCATGGCGCGTCGGGGCCCGGCTATCTGTGCCGATCGCGACGTTTGGCTGGCGTCGCGCGTTTGAGTAGGCGGTGCGAAAGGGGTGCGATAATGCTATTGCGTTCCACTCTTGAAGGCGAAGCTTAAGCGTCCTCCAATTTTTCACTCGCACATACGGCGATCATATTATCGCCCTTGGAAGTTATACGGAACCTCACGGCGACGGCAGAAATGCGCCTGGAGTGTCCCATGTAACTGCTATATCTCAATAAAATTTCACTCGGAAACTCATTTAGCGTGGATGCTGTGACCTCACAGAAATGAGACGCTGTGAATGTCCGTGACGTCACAGGCACCTACTGCGGGAGCGTCAAGATACCGTCGCACAAGCCACATTTCATTCTGGCTTGTTTACCGGTCTATCCACTCATCGGGCTGGGGATAACAGGTACGAGCGCCTGCGTAGATAACGACTGAGAGGGGAATTACACCAAGCCGATACGCGGAGATCTGAAGCACGGAAATGAAACGGTTAACTTACCCACGCGCAAAGCCCATCCCTGATAAATAACCTGACGAGTACGAGACAACCAGCGATAAATGAAAGTTGCCGAGGTGGAAACAACGAATACGCATCGCATATGGCTCTCGTGTTGTCTAATCTCTTCCCGCCTTTTTTTCGCGCTGTCCAGAGATATTCTCGTAGACATTGCTACGTGACAGTGGAACAAGGTACAGCGGTCACTGCATGAAGACGACCACATGCCATGCTTTAATGTGGGCTGCCTTCCGTCTTTTCCAGAGCTTGCTATACTTGTAAGAAATGCAGTGCAAACACTTTCCCATTACATTTACTTCCACCTTACTATAAGTACGGGCAAGCTCAGTTTTTATCACCTTCGGTACTAAAAAAATGAAAAAAACCGTCAAACGCTTTGCAAGAACAAAACACAGAATTAGCAAGAAGTTATAGTAATTTTTTTAGGAAAGCAAAGCCAAAACGCACACAAAAATTCGGCGCCTCTTTATCTGCGCTGCGGCCACGATGAACGCACAGAATGACAAAAGCCACGAAGACAATACCTACAGCACAGTTACAATAATATCGATGCTAAAGAATATACAACGAGAGGAAACACGTACACAACTACGCGCGAAAAATGTGACAGTATCATAATCATAATAGTCGTACGTTGAAGGACTTTACGCGAAGCTATCAAAGAGCCCACATTCGCATCAGCGTGTGACTTGGAAGACGAAAGCAGTTTCGACGACGTCCGTGCCGGGTAATACGAGCGCGCGAGCTCAACTGCCCCGAACGGCGCCAACTGGAGCGGCAGGTGTTAACCCGTTCCACTCCAAAGTAAAGCGGCACTGGAGCGGGAAGCCGCACCTGGCGCCAGCGAATCGGGAGCGCGATCCCGAGAAGTCACGCGACCCTCCGCCGCGGCGGCCCGCGCGCCTCCAAGCGACGCCTCGGCGCACGCAGCTTCGAGTACCGTGGCCTCCGCGATCAGCTCAACGCGCCGCCGGAGCTGATCGCGGAGGCCACGCCAGTACGCGCCTCAACGTCGCTCGCAGCTGCTTCTCCAAGCGCTACGTCGTATACGAACGTTAAATTGAATTATGGAGGTTTCGTGTGCCAAGAACGTCGATCAACTTATTGTGAGGCACCATAAATTAAATTATGGGGTTTAACGCGCCAAAGCACCCTTTCTGATTATGAGGCACGCCGCAGTGAAGGACTCCGGAAATTTCGACCACCTGGGGTTCTTTAACGCGCACCTAAATCTAAGTACGCGGGTGTTTTCGCAGTTCGCCTCCCATCGAAATGCGGCCGCCGCGGCCGGGATTCGATCCCGCGACCTCCGTGCTCAACAGCCCAACACCATAGCCACTGAGCAACCACAGCGGGTATTGTGAGGCACCATGTACAGTAGGGATCACATGATTGATTTGGACTATCTGGGCTTCTTCAATCGAATTTTTTTTTTTGGTGCCCAATGCACGGTACACGAGTGTTTCCTTTTTTTTTCTGCATTTCACCCTTTATCGGAATGCGGCTGCTGCGGCGGGAATCGAACCCTGGAGCTCAGCAGCGCATGCGCAACATTGCCACTGGCCTACCACGTACAGCCAATAGCACTATGAACTGAATATGCCGGGTGTTTACGCGAAAGCTGCGTCCACGTTCAGAATGGATCAACCGGAAGCTTCACAAACATTACGCTATTTAAATCACGCTCTACATTCCTCTGCGCCTAGGACTCTCAGACAGGCATTACGAAGTCAAGGTGCTAGTATACAGGGTAATGCTTTGGACGTTTTCCAGCCAGTCATCGTAGCGCAATTAAATGTTGACTTAGTGCACATATAGCCAGCCATGCCACATTTGTTCACAAAAATGATCTGAATCACCGGCTCAAAGCCCACGCACGTGCGAACAATTTCTCGCAGACATTGCGAATAAGGACGAACAATTCCTTCACAATTGCTGACAGAAAGCGACATGTCGAACGTCCCGCCAAACATTTCAATCACCTCACTTAAGTGGTCGTGTGTAAAGGAATGTCACACGCATTATAGGCGAAACGGAGCCACTGTGCGTAAGCATGCAGAGGCTCAGTTTACCCGCAGCGCAACGCCAGATATATATATATATATATATATATATATATATATATATATATATATATATATATATATATATATATATATATATATATATTAATGCGGAAGCATTATATGCTCCATTATGCGAAAATCCGGTGTTGTCGCCGGCGTGACCGAAAGATGGTACCAAAAATGGCCGATGGCGCGGCTAGTAAAATGTCGGATTCTCGGATTGACGTCAAATTTGTGAACCAGGTTTCTGAAAAACAACGTAAATTAATGGAATTGAAAATAAACTTTGGTACATTTCGGTCTGGGTGCGAGACCAGTAGGCTTCCCCGACGTTGCACTGGCTCCACGGTTTCGGTTGGCTAAAGTCGTGCCTAGTGCTTACACGTCACTGCACACGTCACTGCACACGTCACTGCACACGTCACTGCATACGTCACGTCGCAGCTTCCGTGACTACCTCGCACGTCTCACTCGCTATTTCGGGTTTCATCGGTGCTGTGACTAGTGCGATGCACACTTGACGCCAAATCACGAGTGCACAAAACGAGCTGTGTCTATAGTGCCCACGTCACTACTGACGTCACGTCAATATTGACGTCACGTCACTATTGCCCACGTCACGTCACTGCATCCCGCGCGTCACTCGCTCTTCGGATTTTGTCTACGGGGATGGATTCCGAAGCGTCTACCTCAGCGGCATCAGTGAAGCGAAGTCGCCCACGGAAGCCCGGCGCACGATACGAAGCAAGGGAACGCAAAAATGAGTGCCGTGCAAGGTTACAACGTGCACGACGATATTTGGATGAATACCTAAGCAATGTTTTGCTTAGGTTTGCAATGCTTTCGCATTCCCACACCGAAGTGGTCTTCAGTGTTTCTGGCAAACTTTCGTCGCTACCACAGGACAGAAGTGGCAAAAATAAATCACGTACAAAAAATGTAAAGTGTGACTGAACGGGTTAATACAACCGACACAACTCTTTTTTTCGTATCTGGTTTTCAGAATGAATAAGGAAAAAAACGGTGCTGTTCACAATCTTTACTCAATGAACGTGTTTCAAGTTATCCACGCAACTGTAACATGTGCGGGAATTAAGAGGTCAATTGGGAAATTATATAGCGCAATTAGAATGCGTATTCGTCATTATCGCACAATTACAGTCACCGACCGCTACTACGAATTCGCCAGCAAAAAGAAAAAAGACTGACTTGTCTCGCATTCACTGAGTCGTCGCACAAGGACCTGCGCGAGAGGGTGGACACGCGCCGGTGACACAATCCTGACGTCACTGAGGCGGGTAAACGCGTCAATCTCGCTAAATATACACCTCCCTCCTCGAATCTCTGCGGCCGAGCGCTTTCTGCCCCCTTTGATTCTTGCACGTCAAAACCATACGACATTCTTGAGAGTGAAACCGACATTCCGACGCGGCGAAGCAGGCAAAACCAAACGACAAAAATAAAAGAACCGCGAGGCCTGCAACAACCGCATCGCGGACAGATGTCGCAACGATCGCGCGCCGACCTCGCGCCGCCCTACTTGTGCAAATGCCGGCTGACGTCACTTGCTTAAGGCGGCGCGCGACGTCACATAAAGGCACGAGCTGCAACTCCGACCTCGGCTCCTGACGCAAGCTTTATACATAAAAGGCCGAGGAAAGGCGAAGCTCGGCGCTGTGACCGTCTCGGATGGCGGCACGCATTGCAGGACCGCGCTACACGTGTTTCGCTCTCGTGTAGAAAAAAAAAAGATGTGCGTTCAGAAATAGCATCGTTTCGTGCAGTGTCCAATTACGAGGGAACCGAGGTTGGCTGCCTAAATCTCCACGTACCGCTTTTGCAACGGTCGGATATGTTTCGCATCGAACTGATTCATGGATGGAAAAGCGCAGAAGAGGGGAGAAGGAGGAATATATATATACATACATATATATATATATATATATATATATATATATATATATATATATATATATATATATATATATATATGTGTGTGTGTGTGTGTGTGTGTGTGTGTGTGTGTGTGTGTGTGTGTGTGTGTGTGAGTGAGTGAGTGAGTGAGTGAGTGAGTGAGTGAGTGAGTGAGTGAGTGAGTGAGTGAGTGAGTGAGTGAGTGAGTGAGTGAGTGAGGACATTTATGTGATTTTCGAGAAAGCCAGTGAATTCGTGACAGTGCAAGTTGGCGCTCGCCCAAAAGTCGCATGGTTTTAAACTCGAAAAGTTGCTCCGAAGGAGAGCGTAGCCGCAGGTTAAAAATGCGTGGTCCGGTGATAGAACGCAGGGCCGCTACTACCTGGCCGGGAAGGTCGCGCTACCAACTGAGGGGGAGAGAAAAAAAGCACTCGGATTCCTCGTGTAAAACAGAAAAGGTACCCTCTACACACGGTAAGTTATAAAGGCCCACATCCTCACGTGTTCACAAGAACCACAGCCACTGTTTAAATAATAGTAACGCGCCCCACATTATGGTAGCTTTCCTCGGACACTAATTCGAAGCCTAAGCCTTTAATGCGTGGGATAACGTTTGCATAAATCTGAGAGAAAAAAATCGTCAATAAAAGGCACCTCACAGCGCCGTGAGTCCCGTTACAGCATGTACAGTAGCGAAAAGAAGTCTGGAGGTCAGGGATGCTGCGAGAATTTCCTCTTTCTTCGCATCCAAGGAATGCAGACTTAAATCAAGTGGCAATACCTCAGGGCAATACCGTCCAACCGACTGAGACAATCTCCACGTTGCGAGAGTGCGTTATAGAAGAATGTAAAATTTGCTGATCCGACATCGCGCTTAAGACCTTTGCTCCCGTCTCCGCATGACGTCAGGCAATGAAGTTAAACGTTTTCTTGCAAACCAGAGAACGCACTGGGAACAGTGCGATGCCTTCCAATTATTACATTCCATCCCCCCCACCCAAAAAAAAAAAAAAGAAGAAACACTGAAAACGACCTAGCACACCATTCTATTGTACGCCAATTCCAGAAATTCGGAAGCTTAGAAAATAAGCCTTAAAGGGACACTAAAGTGAAAAATGAACTCTTCTGCATCAGTAAATTACAGTTCTACAACACCAAAGACACCACTCTTACAGCGATAAGACGTTAGATAAGCCAGGAAAAGCGCAAGAACGAAACATGGGTGGCGACGCCTACTTAAGTTCCCGCACCTGGGCGCTGTGACGTCATGGATTTTGATGGCATCTTCTAGGGCCTACCAATTATATATAGCGGTACAGATTTACTAAATTGTGTTCTAAAGGAACCAAATATTAAACATGGCAAGTTTCGGGAACCTTTACTCAGCCAATGCGGCCCAAATGCGAAAACATACTTTGGAATCCCTGACGTCACGCTGACGTACCGGCGCTGTTTCGGCGCGAAATTCAAGTACTGATACATGGACCTTCATTTCCGCATCTAATTATCAAACTATATATATTTTTTAAATGACTGTCTGCAGGGAACAAACAATGCTTCATTAATTTAAACTGATTTATTGTTTCGCTTTAGTGTCCCTTTAAAAAGCCTTCCTCAAATGCTTAGCTAAGGAGGAAACCAATATCCGACTGCGTGAATAACGTGCCTTTTTTTACGGTTTGACAACATGTAGCAAGAGCATAGAGGAGCCTCAACCTGTGCAGAACGACGCCTCAAAAATTTGCGACTTAACTCGCCTGTATATAACCGTTACGATCATTCTCGCTTTTCTTGGTGTGGCGATAAAATTAGCAACATTTTAATACGTGGTGGTGTCGCCGTTGCCAAGGCACAATTTTTATGCGAACCATACTAGCCGCACAACCACGCTCTACCTTGCTGCGCCGCGCGCGGCCGCGTAGCTACCACATGACGTCATAACAGCTGCAAAAGCGGAGGCTCAACTCGTGCGCTCGCTTGCGGCCGCGTAGCTACATAGCCGGGTCTCAGCTCGTGCGCTCGCCTGCGGTCGCACAGATGGTACTGCGGCCTAACTCCCGCTCCTCCCGCTATACCAGGTTACCAATACCGCTATACCAGCGGTATAGCGGTATTGGTAGCGGTAGAGCGTATTTATTGGTCTGAAAATAAAGGAATCAGCAGAGTAACGCATGAGTTGTTTCTTTGTCTAGCCGAACCAAATATAGCCAAGCAACAGCAGTTCCCCAGGCTAAACAGTGGTTCAACAACTAAAATAAAGGCTAGTATGCTTCGCATCCTGGGCTTAACCTTAGCTAAGCCACAGCCATTTTTTTATGCGTTGCATATTGCAATCACTCAGTTCAGCCCTTGGGCGCGGCCGGGCAGCCACCATTGACCTTTAGCGCAACCACGTGACGTGACGTCACGACAGCCGGAGGAAAAGCTGGGCCCCAACTCGCGCAATAAATATGCAACGCATTCTTGGCTTAACCAAGCTAAGCCTGGCCCTTTCTTTTTTTTTTCATTGCTACCGCCAAATCGTGAGCGCCAAGTTAGGCGCTATAGGCGGTTGCAGTTACCTCATGCTGTAATCAAGCCATCCTTCGACTTTTGTACTCAGTTTTAATGAGATTACTATTCTTAGGCTACATCAGACACTGCGTCTTTTCCATATATATCTAGCTTCTTTACGACACTTTCTACCCAATAAAAGATGTGTGGCGATTCAGCAGCGATGCCGAGATAAATGCGCTACCATTACGTCGAACCTCTTTTTCAGATCCCGGATGCATGATTTCAGCCGCGCTCACGGCATTACGAAGTGTTGCCTCCGCTGTGCTGTTTGTGTGAAGGAACGATGGCGCAATGGAGGGGTTGTAAACAAAAACTTAGTTTACTTATGCCACAGTTTCAAGAATGAAACTCCTTCGAAACTATTGTATGTATGTATGTATGTATGTATGCATGTATGTATGTATGTATGTATGTATGTATGTATGTATGTATGTATGTATGTATGTATGTATGCATGCATGCATGCATGCACCACGTGACCGGCTTCCCACACTTCACACGCACATACGCACACATTTTTCTTTTCACTCTTACACTCCTAATGCTATAACACAATAACGCATTTTCTCCGGCGCAGGGCGGATTCGCACCACGTCACACGCGTTCCGTCAACCACAGCAGCCTGGCGCTTTATCGCTGCGTGGCTATCTCGGAGGCCACGATACCTCGGCGCAACCTCGGAGGCCACGCTAAAGGAGGGGGGACGACGCAGGGCTCGTCCAGAGGTTAGGAGCGAGAGAGAGAGAGAGAGAGGATCCCGGCTATAGTACGGGTACACGGCGCACACGTGACGCCTTTGTTTAAAATGTTTGTTTCCTAACATTTGTTTAACCTGTATAACATCTTCTGTACATATGTACCTGTAATGAAACAATAAACTTGGAACTTTCGGCGGTGGCAGTACGGTGTGTCGCTACACTGGTTGAATGACCCGCCGTGGGTGCTTAGAGGATATACGGTGTTGGACTGATAAGCACGAGGTGGCGGGATCGAATCCCAACCACCGCGGCCGCATTTCGATGGGGACGAAATGCGAAAACACCCGTGTACTTAGATTTAGGTACACGTTAAAGAACGCAAGGGGTTCTAAATTATTCCGGAGTCCCCCACTACGGTGTGCCTCATAATCAGATCGTGCTTTCGGCACGTAAAAACCCCATAATTTTTTTTTTACATTGCTTGAATGAGAATCACGCTAACGGCGGCAGTCATCGCTAGATGGGTTTAGCCGGAATATATTTTTCCTTCCGTAGTTCGTCGGTGCTAACTAGGTTGTCCCGACATAATTTTTGGAGAGCGACGAGGAGACTAGGTTAATTATTTCAAATTAATGTTTTCTAAGTTATAGACACGCTTGTTCGCTATGAGGCCTCTAAGCTTACGAATGGCATAACCTGGAAAGAGTAAAAAATTTCTATATTCGCTACGTTTTTTAGTAATTATGCGAGAAATTTCAGCGGGTCTCATGCTAAGTGTACTGTTGGCTGGCAGCTACCCGGAAAGCTGGGGTACATGCTTAGACTAAAGCTTCTACATATTTTTTTGTAAGATTGTCATGAACGGCAACTTATACTTGCTTCAACCACGTAATTCTTCTTTTCGTAGGTATAACATAGTGGAACCGATTGCTTAAAGATGTATCTATTACGTCAACGTGTTACCTGCGTTACCACTGCGAGGTTCTTGTGCTTTGCGACTGTTTGGCGTTTGTCACAGTTGCTTTGCTTGCTCGTGGCCTGCCTGAATTCACCAATCATGTCTTTCGCTCCACTCTGTTGCAACTTGGCGCCGCACGTAAAGTTTTTTTTTTTTTTTATGTCGAGACTTACAGAAGTTACGATGGATCAAGTGCAGATTCGGCTTCGTTAAAATCTCGCAAGCACCACTTCAAAGTTAAGCGATACCCGCGAATGGAGGGCATATCGCTTAACGTGCAGTTCATACGCGACGCACCAAGTCAAGCGTTAGGTGCCACTGTTTATTAAGGCGCAACTTCGGGTTTGTTTTCGTCCGCACGGACGAGCCATTGAAGCAATCAAGTTTCGAAACAAAATAAGAAAGAAGCTCAATGGCAGCGTAGACGAAGACACTTCGAGAGGGGTGGCGCGATCATCCTGCATGTGATCCCTTGGAAAGTAAGAAGAAAAAGCTCGATGACACTGGGAGACACGAGAGGCGCCCGAGCAAACGTCCCAGACGTCTTCGAGAGGCACCAGGCACAGGTCCCTTATAAACTCCGAGGGCCGCCGTTTCGCAGTGCAGCGGTGTATTAATGGCGCCATCGGGCACGAACGTGACTGGCCCGCCCCCCCCCCCTTCTACCGTGCAGAGAGAGAAGAATGCGCTGAGACGTGGACCCCATGCAAGGTAAGCTCTCGAAAGGAGGAGGTAGAGGCGGGAGGGGGCTTCTGAGAGGCATGGAGTACTATCGGGAGGGTCTCCCGCCGGCTTCCACAAAAGCAAGGCGTCTTCATTACGGTAATAGGAGGGAGGGAGAAGGAAGGGGAAGGAGGCGCCCACATTGTATACGCACACACACACGCAGCCTCGGCCAGAGAAAGGCACAGCGAGAGACCATCCACGGTGCAGTGCTTTCGATCAAAAGGGAGCCCCCCTCCCCGCTTCATTTTTTTTTCGATGTTGTCTTCATTACCTCGAACGCTTTCCTTGTCCCTTTGTCCCTCTCTCCCTCTTCCTCTCTTCTTCCCTGTGTACCTCTTTGTGTGCCTGAGTGGCGGGAAGACCAGACTGCGGGAGAGCCGATGAGAAGGTCACGGAGAAACGGGAGCTGCTGTTTCGATACTGCTTATACACGTAAGATGGAGAAAAAAGAAATGTACCGATTAATACGCGCTTTCGCAAACGTTTACTTTGCGCAAGCGCTGTCTGGGAGCGACGGCGACCTCTTGCCACTGTGTGTCCACTGGCACTAGCCGACACGGTGCACGTATAGGGTGGGACGCCAAAGCGCTCTCGGCTACCTGAAGATGAGGCGCACTAATTTTCGATGGGAAAAAAATTAAAAAGCACGCGTTATTTTTTACAAGAACCTGTTCTCTGCCGGGTCCACGATCGACGTCGGTGCGAACGTGTAAAACACGCTCTATCGTGACGAGGATGGCGCCACCGTCTAGGAGCGGTCAAGCGAAGTACTGCACCATGACGCTAACCAGCGCCGACAGCGGGCGCTTCGAGCGGGGACTCCAACGCGGCGTAGCCTGGTGTAGGCGGTGTAGGCCTTCTGCCGAGGTGACGACCCAGTTTCCGTGCAGGGTTTGTCTTTCGCGTCGAATCAGCGTTGTGACGCCTCGTCGCCTACGGAGTGCAGCTTGAACATGCTTCAGCATGCGGTGCTTACACACCCACCTGTACTGCTTCGCTCGCGACGGCACCAGCCAAGAAAAGTGCTGCGCTAAGCGCCGCAGAAAGACAACGACGTGGACGGGCGAATCTCGCTTTGGTCCAGCGACAGACACGACAGCGTAAAGGGAGAACGCCTTTGCGGCGCACGCTGCGAATTTCTGCCGCTAGCATTCCTCAAGCTGAGCGCGTCGCTACTCAACTGGCTGCCTAAGACATTAAGGAGCCGGACCGAAAATGTCCGTACCTTCGCCGAAGCCACTCGGCAGCAGGACGCCGCGCGCTAAGCAAACCTGCAACGCGGTCGCCGATCCGCAAGTCGTGCGCCATTTGCTGCAGCAAAGCGCGAGTTCCCGAAGCGATTTACTAACAACCCGTTCGGTTTCGCTAGTACGGTTCGCGAACGCCTGCGGTTTGTGTTGGATTTGGGCAGTGCTCCGGCGCGTGAAATGCAGTGTCTCCGGGGTACGTTTATTCCCTGTCGCGAGTCATTCGACAACGTTCGCTCGTGTGGAAATTGTCGAGCGTCCCTACATGCGCAGTGGTATAGGGTGCCGCTGCAGATGGATACTTGCAACTTAGTTTTTCACGCACAATAAACATGCAAGAGCTTCTGTGGAGACACCGCTTCACTTTCGCGTTCCACCGATTCCTATATATATAGAAGAGGGATCAACCATATTTTTGTTTGTTCTTCTTCCATCGACGCACAAGTCGCGTGACACTTCGACAATGTCACCGTATAGCAGGCGTAACGCTGTGACACCCTTTAGAATCCACCACGAAGCTTTATCACGGCAGAGCCAAGACGTCCTAGCTTAGAACGTGCGTACAAAGATGAACCCCATGCCGTAAGTCGCCGCGGCGCTACGTTGACTACGCGCCTTCCGCTTGCCGATCACGAGGTAGCGCGTTCGATACCCGCTGTTAAGAATGGCGAGCTGCAAGGCAAAATTGCCACCCAATTACGACAAGGGGGCAAGACGCGCATTCCGCACCCTCTCCGTCACTGCAGCTAGGAGGCGTTCGAAGAAGCGGCCTTTGTGCTGAAAACCGCCTCCTTCCACCAGCCCCATCGACATTGTGACGGAACGAGTTCGGTGTGTGAACAATGGTTCCGGAGTTCCCCAACGTGGACCTGATCTGACACGCATGGACAAGCTGCCGCGGGAAAGCCATATTTTGCTGCTTCTCATGCCTTGTCCGTGACGCAAGACAACGAGCTACCCACGATTGGCACCGATACTTCCCGGAACGGCACCCCTCCAACGCCGTCGTTTGGGCATCGGAATGTGTGTGCCTTTGTGTAAGTAAACTGTTCCGCGGAGCGGCAGCAAGTTGCCGATAAGTAAACGAACAGTCGCCGCCTCGTAGGGCCGGCGGACCGAGTGTATAAAAACTGTTGTTGTGCGAATGCTGGGCACACTTCTCTTGAGCAGTCATGTTAGACTGATACACTTCTCTCATGCAGTCATGTTGGACTGACACTCTTCTTTTTCAAGCAGTCATGTTAGACTGATTTAATTTCTGTAAATAAACCCATATTCCTCGTTCTCGATGAGAAGCAGTTCTTCACTTCATCGACGTCCTCAGCGTAAATAAGTTGGACGACGGCATGGGCCAGCTACCTTCGAATTCATGTCGTACTCCAATCTTGGCAAAGGACCACGAGCGATGGTATTGAGCCCCCAATCCTGACACCGTCCACTGAGGCTGCGTTCGCATCGAAGCGGAGATACAGAAACGCTCGCGCACCGTGCTGTCGGTGCGCTCTAAAGGTACACTAAATGCAACTGCTCAGTCAAGCTAAAGTGATAGATTAGTCCTCGAAAATCTCTAAGACGTCAATACTATCCAGAACGGAGCCTTAATAATCGAGAAATCGAGATAAACGCAGGACATGATTAGACACTCCCCCGGGACATTCAAGCACTCCTCCGTTGAATTGTGTCACTAGTGCTCAACAACTCGTTACACAAAACATCCTTGTATTGTATTGTAAGGCGACATACATGGCAAATCTATCTCACTTTTAGAAAATAGAACTCATTGAAATAACCCTGACAAGGACGCGGTCGGTCGGAAGGTTTCGTTTTCGCTCGACTCCGGCCGCCCACGCTTTCGGGTTTCTATAGTTATCGCGTAGTGCTGCGCTGGTTTTGCTTGCTCACGAAACACTCACAAACTGCAGGTAGCAGAGAATGCAACTTCCATGTGATGTAGCAGGATGTCCGAACGGTCTACCCCCCTTAACCCAACAGCAGCTGCCGCGGCGAATCCGCCACTTACTTGGTTCGGTACCGCCGTCTGTCGGGAGCCGTCTTACTCACCGACGGCAGCAAAGGGTGGTGACGACGTGTGCAACGTCACCACTCCCCCGGTCGGGTGGCGGGAGATTTGAATTACGATAAAGGTATTGGGAGCCTGCCTTGCCTATGTAAACGCTGTTGGGTACGGTCGGAACTGAGCAGCACGCAAGCAAGAACCGAACACTTTGCTCACACGTGCGCGTCTCTCTGTCGTGTACGAGTACCCCCAACACAGCATTCCGAACCCCAATACAGAACAGTGGGAGATAGCAAAGTGTTTAAAGACCCTCCGACCTGATCGACGGAAACGTGTACAGAGGGGCTTTAGTACTGTCCAGCTAGGACCAGCTGGTGTGGTAGGCCCGGCAAACAGCCAAGTCCGTCGGAGATCCTGGACTGAGGTACGGCAGCAGGCATCACTAATTAACTGAGGATTTCCTTCTTTTTCACCCCCCCCCCACCCATTCGGCAATAAGAATGACGCAACAAACAAGGGTCGTGGTTGCACAAGATGTCCCTACTAGCGCCGCTGCTGCTGCTTATTTCAGACATTACCTGCTCTAGTAGGTTCACGCTGAACATTAATTGCTCAGCACAGACTTAAGCGACACCTTCGGGCACACAACCACAGGCGCGGTGCGACAGCACAGACCCCTGCCGTGCACAGAGAGGCCACACAGGTCACACTCTCGGAAGGCCTCAAACGGAAGTCATGAACCGGCAACAGGGCTAAAAAAAAAACAATGTTTTGGCCGGGAAGAAAGTAGGCACTATTAGACAACACATGTCGGGGCAACGACGCGTGCACCACTGACAGGACAGTGTAGTACAACAATGAACCAGCATAGACTGGTTAAACATACTTCCGATTCTTCCAACCTCATTGATTTTGAAAGAGTTGATTAGCAGGCGTGAAAATGAAGACCCCGCATTGTCGGATCTCACTATCGATTTCTGAGCGCCGCTATACGATAGCGTGACGTCACAGATTTCAAACCATTTTCTTGTGTTCACGCATCTTTGACCCAGCAAAACTTTCGACACATGGTAAATTGACTCCCTGGTTCCTTTATAATGCAGTGTAGTTCAGCTCATTGTGTTGTTTCGTTTCTTTCGTCCTTACTGCGACCTCTAATTATTCTTTTATTAAGTCAACAGAATTTTATCCCCATGTTCAGCAATGCCTCTTAATATGAAGTCAAAGTAATTACATCATATTGTGTGGGTCGGATTTACGTGCCAAAACAAAGATCTGATAATGAGGCCCGCCGCAGTGAGGGATGTTACGATCGGCCTGCAGGGGTACCGACCTACAAAATTTTCCCAGCCCACTGCAGCTGCGGCGGTGGCGATCTTCGGAGAAGCGATCTTGGAACCCTTCCCGGCCCGCTGCGACGAGTCCCTTTGTAAAGCTAACAATGCTCCTCCTCGTACAGCCCAGCGGCGCCGGCAAGGCTAGCCGTTGGGCGCACCGAGTACTGTTAGTTGATTTGCTGTCGCCTTCACGGTCTACTTGGAGCAAGAGAACTCCTGGAAAAGGGTGTTTTGCGGTGCTTTCTCACAGGCCCCTAGAAATCGTTACAGTCAATGGACAGACGCCGCATCTAACTGCGGGGTGAGCTCTGAAATCAAGAGGCGCCTGCTTAGGTCAAGCGTATCAACCCCTGTCTACGAGAACCCTCTCACCTCGGTGTGTTCAGTCAAACCACAGTGCGGAAGTGAGTGTGTGAACCCTCCCTCTCAAAGGCGGGTCGACTAGGATGACTTTGGACGCTCCCATTGGACGAAGGTTAAACGGCAGTTTTTCCTCATCTAGGGATCTAGGGAGGACAGAGGGTTTCTTTAAGCAGCCGTTTTCGGCTGTTCGGTGTGCTTGCTTCTTCAGTCAAGCTAGACTGATGAAATGTATCGTTCTCCACCCTTCATGCAGACATTGTAAATAAATCCCATATTCCTCGTTCTCGATGAGAACAAGTCCGTCCCTTCAACAACGTCCTCAGCGTGGATGAGTCGGGCGACGGCATGGGCAAGATACCACTTATTTCATGCCCTACCCCAACTCTTACAGGGACTCCTGGCTCATATTCGACCAACTGGTGTTCCTTAACGTGCCACCAACGTACGGTATACACGGGCGTTTCTTGCAATTCACCCCCATCGAAATGCGGCCGCGGCGGCCTCAACTGTAAGTTAAGGCACGACTTGGTTAAAAGATAACGGCTGAGGTGAACGCGCCGAAGGAAACGCAATGAGCACCTTCGGCTCACTCGCGCCAGGCCTCATCTATGGTTCAACTGAAGAATGGGCTCGAAGTTAAGGCGCATTTCCGCACACGGTGTTTATCACATAGGCCTGCGGACTCTTACACTGCATTCCTTTACCGAGTAGTCCTTTTTTACCAGGAAAAACAATACTATACACGTGAAGATAATATCCAAATCAATGAAGTCGGGGTGCGCTGTGCGCTAACTTGCGGCGGACGTTGCACTGCCAGGCGACGTCGCCTTGAAGACGTTTTTTGCACATTTTTGGAGCTTTGAGGAGCCTCCTGTCAGAAGGAGAGGCCACCTTAGTATCGAAGAAGCTGAAGTAACTACTACAGCTCAACTTAAACTACATAGACATTCGCCAATGCACATCTTGGAATCCATGCGAAGCGGAGCATTCGTGAAGCACTTAACGATTAATGCTCCCATTTGCCGCGTTTCCTCCTTCGTATTCGGCATAAAGGCAACTCGCACACGCGTGCTTTCTCGCTTCCCCTACTACGCAGCGCGACAAACTCGGCGATCATTTCAGAGCGCCAACTGGTATTGGCACGATAGAAGTGCGATTGTGGCCTAATGGTTGGAGCTTAAAGGTTGCTGCATGCTGCAGCGGGATGCAGAGGCGCTATATCCCCAATGGGGAACGTAATTCACTTTTATTTTTCAAGTGCGAGTCATTCGTCAAGACAGCACGTTACGTACAAAAACACTCTAGAAGAACGGGCTTCCGTCCGCCGAGATTACGACACAGCGGGAATGTAACAACATGTGGTGTTTATTCCGAATCTTCAAAACAAGAGGGACAGAGATACGCGGAACAGCAGAACAAAATGACGCTAATCTGGGCGGCTAAGGGGCTCAGCTATAGGACCGTAGCCTACGCCTTTATATGTAGGCGCTTTAAGACGCGTTCACACTCACTACCGAACAAACATACAAATGGAAAATCACCAAGTACACTCAGTGCACACGTCGGCGCTATATAGCCCCAAACAAGTTCAGCGTTCGCAAGTGGCCTTAACTAAGGCTCTCGGGGAAGGGAAAGAAAAGGAGGAAACAATGTACCTGCTCCATACAGGCAAAGCGCGTACGGTCAACGCTTAGGGGCGCGACGGATAAAAGCGGGTTCTTTCGGCACAGTCTGAATAACCCGATGACACGGTGACCAAAGCAGGCAACACTCGAGCACTTAAAAAAAAAAAAAAACTTCCCGGTCCCGCCATGGCGTGGGCCGCGCGTACTCTCTAAACGTAATAACGGCATGTGCTCAAGTCAGTCCTAAAAGTCGCGGAAGAGATGTCCACAACTTGTAGAAGCGCGGAATTCCGCCCGCTTCAAGTGGTACTCTTAAGCAAAATTACACCCTTTGGGTCGTAGCTTGCCACACAACGATAATCGTCATCTGTCTTGCCCGCATTTCCTTTCTTCAACGCTGCGAGCCCGGTGATTCCAAATCACGAACGACACGCGCGTTATGAGCATCAGAGACCATTCTCGACAGAAAAGTAGCAGGCGCAGCGTTTTCAAGAAAGAGAACGCAAGCAAGACAGATGACGATTGTTGTTGTGTGGCAAGATACGACCCAAAGGGTGTACATTTGGTAGGAGTGCATGCGGAAACAGCCAAACTGGCTTCTGAAGTAGCAATTATTTGGGGGAAAAAAAGACAACTCGTGCTACACGGAATGGAGAAACCCGCACACAGCGTTCTTCACATGTAGCAGTGGAACAGCGGCGAGAGCACGACAAAGCCGACCACGGTGAAGGCAATGACGAGTATGACGAGCAGCCGTAGTCGCACGAAGGGCCGCCGCGACGTCCACGCCAGAAGGTCTCCTCCGCCAGAGGTCCCGTTCTCGTCCTCATCGTCGTCACCGTTCACGGCAACCACAGCGTCTCCGTTGCCACCGCCGCCCGCGGACGACACCGACGACTGTCTCGCCACGGGCACCCACAGACCCGACGGGGCCCGACGACACGTGGGCGTCGATGCCGACGACACCGCGGCCACGACGGCGCCGGAAACGTCGCACGGTTCCACGGACTCCGAGGCATGGAAGGCGCACACCGACGGCAGCGACCCGGTGAACGTTGCCGGCGGCGGCAGGCACGGGCTGCACGACGCGGCGACGACGCAGCCGAAGTCCGGCGCCGAAGACGGTGGGCCCCGGTCGCCGCCGCAGTGCAAGGACGACGACGGCAGCGCGACCGGGGCCAGCGGTCGTCGCAGGCCGCGCGGCACGGACGGCACCGCGGCCAGGGGCGCCGTGGCGCGAGGAGTCGTCGCGAAGCGGGAGGACCTCAGCGCGACGACCTCAACGAGCGTGAGGTCGCCGCCGGCGAGGCCGCGGTCGCCGCCGAACGGGCCCGCGTTGAGGTCCAGCAGGAGGAGGAGGAGAAGATGCTGTGCCGCCGCTGCTGCAGCCACGACGCGTCGACGAGCCCGTCGACGCGGGAGCTGGGGGAGGAGTGCGCACCGTCGCCGGCCGACCGAGGGGCATCACACACGCGCGCGCGCACGGTCCTCGAAGCGAGCAGTGTCCGTGCCGTCCAATGGCGATATTCCGGGACTGGAATACTGCAGCGGCTTCGGCGGCTCGGCCTCGGCAGCGCAACGATGTTTCCTGCCGCAGGCGGCGAAGCTCGCACGCTGGATGAAACTTGTTCACAGTCCAGAGCCGGGTGAGCACTGTTTCCTTCGACGCAAGCCACGTCGTGGCACCCGCGCTGACTCGGCCCAGGTTGTTCTCACACCTGAGCGTTATTTCGAGCGAAACTCGCAGACGGCTACGGAGGATATGGTTCCTGACCGTTCACTCCCGTGGCAGGAGGTGGCCTCAAAGTGCGGTTGCGTGTGAGAGAGAGAGAGGATGGACAGAAAGGCTGAACTGCGAGCCACGATACGACGATCCTCGGCTGTCTTTTCAGGGACTCCGCTTAATGGAAAGGACGGATTCCGCACACCTTACAGAAATCGAGGGCAGTTTCGGCGATATGGTTACGAAAACGGACATCAAATGGTGCATGAACCCAACAGTCGCTTTCGATCGCGTGTAAGGGTCGTACCACACCGAAATCAGCTGAACAGAAAGTGCCGTTGCAGCCACATAGCGAGAAACGAAAAGGAGCGGAGGCAGGCGAAACCGTGACAGCCGTGAGGCTCAACGCGTGAGGCTACGCCCGGTGACAAAACGTGAACGCAGCTGTCGAAACGACAAGGCCCCTAGATTTCGTATTGTTGGGCTAGCACCAGGATCGACTCGGGCGCTGAGTGCGAACACTTGCAATCGTCGTGGCCTCGGCGTTAGATAATCAATGAAACACACCAGAGCCAACGCCCGCGCCTCTAGCCAAGTAAATTTTTGCGAGGGCGCAATCGCAGTTCAATAACCCAGGTACAGAGAACGCACGCTTATTACTTGTCTACGGCAATTCGAACAGCAGAAACTTGTGTAGGTACTGCGGAACGCCGCCGGAACTTCACCCTGCGCGAAGTCGCCGTTGTAGCACCTAGAAGTATTAGGCTAAAGAAGCACGTAGACACTTGCTAGCCTCTATACAGCCCTACACGGCAGCCAGCCGCATCTCAGAATACACTGCTTCCCGTTACACACTCACGCCCCTTTCAATATCGTACCAGTGCGCTAGCGGAAGGGAGAATGACCGCAGCAGGCAGAAAGCGACCTGTCGAAGGCAATTTCAGCTTGTCCTCCAGAGCTCGATGCAGGAAGCCCTATTCCATTCACTCGCTAGTTTCCAAGTTGTCTTATCGATGGGCACACGACCCTGCCACGTCAGAAGAGTGCGAAGTCAAGCCAGCAAAAAACGCCGGTCTTCACCACTTGGAACGCTTCAACCATAGAATCGCCGCAATCTATTAGGCACCTCGTAGCGCGCAGCCCACGGGTATATAGAAAAAAAATCACGTTCCCACAACACGTGAGACGTCAAGCGAGGCTACGACCGAGGACGGGCGGCCGCACCTCTGCCAGAGGACACCGAGCCCGAAGGACAAGTCGTACTGGCTGTGGACGACCAGACAGCGACGCCCGGGACAGCGACAACGTCGACGCCACTCGTCATCGTCGGGGGCAGAGCCGTCGACCACGCGCCGCGCCCTCTCGGTACCAGCGGCAGCAGCCCGCGGGGGGCGCGACGTCCTCCTCCAACGAAACGGCGCACCGGAACGCGGCGACCAAGAGGCAAGCCGGCGTGCGCAGCAGCAACAGGACGCCGAACAGAAACAGCAGTTCGGGCGAGGAGTCTGCGCGCGACAGGCACATACTACGCGACGATCGCGTTCACACTGCGTCGCGTAAGCCGGCGCAACGCACGCGCTAGCGCAGGACGCCAACGACAATCGCGGACACTGGCCCTGCTCGTCGACGACACGCGCGGCGAAGTGTCCCCGCCGTAGAAGCGCATCACGTTGCGAGGCCTCCCCGCTGCTGACGCTGCATTTCGGGATCCCTCAGTTCCGGCCAGACATTGACGCCCCTTCTTCTCGGTGCCCCAATGCGTCCCGAAAGTACGGCAGACACTGGATAAGAAGCCTTAGAAGCAAGGTAAGTGCGAAACACTTCTCGAATGCTCAGACTAAAAGCTGGTCGTAAGAGAAACGCCGCGAACGCTTGTGTTTGCGTCTGCAGGCAGGCGTCTGAAGTGCTACGCTCAGAAGGTGCCTTCCTTCAGAAAGGAGGGCGCTGTGTTTGTACAAGGTCGCGCAGAACGAGTGCGGCGCTTCACGGGCGGCTCTGGAAAGCTACGAAGTTATTCCGGTGTACTAACGGCAGTTTCCCAAATAGCCCTGGGATCATATGGGCCACTAAACCATTTTTATGGCCACTAAACCATACGGGCCATAAACCACCGAATCAGTTTTACGTATAGACCCAACTTGGAGCTCGCGGTCCTTGATCAGCACTGAGTTCGTGCCATTTCGGCAACTCAAATTCCGTATCTGACAGTACTGCTTCGAGACCCGCCAAAAGACGCACTCCCTACGCTTATTCCGACAGCTTAGTTGGTATCTTTGAGCTTGCTAAGCATGCAAGTCCAAAGGAAGCCACCAGGGAAGCGCTAAGCACGAAAGGTCCTAAACAGCGACAAGTTGCCTGAAGGACAGAGTGTCAGGAATTTCAGCGAAAGTGCCCTCCAAAAGCTTGCTGGAACTCGGGAAACGTTGCGCACATGCCTCAGAGCTAACTACGAAATTGACCTGAATGCACTAAGGCTAGAAGCTTTAAGATGCATTGAACCTGTCACCAGGGAGATTCAATACATTAAGAAAAGCATGCATCTGGAAACTCACTGGCCAGAAGCGTCTGTGGAACCCTGAAAGTGTTTCCTTTTGCAGTCGCATAACCAAGAAGCACTTCACTTTGAGGAGAAAAAAAAGTAGCGCACTGTGTCGTACTTAAAAATTACAGCAGTAAAGTGTCAGATACATCAGTACATAAAGAAGAAATGAAATCTTCTAGTGAGTTCTACATTCCTCTGGATGTACTAATATCCATGGGAAGCCTGACACCTCGGCATCTCTATACGGCAGGATGCTCTACAAGCAGGCACGTTCTTGCCCAAACACAAGCACGTATAGTCCTGAATCTAACGAACCCAACACCGAAGAAGGAACAGAACACAGTAAGCAGGCCAGGTGTCGCGGCTCATAAGGCCCAAATGACAGAAGCAGGTATCGAGTAATCGCTACGAAGCACCTAATTCAGGTCTTCAGCTATTCGTGATGCGACGACGTAGAACTATAGTCAAGGACTAACGGCGAAAACACAGACGCAGTGCCTTTGCGCAGGGTGAAATCACTATAACGCGAAAACTTTCGAGCAGCTTTTACCAAAGCCACGACTAGCCTAAAGGCATGGGCGACAACCGCACCAATGAACGTTCAAAGGAGCCACCAGCTGCCCACATATGCGGACGAGCAATCAACAGATGCCCACAAGGGGAACATATGCAAATCCGTGGAGCATTGTTATTCAAAGATCACGGCTACAACAGAGAACACTTTGCGAGAAGAGTTCAACGCAGCGGCCAAACTGGAACGTGCGACTATGAAGCCTCGAATCAAATGAACGTTAAAGGTGAAGCACTCGCAAAGGGGCCACAAAGGATTCGACGCACTACACTGTGAGCGACGATTCCCGCAGATTCGAAGTGATGCAACCGCTGACGGAGACACGGGAACGTTTCACGGGAGCACAGTCGGCACACACGTTGTCGCGCAAAACGTATCCGAAAACTCCACCGCCTCGCGCAGCGCCTACAACACACCGACGTTCTCAGTAGCTTGACGGGGCTACACTGGCACTAGACGAGGTAGTTCCCACGGTCATGCGCACATCTTTAGACAAGTGCGCCGGGCGATGCATCCAGTTTCCAGCGCGACAGAGTGCGTGCTAGCACCAGCACATCCCAGGGAGAACTGCTGGGAGAGAATGCCGAACTTCGGCGGAGATTCAGTTATCCACGAGTTGGTCAGTCTTCCCCGGTCGAAGCAGGTGCACTACTACGCACACGCGCCAGAAGAAGTGGCGAACAAAAAAGTAAAAACAAGCCGAAGACAAGCACCGGACTCAACTCCAGGGCGCGCTGCCAGTGCGCGCGCAGAACTGATTGACTGACAGCAGGCGCGTCGGCGCGCGCCGGAAAGCACGTCGAGCTTCACGGTGCGCGGGCAAACTTCGCGACAGCTTCCCTCGCCTCGCGCGCCTCTCTGGGACCAACTGGCCGCGAACCCATGGCCGGGCTCACCTCGGCGGGAACGAGCACGATACTCCCCTGGCGGCCGATTGGAGAAGCGCGGTTCGAGGAGCTACGCCGGAGCCGGAGCGGAGTCGCGCGCGCGCGTGCACGCGCGAACGAAGCGAGAAGTGGCGTCATCAACAGGACTGGCACATCCGCTATAGTGAACAGGGAGGAATCAACGCTATTACTGCGATAGTGTGGACTTTTAGCTTCTCCGCTATTCCGGCAAACGGGAGTACCTTGGGCGGATTGCCGGATAGGCGGGAGCGTAAACGTGAGCGGCAGGAGCGGTGCACCCGCCTGGTGGTGTAGAGCTCAACCAGAAAAACACGGAGCTAAAATTGCTGTAACCTACTATATTCTGCTTCACGGCTGGTGCACGTTTGCGGCAGCGGGGTAATGCTGAACACGGTTACGAGCCGATGTCGAAAATTTTCGCCAGCAGCTAAGCAGAATAGGCTCTCTTTGTGTGGTTCAGCTTTGCACCACCAGCTGGAGCCACCAATCTGGCCGCTCACGTTTACGCCCCCGCTCATCCGGCAAACCGCCCGCGCTGGCCGGAATACCGGACGCACTAAAATTCACACGTGCTATATGGAAACCTCAGGCGCATTTCTGCCGTCGCTGTCGGCGTCGTCGTGAGGTTCCGTATAAAGTGTAAAGGCGATAAAATCGTCGCGGCACGCCGTGGTTACTGTATGTATGTACGAGCTGTATGTACGAACTGTATGTGCGAGCGAAATCTTGCGAGGGTGAGCCGGAGATCGCGGCTGCATCTAGGCGAAGAAGGGGGGCGGTAAGGGAGGAAGGGGGGCGCGTTCTGCTCAGGGCAGCCAGGGTCACTGTGTTTTGAAAGCTATCTGCGATAGGGACAGAGTCCGCCGTGCGCCGTGTTTTCGCAGCTTGGTTCGCGTTGATGCGAGACGCGTAGCACGAAGGTCAATTCGCTCGCTGCTGCTGCCGCGTTTCCGCAGCCCAGCGTTTTGACAGCGATTTTCAGCGGTCATCGAGTGAGATGTGTTCAGGTTTGCTTGTACGCGCGTGACACCATGCATGTTAATTTAGTTATCAAGCCAATGTTTACAAGCTTATACGGCCGATAAAATTACTATCATTACTTCGTATAGCTAGCTGTGAACTACTGTGCTATACCAATCGATACCTCGCCTTTCGGGCGAAACTGAGACTTTCTTATGATTGAGTCATTCGTTCGTTCATTCATTTGTTCATGTTATATTAAAGGAACGGTAGTGGGAAAAGAGAAAAAATCCCGGAGAACCCATCTCACGATGAACGTCGACGTTAGTACTAAAGCAATGCAGCCCCATCGCATTCCCAACGAAAGCGCACGAAGTGGCAATCTCACTGCCGAGTTCACAATGCCAAACGATACCACTATACCGCATATCTTGTGATCACTGCATCCCACTTGAAGTTCCGCTATCCCTAGTACCCTGGCTGCTACTTCGCTGTAACTGATCTCCATCAGCGGTCGCGCTCGACCTGGAAGTGTTAACTGCGAATGGGGCGCTATCGCTTAATTTCAGGGATACATACCCCCTTGTGTCACCCTGGCACATCCATTCTGAAGGCTTCGCCAAGAATGACCACTTGCAACACTTGTCACGTATCCCACACGCAGTGCCGAGATTGTCTGCTCGGGCAAAGTGGCACGCAACCAGTAGGCCAAGTTGCCAACTATGCCAGATGCAGCCAGCAGCAAGTTGTTTACTCGGCCACATACACATTGGCCCGTGTTATGTTGTCTGCTCGGCAAGAAAACAGCCAGCACATACCTAGTCGCCCAAACTAGTAGACAACTTGGTCACTGCATGAGGTGAGAGAGGAAGGAAGGAAAGCTCATTACGAATTTCTTTTTTAATTGGACCACCCGGGGTTCTTTAAAACGTGCACCTAAATCTAACCACACGGGTTTTTTTTCGCATTTCGCCCCTGTCGAAATGCCGCCGCCGTAGCCGGGACTCATTTCGAATTCGTTTGGCGTAAGGGTGGTGGGTGTCTTAGTGAAGAACTTAGTTACAGGCACACGGCAAAGTGAATTTTCGTGCTAATCGAACGAAAATGTCGCCGTTTCTCCCGAAAAGGGAAGCATTTATAGCGATGTCAAAGTATTAGACAACTACACGAAGTAAGGTTCGTAGACTATCGGTCGTATAAATTGCGGCAAATATTCGCTCAGTAATTAACACGCACGAAGATATCTACCTCAATGAGCAAGAAGACTCGTCACAACACTGGCGGGCTGAAAAGCGCCGCCAGCGGAGAACGAACGCTTCGTGCAGCCTCTCGCTTCAACACGACTCCGAAGCTTGAGATTGCGTGACCTCCAACATAACGCGTGCGGGAAGACTGCGCACGTGGAGCCACCGGCCATGTCAGCTCGCCCAGCCATTGCACCCACTGCAGATTACCTTCAAGATACGGCACCGGGGCCGCGCTCAGCCACGTCATGCGCAGCCACGGCCGGGCTACGGAAGTCCCCCGCTCACATGCTGTTAGGAATGGCCGTACGGGGTGACAACGTGCCAGCTATTTCAGCCCGCTGCACGTGTTCCTATCCAACCGGACGGGGCGCACTTCAGAGAACTGCGAATAAACCGGCAACCACGTGGCTGCAGGGTCAGCTCAGGAATGTGGTACTCGGCCGCGCCACCCGGGACAAAGCAGAGCTCTACGAAGCGCTCAGACGTCGGCTCCGGAGCTTTACACCTGTGTGTGTGTGCAACACGAGTATGTGAGCCCGCCTCCTACAAAAGGGCGGGTCATCTTCGGTGACGTCGAACGGTGACGTCGAACGATGACTGGACGAGCGTTTCCGTTCGCCTGGAATCAAGGGGGGACCAAGTGCTTATAAGCAGCGGCTGCCTGCTGCTAGGGTGTGCTCGTCGTCGGGAGCTGAGTGCTCGTTGTCATGCTAGAAATGTACTCGTGAGCTGTGTGCTCGTAAGCTGTTTGCTGTTAGTCTTGCGGGCTCCATATGGGAGTCGCGCTAGACTGCCAATGTATCTTGTTTTAAATGTAAAACCTGCAAATAAACCCTGCTCGCCTACCTCCTGACGATGACATCAAGTCTCTCCCTTCAACTACGACCGCTCCAATCCTAATAATGCCCTCCCTATAGCGCGCGCTTGATCACGCTACAGCGCGTGCACGCGTAGGTTTGAGATACTACGACGCCATTCGCGTCCCGCGTGCGATCTGATTAGGCACGCGCGCCTCGTTGCCGAATCTATACGGCAATGTTCACGAGGTTTCCGGTACATCAAAACGCATCTTGCGCCAGAGCGATGACGTGATGACGCGAAAGATGTGACTGGCTAAAACTAAAAGCACAGGCGTGGCAAATTAAAAAAAGACGACCACAATAAGCAGCAAAAGATGCTTGCTGTATCTCCATATCACGTTTTTTTTTTTTCGTGTACTGGATAGGCAGCCCGGTGCTTTAACACTGGCCGGCGGGAGTGCGACAGTAATCTACGCGTCGTCGTCGTGAAGGACACTGGCACTGTCGCCAGCTGCTGCACTCCGGAATCAAAATTTGTTTCACCAACTTGGCATTTCAAGCGTCAGCGCATTCGTGAGATTAAGAGGCAGTCGAAATCAAAGAGCAAAAGAAACAATAAATGCAGAAGTCTAGCACCGGTCAATTAAGCATTGAACTACATAGCACTCAATTTTCGGGCACGTTACGATGACATGAGGCAGCACGATTTTTTTTTGCTACCTATGGAGGCAAGATATCATATGTTTCATATTTAATGCATTAAATGTATACTTTATTATAATTTATCTCTTGCACATGTACTAAGTCTGTCACTAATAGATCGCATTTGAACGTTATCGATTATTTCCTTCCTTATACGCTGTTTTTTGCCTCTTGCCTTGTTTTGACTCTAATAACTTTAATCCCAGATGCAAGTAGGCCTGCACTGGAACCTTGCTCACGATACAAGATAATGAAATTAAATTGCGGGGTTTCAACTTCACAATGCAACGCGTGGGCTACGTCAACACGCCGTGGGAAAGAATTCCAGATTTATTTCGACCGCCTGGGAGTTCCTTAGCGAGCACCTACAGGTGCGCATCATAATGCGGCTGCCCACATCGGGAGTCGAACCCACGAGGTCATGCTTCGCAGCAGCACAAAACAAATGCCACTGAGTTAAAGCAGCGAGTCCTGCAGGCAGACATGACACACTGCAAGGTTATTTTTCGTAACGAAGTTTCAAGCATAAAGGAGCGTCGCTGGCAAAACTTACGCCATGTGCCACGTGACGATTATACCCACTGTCAAGAAACTTTCCTGTGACACATGCAAGAATGCGCTAGGAGTCTTCAATCAATCGCAATGTGCATTTGCTGTTTTAACACGAAAGCGTTAAGGGCTCTGTGTCGCAAAAAAATACTATGTCGACGTCGGACGTCGCTGGGCGAAAAACCATTCCAAACCACAACCACGGAGGCACTCCTCGTGGCGCAGAGGCGTCGCTGAACTAATTGAATTCCTCAAGGTAACATGCGCCAGAAACATCGAACACTAAACACAATCTAAACAAAACCTACAGACATCACAGCGTAGGAATGTAATTTGAATATACGGAAAAACATAGTTCTGTTACGTGGAAGCTCAAACACAAACCCCTTTTCCAGCTTTTCCACCATTCATATAGCGGCCACAGAGCGGCGCGCCCGGTTTCTTGCAACACCTCCAGATGGCGCTCGCCTACGCCGCATCGCGGAAAAGACGGAATCAGGAAAGAAATAATGCATAATAACTCAAAGGGAAGCTCATTACTTTTCGAAGCACCCGCCGCGGTTGCTCAGTGGCTATGGTGTTAGGCTGCTGAGCACGAGGTCGCGGGATCAAATCCCGGCCACGGCGGCCGCATTTCGGTGGGGGCGAAATGCGAAAGCACCCGCGTACTTAGATTTAGGTGCACGTTAAAGAACCCCAGGTGGTCGAAATTTCCGGAGTCCCCCACTACGGCGTGCCTCATAATCAGAAAGTGGTTTTGGCACGTAAAACCCGATATTATTATTATTACTTTTCGAAGAGAGATCAGGATGCCTTAGAACACACACCTATAAAGCGAGGTACAAGGAAGAAAAACCATGTGCTTGCTGCGGTAAAGCTAGGGAAACGATGAAGCATGTTTTATTAGAATGTGAAGATATCTGCCCAGCGGTCGATTTAGGCACCACTGGCCTCCTTGAAGATCTTGGGTTCAGCGAAAGCAGGGCAAAAGTAAACATGTCCGCAATGGAGATTAGAAAGAGGCGATTGGAGGATCGGTGGAAGAAAAGTAGGGAAACAACAAACAACGGAGGCATACAAAAACAAAGTTCACAATAGGGGCCTCAGAAACTTTGGTAATGGGAATTCACCGTGTTTTTTTTTTCCTTTTCTTTTTTTAACATAGGTAGGGCATTCGGCAATAAAGTAACAAGAGCTCGGTGGCACTACCCACCACCCCGTTCCATATGGGGACGCTCGTAACATCCATCCATCCATCGCGGCCCAGGCAAAAGGACGCGTTTCTACTAGAACGCCGACCTTCGTGCATAGCGTTCGCCGCCAGCGCTTTCCCGTTAAGGTTACATAAGCTGCAGTTGCCAGGAACCGTCAGAAGCAGCCACGGATCTTTGAATGATATCGCGTCCCACTCTTAAAAAACGAAGCTTAAGCGTTCCACCAATTATTTTTAATGCGTTAAAATGAGTTCAAAGTAGAGAAAAAAATGTGTGTTTGAAGCGTGGGAAACCGGTTTGGAAGAGCGCATGTATATATATATATATATATATATATATATATATATATATATATATATATATATATATATATATATATATATATGTTTGTGTGTGTGTGTGTGTGTGAGCGCTTGAAGAACACCTTGCAATGTGGTGAACGCGGTTTCAATCACACATCCGGGACCTCAAAGAGGTGAGACGTCCTGCTGACACATTTATCTGGCATTTACCGCTAAATCGTCACTAAATGTTCTTTTTTTTTTCGTTTCTTTTTTCCCTGGAAACGTCGCATATGTCGACGACATTCAAGGTCACCTTTTACAGATGCGGCTGCCCCTGTGAGAATGAACGTGCTGCCTCCACTCGAAACCCACGTCGTGACAGAACGTCGAGAATGCAAGCAGACAAAGAATGTTTTGCGAAAGCATGCAAATCTAAGCAACGCGTACATAAAACGAGCGAAGCCGTACAACTACGCAAAGTTTTCTTCTGGGCTAGTTCGGATCTAACGGTAACCGAGCAACAGCGCAATAAGTAAAAGGCGCTCGCCCAGTTACTTTCCCTGTGCTGGTCAAGTTTTATTCTCGCTGTTAATCTGCTACTGTATAAGTTCCAACATTTTTTTTTTTCGAAAGTACTAGGGTTTCTGGTTTGCCACTCTTCAAACCTACCCAAAACTTCACCAACGCCTTTTCTATGTCACATACAATTCCTTTGCTATTCCTGATTATCATAATAATCATTTATTACAGCCTTAAAAGGGCCCCTTTCGAGGCATTACATAACGAGGGGATAGATCAGAAGATGGCGTACAATAACGTGTCAAAACTTGGCTTTAGATTAACACGTAAAACAACTCGGCATTTGGTCAGACACTGCAGAACTTTGGTAGAATAATTGAGTGTTAATTTCTGAGACGATCTGACAGCAGCTGCTTGAATTTCCAAGGGCTACGTTCGTTGCCAACTTGATCCGGTAGCCTGTTCCCCTTTTCGATCGATAACGGTACAAATGGCTGGCTCAAGCTGTCAGCGATTGTGAGTGGACTTCTTTAAAGAGCGAGTAGCGGTTAATGGCAGTTGAGGCGTGTAAAGAACGAGTGAGTGAGTGAGTGTCACTGAGCATGAGTAGGAATGATACGTGAGCGCCGAGTGCACAGCCTATAAAAAAAATAAATATTGGTGAGTGAGTAACCGCTTATTCTGCCAGCATACTACGTGCGCTATATACAGCTTCGCTACAAAAGAAAAGCGGATAAACCACGCGGTGGTTTCGGAAACCGGTAGCGCCTCCGTCGCGGCACAGCCGCTCCGTTGGGAGTTTCAGCCCCGCCCAGCCTTACTCCCTTCGCTTCCCAGTTGAGAGCAAAGCCTCGCGCCTGCCCCTTTCCCGCAGCACAGAGTACAGGGAAAGAACGCGAAGACCTTCGGGATCGCCCCCCCCCCCCCGCTCCACCCAGATTCCTTCGCCGCTCTCCTCCCCAATCCTTCCTCTCTCGCTTCCTCCTCCACAGATGTCGCCACCAGTCGAGCAGGCACGCCTGGTCGAGCAGAAGTGCCGAAGAGGGCGCGCCAACTCATTCTCCCTTTTTTTTTCTTTCCTTCACAGGCCGCGGGCGGCTCTGACATTTCAAATAGCAGATCCCAAAACAGCATCACGGGGCTTTTAACGGGAGGAGGACGTGGGTTGTACGCCGATTCCAGGGGGGAAAAGATTATCCTCCCCTTCCCCCAAGGCTGGCCTCGTCGACAAGACCGTAGGATAACACGGGATAGAAGAGGGAAACCAACGACGGAGTCTGCCCGGTGGTGCGTTCGACAGCTTCGGTGGCAGGCACGTTAGTGCGAGGGAAGGCGAGGCTCACCCACTTTTGTCCCTAATGGGCAGAGGTGCGCGAGGTTGAAACCCGTGACGGAAAAAAAAAAAACGAGGAGGCGGGTTGGAGCGGAGACAAACCCAATCGCGTCGCGGAAATTTCCGATTACCGAGAAACACCGACAGCCTGGAGGAAAGCCTCGCCTCGTCTCGCTTGTTTGTTTCCTCGTACCAAGGGTGTATGTACCCTCGCACCCATAATGCGAGGCAGGAGAAACGCGAATGCAAACTCTTTTGTGCGTCGTCACCGCGATTTGCGCCCCAATGCGAAGGCGTCGATTGTTTTTTCGTTATTTTGTTGTTCACCGCGCGACGTTAGCAGAGGCTTAAAACGACGTGACATGCTGGCGCGTTAATGGCCTTTTCACGCACGCCGAGAACAGCATTCGCTCGCGAAAAAAATTGCCCGATGCAAGGAGCATCGTTTCCGCAACCTCACCGAGCGCCGTCCACCCCTAGCCACAGATTCCCTTCCCAGTTTCTCGTTCTTCTCAAAAGGTCGCCCCAATCGGAGCAAGCGTTTCGTTCGTCAAGCAAAGCTTCTTACCGCGTTTTTATCTGATGAGCGCGCCTGTAACGTCGCATAATTACGGCACTTCGCGCTTTCCGCGTCAAGCAAAGGGCAGAGCGGCTTTGGTGCGGCACGGCGAAGCCCACGCGACGAGATCGACTTCATTCGAGAGCCCGTAGACCAGAATTCTCAGCGCTTGTAAGTGGAGGCCATATTGTTACGAGCCTCCATGGCCTAACGAAGAAGACGACGGTCACCGGGACGTTGCGCGTGACCACAGCCATCTTGGACATATCTGCAAATAGTCTGCCTTCGCGTTTCATCTATTTGACGCGCCGTCACACATTGGTGGAAGTGCGGGGTATTCTCGCCAGACGGCAGAGCTCCGATGCGGTCGGCGCTGCGGTGCGACCACCATGGCAGACCGACCGGAATCTGCTTCTGCGCCGCGGTCCAGGATTGCCTTGGCGCACCTTGGAGACCCTGGAACGTTCAACGGGACCGATGGCATCGACGCTGAGGAGTGGTTGGCACAATACGAACGGGCGAGCGATCACAATCATTGGGACCTGACAGTCACGCTGGCCAACGCCGTCTCTTATCTTAATGGAACGGCGAAGTTGTGCTATGACAATCATGAGGCCGAACTTGGGAGCTGGGATATTAAGCAAAGGTTCGTGGCCTGTCCGGTAGGGCCTCCAGTCGCAAAATGGCTGCGAAGAAACAGCTGTCAACTCGAGCCCAAACGTCCACGGAGTGATATCTGTCGTACATGCAGGATGTGCTATAGCGTTGTGCCGTAACGCTGATAGCAACATGCCAGAATGCGACAAGGTTGGCCACGTCCTGAAGGGGATAGCGGACGACGCTTACAATTTGCTCATACGCAGAAATTGTGCTACCGTCGATGTCGTGAATGAGGAGTGCCAGCACTTAGAGCAGGCCAAGAGCCGCCGTATTGAACGACCATTCGCCCGGCTTCCCAACACCGCCGCGACGTCTTCGTGTGAACAGCGGCCGCAATCACACCTATAACTGCCTTCGACCGAACTGGCGAGGATTGCCAGCCGCAAAATCGAAGCGATGGCTCCAGCTAGGCTCTTTACTGAACTCTAACACCGACGACTCGAACACACACAGCGCTTTGCCTCGTCCAAAGAAACCATCGCGCAAAACGAAAACGCGAATCTCGGGGTTAACGCTGCTTGCGCCCTGGTCAGCCCTACACTCTTAAAGACAGTTGCACCCTTTGGGGTGTATATTTGCCACGGAACAATATTCGTCATCAGCCTTGCTTGCGTTTTCTTTCTTGAAAACTCTGCGCTCGCTACTTTCCTGTTGGGAGTGCTCTGTCATGCTGATAACGCGCATGCCGTTCCTAACTTGGAAGTACCGGGCTCGCAGCGTTAAGGGAAGGAAATGCGGGCAAGACAAGTGACAGTTGCACCCAAAGGGTGCAACTGTTTCTAGAGTGTACGTCCGCTTATGTGGCCCCGACATCGTTCCTCCGTTGCCGAAGGTTCGCTCCACGATCTGAGAACCCTTCCGATTGGAGAACTGAAGACGATCGACCTATCCGCTTTAACTGCCGCCGTGCCGGGCACGATGGTCGCTACTGTAACAACCGCTGGTCGTACCCGCAACGTGCTCCATCCTTTGCCCATGCTAGCCGCCTTGGTTGCAGGCCTTTTGAGCCTCCGTCTGCGGCACAACCACACAATCCCGAAGATGCCACGACGTGGTGCAGCCGCTCGCGGTCACCCAGACGTCACCATGTCGCGTTCTCAAACCTTCCGCCGTCCGTCCGTCCCCCCTCCCCCCACCTCGCCGCGCGACGTCGCCGAGCAACCGTGGCCCCTTCACTCCGAAAGACTGGACGATACAGCGCCCGGAGGTGACGCTGCATCCACGACTCCGCCCCAAAACCCTCTAGTTACTCCGCCGACTCGACGATGTATGCTGGCCGTTGACGTTGATGGCGCGGCCATCTCGACAGTTGTCGAGATGGTCGCGAGATGGCCTCCGAGATTTTCAGGATGCCGAGGGCCGTGCCCAATCTTACGAGGCCATGCCGAGGAACCGCGATGTCAACGTTTTGGATCATACGTCGCTTCCGGAGAGCGCTGATTAATTGCGGCTTTTATTCTCCCTTTCTTTTTTTTCTTTTTTTTTTTACAGCTTCGGTATTGAAAACGTCTGTCTTTGAGAGCTTTTCGTGACGCATCCGCTCAGATTTCAAAGAGAAAAATTTGAGCGGAGAGCGCTCTATACATACCCTAACTAGCACCACGCTTTTTGCACGGCCCAAAATTGTGTTGTAGCTCACCTTTACGGGCCAATAAAAAAATGTTTAGTGTCGAAACATTTATTCGCATATTTCTTAACGTTTTTCACCACAGCCTGAAAAGTGAGGAAAATATATCTAGGGAAGACATAGCGACCCGGAAGCTGCTGAATACGATGATCTGTAATTACATGTACAATTGATAGACAATTGGATGCCTGAGCTTACGCAGCTAAAAAGCTATTTATTCGCTCAATTCATCTTGACAGTTTAGCTAATCAATGATAACAAAGTTATCCAGTCTACGTGAGGCGATTGTTAAAGGAGTGTTAAAAACACATTTTTCGAAAAAGAAAATTTCATGTTAGATGAAGATCCACAAAATACACGCAAAACTGCCGCGCGACTTGCCGCTCGAGGCACTTTGTGTGTATAGGCAGGCTTCTTTCACACTCCGAAAAAAAAAAAACACTTTTATGTAGCACGTATCGAACAACAGAAAGCTGCATCGGGAGTTTTTCACGTTGCACTACAATTCTCTCATTTACACTTTTCATCTAATCATAATTACGATAATGCTAATTCACATTAATTAAGTATAATTATGTTATTAGGTGGAATGCATAATATAATCGGAGTATCTCTAAGCGATGGCAAACAACACTACCGTTGTTCTGTCCAGCTACGTGGCATTTGCATATTCTAAATGTTTGGCTCAAGTTACGTGGGACACCCCGTATAGTGATCACTCGGCGTGACGTAACGGCCGCAAACGCGTAGGTAGGTGCTCGCGCCGTTCTGATGCCGACAACCAGCGCTGCAGCCACTTCGCTCGCATGTTGGCCTTGCAGAGGGACACGATGTCGCAGCTTGACATGTCGCCGATCGGTATACGTTTGCAGCCCACAACGCAAGGGCGAACGTGATAACGTAGCTCGCGTCAACACGCAGCAAGTTGTAACACAAGCAGACGACATTGAGTGTCGTCTGCTTGTGTTACGACGTGCTTGCGTTACAATTGCTGTGTGCCGGAAGTGTTTGAGTGGAGCGATATACAGTCCTTGTGCATTCTCGTTCTGCTACTTTGTTTATAGAAACAAATTAACATTGCAACTTTTAGGAACAACATTTGTTCACCGTAAAGATGGAAAACTATCGATGACGCGGCCTGGGCGGCCCATCAGATAACTCGCCTTACTGGCATCGTATACGGTCACCTCGCGTCACTTGGTCAGCGGAGTGGCGTGCTGCGGTCGATTGCAATGCCCTTTTTTAAAACCTTATAATAAAGTACGTGCTTTACGCGGAGCACTTAGCTGCGTCAATTAATGATCAAGAGTTCCTACCCTAACGACTCAGTACGTCTGTACAAAGACGTTTCAGGGTCCCTTAAATCAAAACAACGTCGGTCCAATACAGGTATCCCGTAGCACTCTTCTTTTTTTTCTTTAACTAGCATGGCCCACGTTAGCTGTATATTAAAGCAAAGCCTTATTCCCGAACAGTCGGGAACTTCCGACTTTGGCTAGTCTTGCAGAATAGCCCGTGCACGCATCAAAAAAATAAATTGAATTACGCGCACGATGCAAGCTACGTTTCGAATCTCGGTCCCGCAGCACAATACTCTAACCAGCAGGCCACAATCCAACGTATACGTATATCGACAAATACCTCTCATCGCCACGTGATGATTTCCGAGTGTGTCACACGTCACGTACGTAGCACGGGTGCATGAGAGCACACGCGTTCACGCCAGTTTCCTTTACGACAATTAGTGACGCGGAAAGGAAAAGGACAAATTTACGGCATTTGAATACCACCTTCGCTTCACATAGAGTCGATGATATGCGTGGGATCTGCATATCATTTTTTTTTACAAGCCAAAATAGGGAACCATCAAGACAAAGCCTTTGCATTTAGGACGTCTTATTGTGTCAATTGTACTTCGCAACCTCTTGTGCCGCTTGTGTTAGCCATCACAGCCCGACAGTACGTTTTCAAGACAGGGGCGGGGGGAGGGGGGAAATCACAGTAATGTTGAGAATTTACTAATACCAGACGAACAAAGAAAGCGCCAGCACGAGAGTCAACAATTCGACAAGCCTATCAAAGTCGTCCCCTTGTAGAAAACGTAAGCCTTTGCCGGCTGAGGTTCTCCATGTTCGTGCACTGTTGATAGAAACACAGATAAGGCGGTTTTGTTTTGAGCAATGCAGGTCACTTCTACATCAGCGAATGTGTGCGCATGCGTACGAGGCGTGTGTGCCCGGGTACGGTGTTTCACCTCCGTCCACCTTCTCTCCCACACGGGCCACGCGAACGCACTGAAACGCGCCACCACAAGAGTGGACTTTACAAAAAGCAAACACTGAGTTCGGCCAATTAAGCCCAGCCCAGAACTGACCTTTTGAGCGCGCTTCGCAGCGTGGTCACCTTCCTCGTCCGAACGTCAGGACACGAAGACATGTTCACAGGTCAGAGTGCGCGGCCTTTCAAACCACAGAGAAAAAGTTTTAACGAAGAAAGTAAACGAGCCCGCCGCGCGATATGCTTTTTGACACTATCCAGCAATGCATACGCGCTACAGCGATAAGCGTACAGTCAGTGTTTCCGACGATACCCGAGCTAGCGATACAGCTTTATTCTATTCCGGGAAAACGGGCCTCTAAACCGAGTTTTTAAGCCAGCTTTATCGCGAGTGAGTCATTCGGCCTCAAGCCCCATAACGCACAGCGGCTTTGCAGCAGACGACAATGACGCGGGAAGCACGCGCCATATTTTGAATCGATTGTATCTGCAAAAGCAGATAAATAGGTCCAAATGCAAAATGATAAAAGACGCGAACAAATATGCTCAAAGCAAAAAAACGCAACGATAGTAGAGTTCAGGAAGAAGGGAGGGTGAGAAGCATCGATCAGGACATCATTTGCGGTCGTCTGCTATCGTGTCCCTCTCGAAAGACGAACACAAGCAGACGACGAGATTGATGATGACTTATTTACGTCGGCTTTTCGTTCTTTCTTTCTGATTTATTCTATCGTTAGTCTCTTTTCCTCTCCTTCCGATCAGTCGAAATTTATCGCTATCCCTTGCAGGCTCGCTACCACGAAACACTTGAAAAAAAAAAAAGGGCAGACACGCTTAAAGGGACAGTAAGGGAAAGTGTTAAGTCGAGCTATATCGACAGAGTATTCGTCTAGAAGTCTATCATCGTTTTCTGATTGTAGTATATATACATTAACTTTTTTTTGCCTAGGAAATTCCCGTCGAAGGTCCCACTGCTGCTTCTTAATCTGAACAGCCCGCGCGAAAGCGGAGGACTTGACGTCATCACCGCGCGACCGCGCTCTGTGCCGTTGTTATGTCTTTTGTGGGCTTTTTGTTTAGTTCTATGTACGAAGCACACTGCATGGCTAGTGTAGGTATTCAGCGTGCGTGAGCGACTCTGTGGCTCTGCTTAGGTTCAGGTTACCAGTTACGGCCACTTGAGCCTCCTCTGCCGGATCCGGCAGGTTTGTCGATTGCCACACGCTGCCGCATCGGCGGTTGTAAATAAAGAAAAAGGATGCCGCTCGCACTTGCGGATGGCGGCTGCTCTCTGTGAATCAGAAGTGCTGACGCCACACATCATCATCATCATCATCATCATCATCATCATCAGCCTGGTTACGCCCACTGCAGGGCAAAGGCCTCTCTCATATTTCTCAAACAACCCCGGTCATGTACTAATTGTGGCCATGCCGTCCCTGCAAACTTCTTAATCTAATCCGCCCACCTAACTTTCTGCCGGCCCCTGCTACGCTTCCCTTCCCTTGGAATCCAGTCCGTAACCTTTAATGACCATCGGTTATCTTCCCTCCTCATTACATGTCCTGCCCATTTCTTTTTCTTGATTTCAACTAAGATGTCATTAACTCGCGTTTGTTCCCTCACCAAATCTGCTCTTTTCTTATCCCTTAACGTTACACCTATCATTCTTCAACGAGCTATGGAAAGAAGAATGGTAGGTGTAACGCCACACATAAGAGGCACCATAGTCGCCAACCGATGGCGCCACTCCGATTTCCTATTTTCGTCATTCTGCCGCTGACAACAGCGCTCTTTTTATTGCGAATGAAGAATTCGTCATTACAGAAGCATAATCTATAAATCAAGCTCGACTTAATATTTGCCTTTAATGTCCCTTTAACACTGCTTACGTGTGGGAATGCGAAAGCATTACAGTCCCATTAATGAAATGTTTTTCTCGAGCGTACCTTGTCCGCGCCAGTTCTCACCTCCGTTTCAACTACGCCTCGGTAAGGCCAAATAAAAACGCGCCCGCTTGCCCGCGAGCAAATCATAACTCGAAAGACCACGCAGCACTGTTCAATTGGTCAGTAATGCTTTTACAGTGGAGCTGTTAGACCATCGCTCGGTTTCTCTTGACGTCCGCAGCTTCGCCGAGCTGGGGGAGAGAACACAGAGAGAGTAAACGCAGAGTATAGAAATAGCATTGCGCAGCATAGCGACGCGGCGAAGGCGGGTGGAGCCTAGCGGGGGAAGGGAGCGGCGCGGCGGGGACACAGGTGGTGTGACGTCATTGCTCTCCGATAAAAACCCGCTCGCTCGCTTCGGCGATTCTCTTTCTCGCAGTGGAAAAAAAATGGCTGTGGCTTAGGTAAGGTTAAGCCCAGGATGCGAAGCATACTAGCCTTTATTTTAGTTGTTGAACCACTGTTTAGCCTGGTGAACTGCTGTTGCTTGGCTATATTTGGTTCGGCTAGACGAAGAAACAACTCATGCATTACTTCTTCGCCTTCAAGAGTGGAACGCGACAGCGTTCCCGTCGACCCGCCAAGGGGTGTAAGACAATGGGCTACAGGGCAGCGACTACGCGTCCCGCATTGGACGCGGTGAGCGTCGAGCAAAGCAGCGTTCGGCGCGGCAACGAAATGTGCGCCTGAGCAAGAGACGCACGCCTTAGAAACAGCGCGTTTCTAAGGCAACACCGCATTCACTAGAGGCGCTTTTGTACCGCTTTGAAGCGTTGTACTCGTGGCTCAGTGGTAGCGTCTCCGTCCCACACTCCGGAGACCCTGGTTCGATTCCCACCCAGCCCGTCTTGCAAGAGTTGAGCCAAAGCCACTTCTCCTCTGTCGTGACGTCACGGTGTCACGTGATTTCATGGTCACCGCCGCGCCCGAGGAGCTGGGTTGAGCCCTCGTAATATTCTTCGCATAAAAATTATGCGTAGCTCTGCTATAGCAAACACCAGAGACCAGCGGAGCTAGGGGAAGCCCAGTGAAAGTTAAACTAAGTGTGCGGTTTGTCACTGTACTGGCCTTCCCCCAGTTCCGCTATGTCTCTGGTGATTGCGATAGCAGAGCCACGCACAATTTCTTTTATTTTGTACACTTACTTTATACATTCGTGACGTGGTGCCACCTCCTCCTCATCGGCTACGCCGCCACGTGCCCCATTACGCACACAATAGGCTACACATATCGACGCAACCTGTGCCATGACGCAGGCACTAGGCACGCCTTTGTGGAGCCATCATGGCATTGTGGAAGCGTCTCGCACCCCGGAGGCCCGGGTTCGAGTCCCAACCAGACCCAAATTCGCGAAATTTTCTCCTCAGTGTGATTCACTTTGTTTACAGGAACATCAAAGAGAAGTTTGCTCTTTGGGCAGTCGGCCCATTTGGTACCATTACGCCCCATTACGAGAAAATGCGTCGGCGTCGCTAATGCTTTCCATTAAAGAGCGAAACAATAAAAACGTGCGGTGCTGCTCATTCCGGCACGCAGGCGATCGAGACTGGCAGTTTTAATCCGCAATAATACCACCGCACGACGTACACAATAAATCCGCCGCAGGGAACTGGCATGGCGAGAAAAGAAACCGAACCGCACGCGAATACGGAAGAACGCATTGAAAAATAACCCGCGCTACACACGAAAACGCGGCTGGAGGATTACGATTAAGGGCCGACGTCGTACAGCAGCTCCATAGAACTAAAGCAGAAAGAAAAACACGGTCGGGCGCGCTGGTCACTGCAAAACACTGATATCGCCGTTTTCCGTTTATTGGGCTTCCCGGCGATCGATCGCGTAAATTTTCCAGGGGGGGGTTACCGAGATGACCATCTCAAAAAAGGGGAGGGGGGCGGCAGCAGACGACAGCGCGAACAGAAGGCTCTGTCGCTGTGAGCAGACGATAACCGGACGGCGTGCGCCTTCTGTTCGGGAAGATATTTTTCCAATCTATGGGTTTAGCGCACACCGCGGTTAAGCATATAGTACGACGGTGTTGCTTTTTTATTTAGACCGCAGAATTTACGCAGAGGGGTGAGCTTATAGCAGGCCATGAAAATGTACACATTTAAGGAGGCAAAGGAACTATAAAGCAGAGTGAATGCTTCCTCAATATACAATCGCTGCCACCGGCCATACATCATTTGCATTAACGGTAGAAATACTTTCTTCTATTAGTATTTTATGCCCTGTTTACAACGCAACGCGATATGAAATGGATGGCACGTTAGTGAAGCCATCTTCTCAGTACTACGCAGCAGCACAGAGAACACCAGGGGATAAACAACATCTCAGTGACGCCAGTTCAGGGAGCGGCGATCAACGAAGAGCTTTCAGCTGCTATCCGTATATTTACTTACTTTTCTTAATTAATGTCCAACATTTGTTCGAGACAAGGCTACAGGCAGATAACCTGCCTGGCGTGACCCTTCCACCCCAAACGCTGCTCAAAAGAATCTGCCTGGCGTGCCCCTGCCACCCAAACGCTGCTCAAAAGTATGCAGCCCATACAGCCATCACTGGTATACCATCATGCAAAAGAACACAAATAGCTGCAATGAAGAAATATGTGCAACACCACATAGGGAAGAGTACAACGATATATACATATAACGTTCTTAGTGGCAATGTTACAGCACATTAAAAGCATAGGAAACAACACCAAGAAAGAGAGCAGAGTGCTGGCTTTCAAGTCGGCATTCCGCTGCTGACTGTAGCTGTCTGTATGTGCTGTAACATTGGTGTACAAACAATGAATCACCAACTAGCCCATAGGTAAACATTATTCAAGGATAATATAGTGCCTGCTTTGAACAAGCACAGTTCCTTAACAAGAAGTAATGCAGGCGAACTGAGTAAAGGCTCCGTAATGCCTTTGGCAAGCTTTCACGCTGCATTGTTTTTTCTTATTAACTGACCAGACATATGACAGTGACATGGGAGACGACCCCACTGATACCTTTTGTCAAAAGAACTGTGAACAACATCAAACATGTCCATACAAAAGGTTTCTATCGGGCACAGCGGAGAGCGCTTTGCATTTGAACCGATCCCTGCCTGCGCGGTGTTACCACTGTTCGAAAGATTGTAATGAAAAGTAGCCTCGAACATTACCTACACAAGGCCTAATCAAATCTAGGCTTTCGTACAAAACCAAAGCGGAAAGAACAATATCTTGCTGAGTGATTAGTACACTGCTCATTATAAGTAAATGTAGGTTGTCATAGCCAAGTCACTGGCAAAAATGTTTAGGCACCTGTCACAGTCTTTCTTTCCTTTCTTGAAAGAGCCCTGAAACACTTTTCTAACCAACCAAAAATAGCTTCACTATTAAAGGAGGTCAGCTTACAAATCTCCTGCCTCCAAAATTTTTCGAATCGTTCAAGTAAAAGTGGAGTTAGAGGAAGTTCTCGAATCAATGCGCAGCTTTCTCTCTTGTCTCCACTAGTAGCTACACAAGGGAGATGGCAAAGGAGTCAAGCCCTGCACAAAACATTCTCCTTTTTTTCCTTCCTTTTTCTACAACGCTACTTGCGGTTCAGACATGCGCATTGTTCTCCCGGCGCGAGATGGGCATTTGGGCTGCCTTGCATTAAGGTTACACTATACGGCTCCCTTTAAAGGAGCTATATACATTAACTCTACTTCTCGTCACCACGCCCCCAAAGTTACGTCACCCACACAGACCAATCAGAGCATGCGGTTGTCCGCCGCCAGAAGGCTCGTCGCGGCACCCCGTGGCAGCACTTGGCCTTCGGGATCACAACGGCGCACAGGTGCGCCCATGCGATCTCGGAAGCCAAGCGCAGCATGCAACTGTCGTGTGTAGACCAGAAGAGCAAAGATGACATAGCTTTTTGGAGTTTGAGATCACCGACACATACAATTTTTATTTATTCAACTTCAAGTTAGCAAATATGATATTACTGAGAATGTTGTCACTATCACGGAATCCGCCAATACCAACTGTTTAGCTGCTCGGCTGCTTGCGACGTAGCTGTTGATATCGCAAAGAAGACAGCTTGCGATTTATTTAACTTTCTTTGACACGAGATTGTAAATTCCCCACTGCATGCTGTGGAATACTATTTGGCTCACATGTTCCCAGGAGCCTTGTCTAGAGATTGGCAATGTTTTCTTACTATGTTCAAAAGTGTTTCGCGGCCCGTTTAAAGAGGGTGAGAGAAGCTGGAGAAGGCTTCTTGATATTCCAGACCTTCTAATAAAGAAAAAGAAAGAATTTTTTATGCTAAACTGAAGCATTCATTTTGCTATGTAGCATTGCTTACCACACGGTAGCAAGTAACTGGTAATGACAAAAAACTTGATAGTCTCCTGCTAAGTGCTGAACAAATTAAGGCTGTCTCTCACAACACACACGAAAATATTGACTTCTTTGTTGTTAGGTCAAACATCCCATGACAGGCCATTATACGAGTAGTTGACAAGTTTAGCTCATTGCTTGAAAGCAGAACATATTAAAGATTCTGCAAAATGAGTGCCCTGGAAGGTTATTTTCCAACCAAGAAGTATCGTCAAAAGACTATGTTTTTCCTTCTAGGTACAGTTCTCTCAGGCAGGAAGAATGAGCACCAAAGTGTTACAAAATTTATCCCGAAAATTTCAAAAATAGTCATAGTTTCCCCTCAAACGTTTTTCTCCACCTACAGGATAACGTATTGCTACCATTGAAAAGCATTTACGACTGTGGTATTTCAGCAGAATAGAATAGTGTGCACGCTTTTGGCGGGGGCAAAAGGAAGGCTGTTGAATGTGTACAATTATTTGCCTGTGTAGCTTGTAGACAAGATTTTTTGGGGTAGCAAAACACCCTTTCTCGCACCTGCGCAGTATATATCTCCGAATGATCTATTTGTTTGATGACGAGCTTGAATTGGTCAACAGGTGTGGCAGGCAAATTGTTTCATTCCATAGAAGTTTGTACAAAAAAGAAACAAGACTGCAAACTTGCAAGAGAATATTATGAACAAAATGAACATTTAGTCGAGCAATAGCTAGCTGCCCAGGATGCAACATCCCACCATCAACAAGCCCCTTAATTCTTTTTTTATTGTAACCCAATCTGTCAATCATACCACACTAACACGCTTGAGGACGGGAATGGAGATCCGCCTGCTTGTAAAAGCTCCGAAAGTGCAACAACCACCATCAAAAAAGGCACCTAAAATTGATGATGTGATGCCTACTACATCCTGCCGAGCACAAAAATAAAGGTGACAGCACATGGATGTGAATAGCTGGTTAGAGTGGGAAAGGGTGTTTGGACCGAGGCAACGCTGGCCTGTGGCAGCATCTATATCGCACAGAGATCACCTTTTCCAGGCGTAGTGCCCTATTTGAAACTTAATTTAGAAGTGCAAATGTTGCTCAAGAGAAGTGAACGGAATAGATGTCCAACGACCAGCAATGATAATGCAGGCAATAAGCAGTCAAAACACACAAACGCACATCTGTCCACTAATCAGTCTGTGGGCAACATAACACATCATAACAGAAAACCTGGTCCAAAGCGAAAAAGATGAAGTGAATTGGGAGGTGGGAAACTGCACACAGCAAACTCTACATTCACCTCATTAGAACTCACAGCACGGAAACTTGACAAGGGCTAGCAAGGATTGGCTGATGAGCTAGCTAGTTTGTGATTACACAACAAACAGGACTACTTGATGCGATGATAGTAAAAGCAATGCACAATACTGTGTGCGATCCATATTGTGGTGTCATTTCATAAAATAGTTTTCTATGGATAAGGACAAAGAAAGCAGACAAGAAGGACAAGACTTCTGATTTTCTCTATTTCCAAATATGACACACGAATAAAGACATAGAAGCCAAGCCATGAGGGTTCAAGACAGTTATAGATAAAGGACAAAACACCATTGTTCTCCAGTTTCCAAGCTGTGGATAACAATACTACGCAAACCTCGCACAATCCCATATGCTGGTGCAGCAACTCTAGGAGCTTCACGCTGTGGTTTTCAAAGTGGCATCGAGAGTGGACAAGGGACAAGCATCAATAACGTTGAGACGAATAGAGGAACTGACAGCCGCAAAGTGCCAGCCTGCTGCTGGAACAATGCTTCCAAGGAATGAGCTTTTGTCCTGCATGCAAAACATATTTGCAAGAAGCCATGGTGAAGGAAAAAAAGATTAGGAGGTGCGTCATGTGACAACTACGAAGCTTAGTCCTAAGAAATATATAAAGAGAAGGATCATGGGAAACCGGCCCTCACTACGTGAGAGACAAGTGGTAGCTTCTAGGCACCGAGCGCACAGCGAGTATACGAGAGAGCAGGTGGCGAGGGCATCACCAAGAGCTGCGACAAACCTTGGGAAAGCCTACGTGCCAAACAAGCAAACACGACCCAAAGTGAGGGAGGGGCGGTATCAGCCGATGCTACCTGACATCATGCTCCCTCGCAGTCATTTACCTTCCTCCATGCACTAAAAGCCCCTCAAGTGAAATATGTGCTAGCCTCAGGCAGAGAACAAAGTCAGAAGGTGGCAACACAGATCATTGAATTTGTGTTGCACGTTTCCCCCTTTTATGCTGCATCACCCTGTGTCTTTGGTCTCTCCTGGCAAAGATGATCACGACTCAGTGGATGCCGTAAGTACAAAACGAAGATGTACGTTTCTGCAGTAGTTATCATGAATTCACAAGGCATTGTTTTCAGACAAAACAGTAAGCACCCAATCTAAGCTGTCCTGTATAAGGGAATTCTCGCACCACTCGGAAGTCTTCAAGGTCTGGTTTGCCACTGGCCAAACTCTAGCCAGGACTTTGCAAGCAATTCAATACAGTATGCGGTGCGATTCTTTCACTATACCCAAGTCTTTTCATGTGCTCCAATATATCTCAGCCTTGAACAGAGACTTGCATTCTTTCTATAAAATCATTTTTATAAAGCCACATGGCATGAAGATATTAATAGCAACAGATACTAAAATTGATCTTAGCCAAGGGAGAGATGAATATAAGGAAGGCAGGGATGTTAACCATTCAAGAGTCTGGTTGGCTACCCTATGCTGGGGAAGGGAGAAGAGGAAGAGAGAAGGCATAGAGATGTGCACGGACAGTACTTGAGTCAACGCTGCTCGCAATCTTAGCCAAAAGGCCCAGATGCGATACCTATATAATGTCTGTAGATTGAAGCTCCTACTTGCTCACCTCCAATGTGGAGCCAATAAATGTGATGTGAGAAACAAAAATAATGAATAACTGGCTAAAACAAATTACGCGAGGAAGTGGTCTATTTGATTGAGGTATAGTCGATCCTGGATATATCGAACTCGGCTATATCGCCAAACAGTTGTAAAATTCCCTTGAAAAGACCAATGCAAACATACAGCAATGTACTACGCGTACATCAAACTTCCGTTCACCACCACATTCGATATATCAGACGCTGTGCCATGGCACTGCAAGCACACTTTTCCTAACGTAGATGCAATCACTGGGTCATAAGAAATATTTAATGACTAAAAATATGAAACAGCACTGTTTAGGCAGATGCTGTCAAAGAAGAGATTGAATCTGAACAGTAGCCCATGCCATGGAGGAAAAACAAGCAGGTAGCTATCAATTTTGCTCGCTGCACGTATGAATGTGCTCATGCAAACTTGCAGTCATTCGTTATCGGCAAGAGCAGATCCCCACTCTGCTTCAAGAATCTGAAACCCCCTCCCGGTCTAATATGCATTCCGCAGGAAAGCAGAGACGACACTTGATGTTTCCACTAAGTGGCAGTAGGCACAGGATGCCGAATTGGAGATGCTGCGTTGCCGGGTTCATCTTCTTGTAGGCAAGGGCTTTCCACGAACGGCATTTTAGGATTCCTCAGGTTTCCAAACGAATTGTTGCATGTTAAGTGATCGGGGAGCGACAGTGCGTGAAGCCAGTGGGGTATATAAAGGGAGCAGAGCGGCAAACACAGCATCCAGAACAAATGGATTAGCGCAAGATGACGATGACGAAGAAGCCACGCACGCTAAATTTCACGCGCCATCAGGAAAAATACAAACAAGGAACCAGCCATTAAGGACGGTACACAATGGTTGATGTAGGAGAGAAAGAAGGAAGAAGAGGTGAGGGAGCGACTTTCGAACAGCATGGGGGGTGCTCAGAAACAAGAGAGCACTGGAGAAGTCAGCGTTCGCTGGGAGCGGGAGTGCGCTGACGGGTCGTGGGCCTGAGCTTCCAGACTCCTACTGGCAGAACCTGGACTGCTTAACCTCATGAGCCAGTACAAGGTCCCAACGCATGACAACCTGGAGTTTGCTCAAGGAGTGACCAGTCCCTTCCCTCGTCGACATCTCTGCGTTCAACTGCGCGACCATGGGCTTGAACTGTTGGTGAGCCGGACCCACTCTCATTCACTCTCCTTGTGTATCTGGACACTCATAGCACTATAGGGTTCAAACTGCAATGACCATTTAACTTTGTTATTCGACGTTTTGTTTTAGTTAATGAAAACTATGTTTATTATAAGGATTGCATAACGTTTCCCTCTGTTTATGTCCATGTTTTCTTACTGCGTTCTTTGTAAATATACATTCTTCCTTAACTTCCGAAATCAAACGCTCTCATCCTTCCTCTGCAAATGAAACATGGATGTAGACATTTCAAGTGGCTTTCATTAATTAAACCTTGACACCAATCAAGGTTTAATACTACTTAGGCGTCACCCTCACAAGCAACTTACGTAACTTGGTCAACCCACATTTCTGATATCTGCACATCTGCACTACGTAAGTTATGGTTCCTTAAAAGAAAGCTGAAATTCGCACCCTCGCAAACAAAACTTTTAGCTTATAATACGTGTGTTCGTTCTAAGCTTGAGTATGCTTCTATTATTTGGGATCCCTATTTAAAGAAAGATATCATGCAACTTGAACGTATTAACAGAAAGGCTGTTAGGTTTATGTTTGGCAAATATCGTAGACTTGATTCCCCATCCAACCTAATTCAATTAAACTGTATTTCTACGCTAGAAGCACGCAGGAAATTTAGTCGCCTTTCATTTCTTTATAATTGTATGTTTGGTAACATAAAAATAGATCTGCCTGACAGTATAAAACCCTTAACAACACGACGCACACGCCATGGCCATGAATTTGCACTAATCCCAATCTTTGCCCGATCAAAAGCTTTCAAATTCAGTTATTTTCCAAGAACTGTGGAAGAATGGAATTCTTTGCCATCTGATATTTTTGGTTCCAATAATTTTCTCGCTGAGTTGGAGTGTTACCTTCTCTCTTAAGCTTTTTTTTATCTTTTTACTTCTCTTCTTTCTTGCTTGCTTTTTTGTTGTCTGTTGCTTTGCACATTCATGTTGGATGTAACCCACACCTGCTTGGGCCACCACATTGGCCTGCAGTATTTTGAAATAATAAATAAATAAATAAATAAATAAGTAAACCCCAACCTCCATTGGGACATATCTTTACATCACAGTTTGAATTTAATGAAACCACCACATGCCACATCCACACTGAACATGTTTCATTCGTGCTTGCACACAAGTGGGTTTGGACTGGGATGTTCTCCAAGTTGAAAGCCATTTTTGAAACTAACAGTCTGTGTGTAGTGTCGGTGGTCACCGATGCAGGGGCCGTAAAGGAAGAAACGCACAGACTTTCTAGGGCTATCATGAAGTGAGGACGACTGGTTCCAACAGGGATTGAGTTCCGAAGTCCAACATAAGTCTGCCTGGCTCGTTGCCCACGTACGACAATCGGCCATTTAAATGGCATATTGTAGCTGACACACGAATGGGCACATTCATGCACAATTCACAGCACAGTTGCACTGATGGAGGCATAGCACGGGCCCATACAGGCTTGTTTGCTTACGCAGTGCATCCACTTTGACGTATCTTGAATAAAAACTCACAATACATAGTTCAATGCACAATCTGCCTGCAGTGCAGCTTCGCTTCTGGGGGACGCAAGCATTTAGGGTCAACGTTACGAAGATTATGCTGCAGCATGACAAACTTGCAATATTCATAAGCAAGGAATAACTCAACTTACATATGTTATGAGCATGTAATGAGGAGGGAAGATAACCGATGGCCATTAAGGGTTATGGACTGGATTCCAAGAGAAGGGAAGCGTAGCAGGGGGCGGCAGAAAGTTAGGTGGGCGGATGAGATTAAGAAGTTTGCGGGGACGACATGGCCACAATTAGTACATGACCGGGTAGTTGGAGAAGTATGGGAGAGGCCTGTGCCCTGCAGTGGGCGTAATCAGGCTGATGAGGATGATGATGAAAAGAGCATTTGGTACTGGCGGAGGCAGAAGATAGCTAATAACAACAGCGTATTACAACTTGCAGCAACCAAAAGAAAACATCATTTCATGGGCGGACCGCAGAACTGGAAGACAAGGTTGCAGAGTTCATCTGAGAGCTGCATGTAAGATCGCTGCCTGTGACTGCCGAATGCATCCGTTTGAAAGCGGTCGAGATCATGCGCGCCTCTGTACTGGGCAGCGAAAAGCACTCGTCATCCGACTCTAGTTCGGACGACTCTAATCAAAGGCATTCCTCCGATTCGGACTAGCGCTTGCGTACTTCGTGCCCTTCTGTGTACTGTACACCCGGCCAATTTTTAACAGTATTGCGCAACCATCGACCCGCGTGTTTGTCAGCACCTTATCATCATGGCACGGAATGGCAAAATAGCGAAAGTAAGCACAGGTGTACACATGTGCGTATCTCTGTTTCGCCGCTCAGCGTCGTTAATATGGGGCTGACAAGCACGCATGTCGATGGTCGCGCGATACTGTTAAAAACTTGGCCAGGTGCACATGCGAGCAGCATTTAAATAAATACTGTCACCATTGTGCAACCAGCTGAGTAACATTTGTTTCAAGGTAAGGGTGTCTTTCGGTACTTTTGCCATTGAAAAATATTTTTTTCATTTTTAGCAATTCGTTAGTTGGGGGATCGACCCATATTTTAGTCCGACCTATAGTCTGGTTTTTACGGTACCTTTTCTTCATTTTCAACTATGAAAACCTTCATCCCCATGTCCCTTAAACAGAACTACCAAAGAATGCCAAAGCCTTTCACTCTTCAATAAAAACTTGTTACCATAGCTTTACTTAATATTCTGGAAGAACAAAGTGGTCTACAGACCACTAACCCACCATATATAAGCCGAAGCAACTTGGCCAGGCAATACTAGGTGATGAGACTTCTGACAAAATCTACCCACAGTATTCAATGCGCTCATTTCTCAGGTCTACAATGCTTTAAGAAAGGACACAATGATCAACTCTCTAAGGCACTGACAAGTTCTTCCTGCACCACCCAGCCCAACATGCTGACAACTGAAAAGTGCAACAACCAAGGCAAACTGAACAAATGCTCATGCTAGCACACACACTCTTTTTTGCACTGTGTATGCTACATTTGCACTCTCTCCTCCTTCCTGGCGGTTACTTCATGCATTTATTCATAATCGAGCCTGTATCTAACAAGGTGCTGGAGTGGCAAGGTGACCCAGCATACCAATTGTCTTCCGCGACTGACTGGCTTGATTTCTGAAATGAAGGCGCCTGTCTTCTTATCCTTATACTTTAGTGCAGACGATGGCAGCACTGCTATAAGTAAATATGGTGAATAGCATGGTGACGGCGGTGATCTTCCTACCAGACACTAACTGCTTCGACAGGGACTGCAGATCAAACAAAGGGATTAGCCAGGCAAGCAGCTTCATGTCAGCAGCTTTGGTCATCGACCCAATTGTACCACTTGGCAACTACACTTCAGTAAAAAGCTCAGCTGTTAGCTGGTGGGCAGCTGAACACATGAACGTGGGAGAGGTGTTTACAATCCCATCTGATCATGCCCCTCCCTTCTTTGTCGAGGCGGGGGCACCTGTGGCCGTGGTGCTCCAGCCGTGGTGCCGATATTTCCAGGAGCAGAAGGCTGACGCCGCCAAACTGGGTGGGCATTCTAGCATGTTCCAATCCCATTCTAGTTTCACACAGCATTCGTCCCCTTCTTAAACCATGCTGTCATACAATCATTCCTCTACTGCCAAAGCGATCAAAAAGACTGACTGGATCTGTAGATGATTGGAAGCCAAGTGGTACTGTTGGTCCATATTTTATTTCTCTTTATTGGCACTGGTTTGCACACTTGCCAACTTGACTGCAAGCCAGGGCCAACTGAATCGTGAGCCAAGTCACTGGCAGGCCCCACTTCGTAAGCCTATGCTTTCACTTGCTTGAACAGGCACTAATATTGCATTTACACTGTAACATGGCCTAGAGTTTAACACACACCAAACTTTCGCAGGTTTAAAGTAAGAAAATGAATGTGTACCTGATTGTAACACGCACCCGGTTTATAAGAGAAAAATGGTAGGCTCCCACATTTGCAATCAGAGAAATGAGGCATGCATAATTTATCTTGGCAGAATAGAAACACTTATTTTTAATGAACGTCTCTAATGAAAGCGGCATGTCTTCGTCGCCACTTGCACTTCATTGGCCAGAGATAGCAAGCGCACAGGGGTGGTATTCTTGAGCAATCACTTTTTGATACTACTATCAGTTTCACAAGATTTTACGCGACTCTGAATTGGAATTGTCAAAGCATGCGGCCGAGAGCACTCCTGGCACTCTGTGCAGATAGCAAGCTTGGCACAGTGCAAGCAATGTTGGCAGTCGTCTACGCAAATGCATCTGGTGTTGTTACATGAAATCTAGTGAAAGTGGTAGTGATAGTGGCTGATCAGGAATACTGCTCTAAATTGTACTGAAGAACAAAATCAACTAGCAACAACCTTCGCAAAAATGTGCTCTGCTGCCATCTTGTGATGGCGACGACGCTGCATGTGATGGTAGGCTGCTGCCGATGCCGCAAACACGATTTTGATTACGCATCCGATTGCAACACGCAGGCAATTTTCCAATCCATCATCTCAGAAAAAGGTGCGTGTTAGACTTATGTGAATACAGTATGATTACTTTTCCACCATCATGTGAGCTCTAAGCACGCTTCAGTCAGTTGACTACCGACATGTTATCAATAGCCTAGTCACTGTGGAGCCTGCAACAAAGAATCCCAGCGACTGCGAGGCATAAAGTATCTTGAAACTGCTCTTGTTTGCACAGTTTTGGTAGACATATCAGGAAAAGCTCAACTTTCAGAGGAGTGCATGCATCTTCTGTTTAGCACTTCATGCTCTTAATTTGGGTAGGCTGTGGAATAGCCACTTTGATGCCTTTGAAACATTCTGATGTGAGACACATGATTAAATTATGGGGTTTTACGTGCCAAAACCACTTTCTGATTATGGGGCATGCCGTAGTGGAGGACTCCGGAAATTTCAACCACCTGGGGGAGACACATGATCCCTCTGGTGCCTGCCATTTTCGGTCAACTTTTCAAAAGACCTCTTGCGGCACTCTCCAACTTATTAGAGTAGGCAGCCGCACGGGTTGTTGAAGTTCTTGATCCAGAACTTGTCACTTGGTGCATAATCTGGTCTGATATCTTCAACCCTACCCATTTTGGTGCCTTTCCTAGGGTATGGCGGTTACAGTTGAAATGAAAACTGCCTAGCAAACATTCATTTTGCTGGAATTTTCTGCATTGTAGTGTGTGGTATCGTATGCTGCTTAACATTTTAAGTGCGGGCAAAAAATCCAAAATAGCATTCAGGAAACGACTTTTTTCCTTTATTTGTTTGTCACGATGGCCGTGTTATTGCAGATTCAAACTACATATAACATGGACGTGGTCAATTCACAACTTGAGTTTGAAAATACGAAATAGCAAGAACCATGTACGTTGACTAGAAGTGTCAGAGTTGATAGGGGTCCAGTTCCATCATAACCACTCAATGCTAAAGGTACACTTTAGAGCAACCATTTGTTGAGAAAGGCGTGCAAATGTGAAAAGTCGAAGTCCTCAATGAGTGGCTGTGCTGGATTAGAATGTTGCTTTCGTACGACAAATCTCAAAGCACGGTAGAAGGCAAAGTCCCAAACCACACTCCTTACACCAGAAGAATGTTGCACTGCGGACTTTATTGCCAGAGTTGCTTCTACCTTTGCAAGAGGCAATGCACTACCTTGTTGGACATTCTTTGCCTGCTGCAGATGGGGTAAAGTCCACAAAGGCCCATAGCGTTAGACAAGTGATACCTGCTTCTGAAAAATGTGCATGCCTGAGGGAGCAGCAACTCGCAACTGGCAGCCACCGTTTTTAACATCTCTGCTGGTGAACAGAGTCCGCAGGAACCTTAGTGGCCAAAGAAGGAACTCGCCAAATGTCCAAATGGATTGGACGAGCCTGGACTGTTACTGGAACTTTGAAAGTGCACTAAAGCAGGTGGACGAGGGAGACTTGTCCTTGGCACATTTTGCGAAGAAAACTTAACCGAGTAGGACTCGGTTAAAGAAGCGTGTCAGCCAGCAGAAGAGACTGCCATCAGTCAGCTTCCTGGGTGACATCTCCATTTCTGCTACCATCTGTACCACTTGTCCATTGGTAGCCAGGTGATATGGAAACAATGTTATGTGGTTGATTGTATTCAACATGAAAAGCAGTTGCGTTTCAGGTGAAACAAATGCTCTGTTATTAGCAGAAACCAACACTTGCTGTACGTTGAAAGTGGCAATCTAGTATACCCTCTAGCCACTTGGAGAAGGCATCCACTATGACTAAAAAACTGACTTTTCACTGGCCCAGTAATATCAACGTGGATGATTGTTTATAGTTTATGTGGACATTCCAGCATTGCAACTGCTACCAAAGGCACCTATGCATCCGACACGTTTCACACGATTGCACCTTGGCCACTACATCTATGTCCGATCCAGGCCACCACAAGTGACAACAAGTGCAGTGTTTTATCGTAATCATTTCTGGACAGTTACAGCGAAGGAGAGTTGCAAGTTCTTCTCTAGACTTCACTGGGATCACAACCCGTCTTGCGCACAGCAGGCAACCATGATGCGTTCAAAGTTCCTGCACACTACTTTTGTAGTGTTGAAAGTCTCCACATTGAAATGACGCAGTAGATGCTATTTTCAGACACTTGCAAACTTGGGACAGTGTCCTATCTTCCACTGTCAGCTCTGCTCTCTTCTCGGCACGAAATGTAGGGTTACGCAGAACATCAAAATGTCACCTGGTGTCACTGAGTCATTAGAATCTGCAGCAAGTGGAACTCGGTAGAGCGCATCTACATCATGATGTCTCCCTCCTGCCACAGCATCTCCCACTCGTAGTCGCTAAATACCCTCCACCAACCAAGCAGGCATGATGACAGAACTTGCCAAATTTGCTTCCTAGGGCGCATCACCCCGAGAAGTGGTTTGTTGTAAGTTAATATGAGCATGTGCCGATTGACGAGCTGGGTATTTTGCCACATACGTTTGAACCTGTGGTGAGCGAAGACAAAGTTATGACAAAACCGAGCGAAGACACATGGTCAGTAAAGAATAGGATGACGACCCAGAGTGGCAATGGGGTCTATCGCAATTGGGCCCTGCATGTAGCATGGTCCAATGAGCAGTCGCCTGCTGGTGCTTGGAAGGTGGGCTCTGATTAAGCCACGTGTTTTGGAGTGTGTGCCCAAAAAGGCGTAGTGGCAAGACAAGCACGGGGAAGAACACAGACAAAAAGAAGTGGGGCAGTGGCCACTACTCGAGGTTCGAGGCAGCTGAAATTTCTGGAGACTTCAACAGCCCTGAGCCAGCAGCCAAGGCAGCCAACCAGACACTGCTGAACAGAAGTGAGGGCCGAGGCCGCCTGGCAGACAGTGGATACCAGAAATCAGCAGCCGAGATCCAGGACAACTGTGCGAATCCCATGCCTGGGCGTGCACAACCAGGGACAACTACTAGGCAGCCGCCCGAACCATGGCCATAGCATGAATCATCACTGCCCGCATCTCCACTACTGATGCCACCCAAGCCCTTTCTGCTCTTACTAAAGACAATCGGCGCCAGGGACAGCGGTCACATCACGTCTTGTAGCCCTAGTCTTTGTGAAACGACCGTACTGTGAGTAAGTTAAACCTTTTCAGTTGTCACACACAGCCTGTGCTAGTTGACTGCAGTGCAGTGGTTCACTTAGGGACGTGTGGAACTCTTTAAAGCTTGCCTGGTAGCCGCAAGCTCTCACTTCGTGGAAACACCCTGTATACAGAAATGCCTGTAACCTCAAAGCCTTTAGTGATGATGTTCGAAGACGCCACACGCCTGCTGCCTTCTGGTAGCCTCTGGAGCAGCTTTTTGCCACAGAGTAGCTGCATCAATCACAAAAATTATTGCACTGCACGTGAAATGGAACTGTTTCGTTGCCACATATTCTGCCTCCCGAATTTCGGACCGCCAAATTAGGGGGCGCAGCCTTTACACAGGTGTGGCCCTTGCTCTGGTAAATATGATATGTTGCTTCAATGGCATTGGGCAATCAGACGTCAAATTCCAAGTGCAACATACCTCAGTCCTACCTCTCAAAACAAAAGTAGACTTGGTATTAAGACTAGCAAGTAATCCGCGGTGAGAATCCAACTTCTGACAGGTACTTGGGAAACTACTTGAGAAGGGACCATTGCTTCAGGGTGGATGAGAGAAGAGCTAGATGAAGTGGAATACTTTCTTTGTATACCCTGGGAAACTGACGTCTCTCCCTCTCATTCCGCTCGCACTCAATAAAAGGTGAGGACTGACTTATTTTTCGCACCATGTGCATAACGAGGGTTTTCTATCCAACAAATGATAAGAAAGTATTGTAAATGCGTGTGACGATGTACTTGGAGTTAAGTGCGACACAGTGTCTGAACAAATGGACGGCGACGACGACATGGCAAGGAAAGCGTAGGGAGCGCATCAGTGCCATTTCATACCAAGATAACAAAAAAAAGCAGGCACGAGGGCACGTGGAAGAGTTTGGATGGAGACGGGCAGCGTGGCAGATGTCGAGGAGACCGAGAAGATGGTGCCCAGGGCACGGGAGCAGTGGCCAGTCGAGTTCCTCACCCAAGGCCGCTGCAGGCTCCCACCTGCAATCGACACCACGTCCAACTTCTTCCTGCCGTCGGTGTGCGTCGAAAGGGCGTCCAACCCAGGCGGCCCAGCGTCTCCAGCACCGTGCCCGCGCTCCTGGTGACAAACACTGCAAAGGCCTCCGGCAGTGGCCAGTCTCCACCATACCCATCTTCACAGTAGCATTGATCATCCCCACCTGATAAGTACTACACCATCGTCGACTCTCTATGTTTGTTCCGCATGACCTGGTGAACTCGCTACTTTCGTAAATGTGCTGGCAGTTTCTTAGTTTCTCTTTCTAAATTTTCCACATGACTTGACAGCATGTTGTGTACTTGCTTGCTCACCTCGACAAGTAATTTTTTTTTTGCATCCACTCAGGATAACATGCTCGTTCGTTTTTTCACAAGTCCCGTTTCTCCTGATGACAAATACACCATCACAGTTTTTTAAACTTTGTCCCGATCCAAGTAGCATTGTGACAATGTGAGCGATTCTCTGTGTACACAGAATGACCTGCTCATGCCTGTTATCACAATTGTTACGTGCTGGACATAGAAGTGGTAGCATAGTGTGCAGCTTATTAATGATTTCTCTGTCATAGTCGGACTGACACTTCTCTCTAATTAGACTGTCGCCAGGAGAAGTCCTCGCAAATTTTGGTACAGCACTTAACATTTATCTTGCTTTTCAGTGTGGCTTTAGCGAGTCATGGCATCAGCTCTCATGTTACCTATAATACCAGAGTGGCCTAACACTCAGCAAAAGGTAATCCAAAGCCATTATTCAAATGCTCTGCAGACCAGGGTTCAGAGCATGCTTAGGACACGGCTCTGGTATCTTCTGTTAGAAGAAAGCACTCTAACTGCAGTAAGAGAACTTGTGTAAATGATGGCTTTCTTTGTGTGTTTTTCATAGATTTTGTTTGCTACCAGTGTAATGAAAAATGCTTCTGCTGTCAAAATCCTTGTGCGCCTATTTCCTCTTCACTCAGTGGAAAACTAAGGCCCTAACGTAAAGCATAGCGCAGCATTTTCAGAGATGAATGTACTGTTGTAAAATTCAGTGCATTTGTATTTGAATTATTAACAATAGGAAGTGCTGTGCTATGGCTTCGTTCGGGGCATGACGGTCGTTATCTAGAGATGTCACCCGGCACGGAAAAGAAAACCATTGTCTCCTACTTCAGCATCAAAATGCCAGCCACGGAGCCAGCGCAGCAGGTATCATGTCCCTTGCTTAGAACATAAAATTCACACCAGTGAATACTTGCTTAAGGTGAAACGATTGATTGGCGTGTATCTAAGGAACACTGCTTCATGTCTATCACACACTAGACAGCTGTGTTGAGAAAAAAAAGATCTGCAGGGCTGGCACGTCGGTGCCGTCAGTGCACGTCGGTCCCTTCGGAGCAGTAGGAGCAGTGTCCTGGCAGCTACCATGCGTCTCGCAACAATGGTGCGATGTGGAGTGCCACCAGGGCGTTGCAAATGCCGCACAGTGACGGTGCACGAGATGAGACCGCCGGCGTTTGTCGGCACCCAGTGGAAAGATCACGAGATAGAGACAGCGCGAACGTTTACTGTTCGAGACCAGGGCGTACACACAGCTGCTCATCAGGAATGCTAATGCAGCATGCATGCAACGATCATGCGAGCAGGGGAAGGCAGAACGCTGCCCTTTCTCGCCAGTTGAGCACCGACGGTGTGCATTAGGTCGTTTTCGCAGATAAACGCACTCCGCATCTCCGAAGACCCTTCTCGGCCTTCGGCCCAGGCGCCGTCGATAGGTGATATCCAAAACATAGTGGCTATGACATCTTTCCGGCTCTGGATTCATGCCTCAGTGACAGTTCCCTCCAAATGACGGAGACCGATCTCGAATGCTTCGCTTCTGCTGACGGAATGTGGCCGGTAGCAATTGCGGGAGCAGGAAACACATCGTGATCGCCATGTTTTAGACATTATCGATTGCTTCCAGCACATGTAGATTGCAAAAATATAGCCTTCGAGATCGGCTTCTGTTATTCCAAGGAAACGGTCGCTTGGCACTGCGTCCGGGCACCTCCTATAGCAGCACAGCATAACGGCGGTGACGACGTCAATAGCATGAATGTGCCCTAGGTGTATACTAGCATTCGACACTGCGAGGACATCATCCAGTGCAACTCACCTGTCGGAGTCACGTCTCGTCTGCGCACGGTCCTCTGGGGAGGCGTCCTCAGTGTCGCTGCTGCTGTTGTCGTAAGTGCTGCTCCGACTGAGTCCCTTCCGAAAGGACATGACGCACCAACCACTGCACGAGAGACAGAGGGCGAATGAACGCGAGTAGCTCACATTGCAGAGACAAAAAAGGCCACCAATTCATCTCACTCACAAGGTTTTTGAATGATCTAATTGGCAATCGACACTCAAAGTGACTACGGTGCAGAAACAAACAACATACAACAGCGATACACACAGGTGACACAGCATTGCAGTACAATTTCTAATGTGAAAAATAATGTAGCACAGGTCTCTAGTATCAACTACACACCCCCAGCTTCTGAACCTTAAATTTGGCAAATATACTGACGGACATGGCAAAGGAAGGGGGCCGAGGGGAGAGCGATGCAGGCATCTTTCTTTGTGTGCCCACTGCAACACTGCATTTTTAAGACCAGAGTGACTTTTGCTGCGACTCTGCTTTTGCCAATTTCGCCTGCTTCACGAAGTTATCTGAATAAGCTTGCTCAAAACAAGCAGCCCTCTGTTTAGCACCTTATACTGCTACAAAAGGCCAGCGCAGGTACAATAGCAATTTTTTTCTTGTATGCATATTTTTCTTTTCCGATCTTGCTTACCTAATTCTTTAACGCTCTTAAAACATTTTTGCAAGCAGAATCTACATTCTGTAGAGCTTGACAAAACATTCGCAAGATCGTAGAACCCCAATTGCGTAAGCATTACAAAAAATTCTGGTGAGTTGGCAGGCATCTTATTGAAGATATCTCAAACGATACATAAGTGGGCTCTTTAATATATATTTGATGACCTGAGAGTAGTCATTCATACGAAAAAAAGGAGTCCTTGACCTGCAGCCAAGAACCGAGGCACTCTGCCATATTTTTCTCTCTAAAACTGTGACTTGAAAAGATGTATCCACTACTTGCTTCCTAGAAAAAAGATTTAAAAAATGTGTTTGCCTGTTATTCCACCTTTGTCTGTTTCTACACTGTAAGTCTCTTTCACTCACAAAAAGTTTTTCCTCTATTCCTTTATAATAGCAAAGAGGGAAATCTCTCAGCACCAGTCAGTGGGCTATTTTTGAACTTCCTTCTTACCTGCTAGCTGGTGAAATTTAGCATTCGTAAAAATCCTGTAAACACAACAAGGAAGAAAGAATGGCCTGCATTGTACTTTAAATGCCTGCCCTGTGCGCGCACCTTTTGTAGGATACATGCGCACTTTATTAACGGTCATATAGCTTTACACGCAGCATATAAGCAACGGAAACCACGGAACAGCAGGTGCCGACACGTGAAACACGGTTTTAGATCACAGCAATCTTTTCAGCAACATTGCTGTTGTTGATTTCACATGCTGCAGGATCTTGCCTGAACAGATTTCTCGAAGCTAGTACCCCGGCGGTTTATGGAGTATCGCACTATGGCAGGAGGGCTGCAAAGGTACAGTTGCATTCAATACGAGCTGCAACATGTTGCTGTGGTCGAAAGGGCTTCAAGATTTCACGGCGGCACTGATATATGTTTAATTGGTTTAGTACAAGTAATTGGAACAATGTTTAGTTTTCAATTTTTCTCTTATGTGCCCGCCACCATGCAGTCTCGGGGCCCTTTGACTACGGGCGCAGTGTTGCTGGTCATATTGAACGCAACTGTACTGTCACAATTTCTTTCTTCCACACATATTTTTTTTTTTGTCAAACTTGCGTCAATCAATCTTTTCGAAGCTTTCACACCTTCGCAAGCTGTTTTCGTAAAACCTCACACGACATTCGCCATTTCATAGAACAAGCCCAAATTCGTAAACATGACTGAAAATTTGCGGGAGCTGGCAAGTACGTTTTTACCATTAAAACATACACAATTGGCACCAGCACCTGTGACACATATTAGCTTTGTGCCTTCGTCTGTTCTGTGCTGAGGCCTAAGCGAAGAAATTCCCACTTTTCAGCTCTTTCTGCTGAGAGTATCAAGTATTTCACTTCGCTACAGCCATAGACAACCAAGTTTCATCACCATTCATTAACGCCTTCAGCCTGTTCTATGTTCACAGCAAGATGCAGTCATCTCCCAGTGATCTCCAGTTACTACTGTACTGTGCCAGCTGATTCCATCTTATCCGTACAGATTTCCTAACCTCATCTCCACACTTTCTGTACGGATAAGCTCTATAGATTGCATTAGATGGCCTTCCCAGCTCTATTTCTTCCACTTGAAGGCCAAATGCAACAATATTCCCGGACCACGTAAAAAGCTTAGTTTCAGATAGTGCAGATATATACTGTCCTCAGTAGAAAATTCAACATCTGAAATACAATTCAATGCACCATAAGAAGCTGGATGTTTTCGATACCAAAATTTATAAAATCTCTCGGCGCCTCCACAGCAAGTCCCCCGAGATTAGGTGGTGCCCACGGCATGCTGAAAATCCCAAAGGCCATTGCCTGGGATCTGAACCTCGTCCGCTAGCAACCAGGCATACGTGTTGTCTGCTTATGTGCTGCTTAAATGTTGCTAACAAGGAAAGGAGACAATTACTCGCCCTGCAGCGAGCCAAGATTGTTTCGATAGTACATACACCCAAAGTTCTCTTGTAGCAAAGTTGAATGCGATATAAGAGCAAAAAGTTATATCCAATAATTATACCGATGTTCGTTAATCATTTACAAACAATTGGGCCACAGTGAAATTTCACTGCAGTTTCATCTCAACTAGAATACCATCATCATTATGATCAGCCTAATACCACTGCGGATCAAGCACCTCTCCCAGCGGTCTCAAAACTGGAGCCATGGAGCAGTGGCAAGTTGAGCAGAAAACAAAAAAGTATACTTGTACTCTGCTTCCTTCAGCCTGCCTGAATTCTGGAGAAAAAGAACAACCTTGCACCACATTTCCCATCCTTTCAGACACCAAGCGCCCTCATCTCGACAGATCAATTTCAGGGATGTCACACATTCTGTGTGTGACGATTGGTGACGCAGTTGACAAGCACATGCACTGTTCCAGTGAGATGTGATCAGCATAATGCAAAAGTGCAAGCACCATTGAAAGCGATGGACAAAAAACGTGGGTCCAAGAAAAGCAGCTTATCAGATAGCAGATTAGCAGATAGCAAGAAGATTATCAGATGCACATCAGCGATAAAGCAGGTAACTGGGCTGGTCGGCACCTGGACCATGACATAAATCCCAAATTGCAATAGAACTGGGGAACAGTGCTCACGACGAATGCTGACTGAATCTTCACTAGACCGATGAAATGTTTAGCAAGCGCTGAAATGACAAAACACAAGAAAGTACAAAAAGCAGAAACACGCACGAGTGCCCAAGGTTTTGAGTGTTAGGTTGGGTGTTATTAAATCAATTTTTTCAAGTGCTAGTCATCATACCTTCTTGTATATGTGTCTGTCTCTAACACTCATCCGTGAGAGAAAATATGCAGCACCATTTAGTCCAATCAGCCACATTGCACGATAACAGTCCCGATTTTAGTAAATGTTGCATAAATTGCCACTTGTCCTTGTTCACGTATCTTTGACAACAACCAAGATTCACTCATCTCTGTTTACATATAGAACGTGAGTGCACGGAAAAAACAGGAGACCACTACACTTATTTCAAGCCCGAGAAATGCAAACCATGCATGCTTTTGAGACCGCCATAATCCTAACGCAGCCAGACACCCGAGCAAAGTGATCACCCAAAATATGTAACCTTCCGATTACACGAAGCCTACAAGTAATCAAACCACGAAAAGAGTGAGGAAAAATACTTGTCTATTTTTTAAAATTCAAATGTATAACCAATAAGGAAAAAGGAATTGAAAATGGACAATATAGATATGCATAAATATGGAGATGGATGGATATGGAGACAGCTGGGGCCAAGCCCACTTCCTTTGCTGTACACGTGTAATGCTCTACCAATTGACATACCCCAACAGCCGAAATGATGCCCATGTTCCTCATTGTTTGTGTATGTGTACTAGACCTAGCTCCCGGACCCGGTTGTTCTGTAATCTCATACCTCCTCATTGAATATTTTTTTTTTGTGCTTCTTTGTAATGCATTATCACTGACATTTCCTATAAATTGTGTGCCGGTCAAACATTTCAGCTGGCGCATGTTCTGTGTAGTCACAGAGTTCTGATCCAGTTTGCGCATTTTGTCATGAACTCTCTAGCGATTGCCAAAAGCACATCGCAGAGATGACCTGCCAGCGGGAAAATTGAAATCCACCCACACAAAATGTTCACCACTCCCAAAAAGAAGGAACATCTGTAACTTGCTTCCATTGGCTCGATCATCTAGCAAGAAATACAGCCAGCCAACGGTGAAAATAGTACATTTTGCACATGCAAATGGATTGCATCGGAAGTTTACACGCCCACACAAACAAAACGTCCAAAGGAAACGTTAAAGCAGGAAGAGGGCGATAAAGAAAAGCTTCCACTTCCAAGATGCCCTTTGTTGAACCTGTGCCAATGTTGGCAGAAAGACAAGAAGTGCATCGCCAGGAAAGCAGCAGCAACGTGGAAGGCCAATGACACAATCGTTGCACCCTTCCTCTTCGTACGTACAAACAGACGTTGCAAAACACCCACAGGGCTAGCTTAACACTGCCTGCCTATGAGCTTCGGAGAAAACTGAGTCGTTAAGTATGGCCAACGCAACTGCTGCACCACTGGAACTCAGAGAAGCCCTAAAACATTCTATTGGTGCATGGCATACAACATTCTTCTATAACTCCACCTGCATTTCTATTCATGAAATATAGGCTGGTTATTAGAGAGAAAACAAAGGCCGACCTTCCAGTTTCAAGCTATTGTGCTGCTCACACCGATTACGGCACTGGCATCAGTGCGATGTCACAGATCCATTTGGAGCGTTTCTATGCAGGAAAAAATTCCCAAGTATCCAAGAGTTTCATAGTTGAGTTTTACTTGGAATGCAACCTACCCAAAACACACGTCCATGTATTTTCACGAAGCGCATCTCTCACAGACCGTCGCCAACCATGTTATATATATATTTCTTTAGAGTGTGTTTTTCGGGCATCCCGTTCCGAGTCTACGGGAAGAGGCCGCGAGAGAGGGCGGAGAGGACTGCCCAGGGTCGAGGGGCATCTGGAGACGGTCGCCTTTGTGAGCGGCGCAAGCGGCTGTTCTTCGGCGGCGGCTTCGTTGTCCCCTTCGACGGAGTCGGGGCTTGGCCGCGGTGTAAGATTACAAGAGTGGAGCAGGCAGAGCGCACGGTGAAGAAAGTTGTGCGCCCTGTTTCCACTGTTCGGTTGCTTCCGCTGGTCGGGATCGCGGAGACGGCCGGCCCATAAATCGACTGTGCGCATGCTGTCTTCGGTGGCGCCGAGAGAAAAAACGCCTGTAAATAACCGCTGGGCACAGCACTTCTTGTCACCAGCGCCTTCCCGCCGCCAGCTCGTTAGCAGTTCGGTGGGAAGGGGGACAGTCGGTCGGAAGCAGGCAGTGAAGAAGGTTGTGTGAGTCTTTGCGGCGTGCGGGGCCGAATTCCTGACGGCGAGGCGCGCGTTTCATCGCACCGGGCCCGCCGCCTTCGAGCCATCGCCGCAACGACTGCCACACGAGCCGTCCCCGTTCTTCGCTGCGCTACGATATGGTCTGTCCGCCGGCTTGTCCTCTTCTTCTTCTTTGTTAACTCTCAATGACTCGCGTGCCTCTAAACTCCTTTGTTTACTGTTGTTGTAACCCTGCCTGATTGTGTGTTCTGGTCGTGTTTCCAATTGTGTGTGCTTCTCGCCAATTCTGTTCGTACCTAGTTTGAGTTCTTTGTTACCTTATTGTCCGTGATCAGTTTTGTGTATGATTAAATGCTTGTTATTCCCCTTCAACGAGTTGCTTCGTGATTGCCGACGCACCGATACACGGGCGTCTTGCTCGGGCTGACCAACCCTGAATAAATAAATGTTGTACAAGGACCTCTCGCTTGTAGGCCGGGGCGAAGCGTAAAGCGGACCCCCTGTGCTCCGTCGGCTTGCGCCTGGCAGCCGGGATCGGCGAGCGAAGTGTAAGGTTTTTGTGACAGCATCTCTGTAGCACGTAAGGCACTGCTAAATTCGACGAAATATTCACAGGAAGGACTGAGGCTTGAAGTGGGGCAAACAAAGTTGGGTTAATTGTCTAAAGCGAATGACCTTTCACGGGTGCTCATTTGTTGTAAGACTTCAATGCGCGGTTGCCTGACATGGTCGCATGACGTAAAAATGCATCAAGTTCTATGGCATCCATGAAATCCAAGCTGAGGACCACTGCATTGCATTTAAGAGCAAATATCAACAAGAAGAAGATAAAGACCATGCAACGAGTGATGAATTGATTAATCATAGGCACAATATTAAGAGAAAGGAAGAAAGTAGCGTGGATTAGATAATCGAATGGAGGTACGCAATATGCTAGTTGACATTAGGAGGTAAAACGAACTTGTACAGGGCAGTGCAGCTTTCATTAAAATAATGATTTTTTTTTACTTCTTTAATTTATTAAAAAAGAATTGAAAGATGACCGCATACGACACCCCATGCCAATGGCAGTAATGAAATGCAAGAACTGTGCGTCATGAGATACTGAAAAAGCAGAAGATAATACTGCAGCACTATACCCTGCTTTAAAGGGATGCAAATGCAATGGGACTGTCCAAGTAATAAATTGCTTTGCCTAAATAAAAAGCACAAACTTGTGGTCTGAAGAAAGGCATGCATACTGAACAACTAGAAACTACTGAGCAGAGCTCCATGCGTTTACTCAAGAGCTAGTGCCTCTCTGCAACAACTGCGCCTCGGTAGCATTTGGAACAATCTCTGCTTGTAGATTGTTAATCAGTATTGTTATCCCTTATATTTTAATTGAAACAAATGTTCAACAACTTTGCCATAGTGAATTCTTAAAATGAATACGAACTGAATGGCAAAGACTATTCAACTCGTATTCAAAACTTCAAATACGTATTCGCACATCCCCAGTAGTGATACAACTGCCAAAGGGACACTAATGAGTGACACTAATTAGTAAAACCGTGCATCTGTTTAAACTGGACAAGTACTCTTCCAAAAGTCTCCCTCTACGTACTTGGCAGGAAAAGGTAGGCTTCTAGAAAAATAATGGACGCCAAACTTCACACCTTAAAATTCAGGGCCTAACCTGTGTGACAGTACATTACCGAGATGTCGCAATTTTCGAAGTACATTTTCTCAAAGTTCAGTCCCTTCTGCACAGAAAGATTGCTCAGAACTGCTGTTGTCAAGCCTTTGGCACCACCAGAATGCAATTAAATCCTTATTAGTTAATAAAATCGACTCAGATCGACGGAACATTAAGGCCAACACTACAGCACCTGTCACTTTTGCATACGTTATGGCTTAGTCCTTAGTCACCGTAAGAGTGACCATTTCAGTATGCAATAAGTTTAATAATCAAGCCTAACACATGGCTTGTTAAGTCCCTCTAATGCAGTGTCGGCTAGATTCAAGGGGACATGCTTTCCCATACTCGGTGAGCCAAGGAATGCCTGAAAGTTCAGGCCTACCAGTGAGTACGAAGGAGAGTCCACAGCTATTCAAGGGAAAGCAGATAACAGCTGATGATAAAATATGGGTGTAAGAGGGCAGTGCCGGATAGTGCACTCACTGCCGTCTCTCAGAGATAAGTGAAGAGGGAGTGTAAAAAACAAGAGAGCTACAAATAGCATACGCTGTCGCTCCGACACAGTTTCACTTATACTCCTCTTCGAACAGCTCAGGCTGCCTATGATTGCCATCTCTAAAACAAGGTTGTGTCTGGTTTGCGGCCCTGTTTTTGTATGTTACCCATCATTTCTTTTTTTATTCCAAGATTCATTCCTTTCCTATAAAACAGTCCATAGTTGTGCTTCAGCTTCATTACATCATTGTTACATTCTGCATCTCTATTTACCTCTTCATGTTGAAAAAAAGAAAGCACACATCAAGGATCAGTTTTCCTTTCATGCGGAACCAACTGATACACCAGCTAGTCATGTGACAAAGCAACGTGATCGGATCCGACCACGAAAACGGAAGGCATGAAATGCTACCACGTGCAGTTGCCAAGCCCCTGTCAAAGATGCATACTGAAAAAGTTTGCGTGGAGACACAAGGACAACGCCGAGAAAAGACAGGGACGAGCGCTAACTCGCAACTAAAGTTTATTCCAAATGCACACACGAATAAATTGAAAAACCGAAACAGAACAAAACAAAGATATCATTTTGAACATCACGTGTTACCCTGTGTACCTCATTAAGTTGGCCAAGAACCGAAACTTCCTATCAGAGAAGAAGTGGACGGAAGTCTGACTGACTCACTTATCTTTGCTGATATCATATGGAAGGCTTCCATAAGCTCTCGCATGAGTTGATCCCTGTACCTGAATAAAATTGTTATTTTGTCGAAGAGCAGTTTGCATTGCATCTTTTTCTTATCGTTTTTGCCACAAGTGCAGCAGTGTTTTGGGAGGTTATCAAGGGAATCTCTCCCAAGTAATCTTCAGTGCTCTCCTAATCCTTGCATAACGTATCATCCGGTTTGGCCGACGTACAGTGCGCCACAGGATAACAGCACCTGGTAGACAAGTCCCCTGGCACAAGGAACAAACGAGGCTGTGTCCTTGACACTGCAAACATTTTTGTCTTTATTTCTTTCTGCCGTCTTCTTCCATCTGCCTGTACACCTGCGAACAGATTGCTGACAATTTCCGAGGGGCGGAAAACACTATCGGAATGTTGTAACATCCCGCTACATTCTTAAGGCCATGTGCCAATTTGTGCACATACGAGATTTGTTAGAAAAGAATCTGACCTTTGGCCGAAGAAAAATAAACTGGCATAACTGGAGCGTTGGAAGCCTAATCAACCTCCAAGTAGTCTCCTTGGGACTCCACACATTTCTCCCAGTGGTGCTGCCATTGCTGGAAGCATTCCGAGAAGGCCTCTTTCGGAATGGAGCTTAGTTCAGCTGTCGTTGCAGCCATGTCCTCTCGTCTGAAATCGCACTCCTTTCAATGGACTCTTGATTTTGGGAAACAGCCAGAAGTCGCAGAGGGCCACATCAGGAGATTAAGGAGCCTGTTGAACTACAGGAGTCTGGTTTTTGCCAAAAAAAGTCTGAATCAAGTGCGAGGAATGTGCAGCAGCATTGTCGTGACGGATGCGCCAATTTCCTGTTGACCACAATTCCTGTCTCTTGCGCCGCACAGCATCACGCAGCTGACGGAGGACATCCCTGTAGTACTCTTTGGTGATTGTTTGACCCTGTGGTGCGTACTCATGGTGTACCACACTGCGGGAGTCAAAGAAAGCAGTCAGCATCAATTTGACGTTGCTGCGCACTTGGCGGGCCTTCTTTGGTTTTGGTGACGTGGAATGCTTCCACTGTGACGACTGGGATTTGGTTTCCGGGTCGTAACCATACACCCAAGGCTCATGACCAGTGATAATGGTGTTCATGAAGTCAGAGTCACTATTTGTGGAATCCAGCATGTCCTGTGAGACTTGAACACGAAGTTGCTTTTGCTCCACCATGAGCAATTCAACACGAATTTCGCCACAAATCTCTTCATGGCCAAATCTTCGGTCATAATGGAATGTGAAGAAAAAGTGCCGATGCCCATCTCTTCCGCAATTTCTCAGATAGTCACACGACGGTCCCGCATCACCACAGCGTTCACTTCAGCAATGACCTGGTAATTTGGGCATGCTAAAGGCCGACCGGAGCACGGCTTGCTCTTCACCGACGTGCGGCCGTCTTTAAACCAGTTGTACCACTCCTTAATCTGTGTGCTGCTCATAGCATCATCACCGAAAGCCGCCTGAATCTTCCTAATGGTTTCCACTTGGCTGTCGCCCAGTTTCTGACAAAATTTGATGCAGTAGCGCTGCTCCAGTTACTCCATCATTTTCCTTGCAATAAAAAACCGACGAAAGCACTGCACACTACCTCACTCAAACGCTGCGTCCCAGCGACTGACGCTATCGGCAGGCGGTAAAAAATTCACGCATGCGCACGAAAGTTCAAGGTCGGCTGATGCAAGCACACTTGTTTCATATCCATCAGGTGTTAGTAAAAAAAAAGTAAGGTCGGATACTTTTCTAACAGACCTCGTGTGGTATAACAGCAACATTTCGACGGTCTGTTTCCTGGAGTTTGGGCCGCGACCCTGCCTTGATTCACCTTGCAAGTCTCCCACAAGCTTCCATGATTACATGCACAGGGTACCCACTCCCTTTCAGCCTTTCCAACTGGGACGCGACACTTTCATTGACTGCAGGTGGGCAACACTTCGAGATGGCTGCTTTAAAACAGGAAGTGACTATCCCATTCTTAATGATTTTGGAGTGGCCAGATCTAGCAAGGTTCTTTTCCGTTCGTTTCTGTACCAAAAACGTACTTTCACTAGCTTTTTGTGACAAAACCACTCATACTTAAAATGTTAAATATTGCATAGATACTGCTCTATGTCTACTACAGTATTTGAAACGGCTTCTTACATAGCGCGAAATTTCGTTACCATCGGCCTTTGAAGGGACTCTAAAAATACACAATCAGTTTACACTAACTAATAGAGCCTTCCTCCAAAACAATGTTTCTATTAATTCCGCAGTAATGGGTCAATTATTGGGACAGAATGAAGGTCAAAGTTCAATTTTCTAAACCACACGCCGAAAGCCAAGCACAGGTGCATCAGGTAACGTCACGAATTCCAAAGTATTTTTTTCACATTTTGGCCATTGTGGCACAGTAAAAAATTTAACTTGCCAAGTTGAGTCGTTTAGCTTTTATAGAATACAATACCGGTCATCTTTACCGGTGAAACATTAAAATTAAGCTTTAGCTCGGGGCTCCTATCCAAATACACAGGAAGAGCAAATTTTTTTCTTTTTTTTTGCGACAGCCACTGCACTAATTTGATATGGTTCGTTCAATTCAAAAAAGAAAGTTCAAATATACTGATAACAGGAAGCATTATTTTGATGTTGGCTGTCATTTTTTAAAATAATATACTGTTGTAAATCACAAAAACAAAATGAGACTAACATTTACAACTTTGTAACTCGGCAATAAAAAATTGTAAGTCATCTCAATTCTGTAAAGTGCCCCTAAGAATACAACTCAAGCAGACAAAATTGCTTTACTGCACACCCGGCTGAAATATGCCACGACATGCGAGGAATAATTTTTCGAAACCATTGTAAACACTGTAACAAATTCACATAAGTTCTAAACTAATACATCAGATTTGTCCGGGTTGGATGCCCCCATGTGTGCAATTCACAGAACTGCAATATGTTTTTGGTGAAAAGTTACTGGGCGTGCAAATTTCATGCTCTATTTTTTTTTTAGACATACTAATTCTAGACAATTTTTATTTTAAGAAATACAGGCCCTAAATCAAAACTGTACTCCCTGCAGTCACCAGAATTTAACATCCTCTCTCAGATCGATCAAATTGCATTAAAATTGGTCCAGGGGCTATCTCATAAAGGTTTTTCTGCATTACACGTATTTGAACAGGCAGCGTCGGAGTTGGTCCCAAACACAGGCCCAGAGCCCCCTCTTCGATGGATTGTTAATATTCATAAACTTAGTATTATTAAATTATTAATACGCTTCCTCTAGACTCCTGCAGATGCCACTCGAAATCCATGACATGACGTCAAGCTGGCGCACAAACTGCAAAGGCGCCGTTGCCATTTGCCTTTTATTTATGGCCTCTTTTCTAGCTCAACAACCCCCTTTCTCACGGTAAGAATGGCTTTCTTTTTCTTTTTTTTGAGAAGGGTACCTTATTTTTTTCGGCCTGCCCTTCCACGTAATTAAACGCACGTGTTTTCTGATGCATCTGCCGCTGCTGCATATTTTTGCACACTATTTCGTTATGTCTGCCTGACAGGATGTATGTTCTGAAATTGTTTGCCATGCGTCGTATACATATATTTTTCTAGTTTTCTTTTCTTTCTGTCTCTTAAATGTTCGTCAACTTAGCGCTAAGAGCAGTTTGCATCTTCTTCTTTTGGAATGGTTTCACATTGTTAGCGCTAAATGCTACGTTTTTGCAAATGACACGCTGTTCAAATTTCTCAAATATCTTCAAATTCAGTGCGATTTCATTTTGCTCACGCTTCGCGCCTTGTCCTCAATGTATTATTTATCATGCATGTAAGCACTCCTACTTAAGGCCTCTAATCAGAGGCTGGCAGTACTACTGAAAGAAATAATTAATACAGCTCAAATTATTTTTCCATTTAGTGTCCGCTTAATGGCCTATACTCCACACATTGAGCACAGGTTAAGGGTAATCTTTAAACAGACAATTACGCTTCCACTACACTCAATGACAACCTAAATACCCAACAACAGCCCAACCCGCAAAACTGCATCTGATCTGCCTTCAGTGCCCCTGCTCTGCAAAACATAGTTCTATAATTTAAAAGAGTAGGAATGACACAAGCAATGTCTTTCAAAACTGAAGGTCTGTTGAGAACAAGTGCTGATTAAATATACAAAGCCACAAAAAACTAACAAAAAGTGAATTAAATGGGGGGTGAAAAATCACCTCACTCGTGTCTCCCCTCCATTTTTCGTTGTATCAACCCTCTTGTACTTTAGATGGTGAGCCTGCGGTACATTTGCTACCATACCTGTAGGTTATCAAGACTGTGGTGATTTGCCAAATTTGAAGCCACACTAAAGAACACTATACATATAACGCACGCATATACATATAAAGTGCACAATAAAGGCCTTCGTTTCTGGGTAAAACTTGATAATTCTGGATTTTCGCACCCTGAACAAGTTTTACCACAATCGGGTTAAAACCAATTTCTCCCCCAGGTTCTCCCTTTCTCACAGAATAATAACGATTCCAGGTGTTAGAAGACCAATGAATTCTGCCCAACTTTCTTGAGCAAGTGGTCAAAATATGTCGTATTAATAATACATGAATATGGTACATGCCTCATTTTCGCTTAACACTCGAGCAACAACTCGCATATATAACATACAATAATATATTCAGCACCTGCCAAAGACGGGCGAACGAGAAAGCTTGTTCCGTTTCATCAGTCGTGTTTACATGAATACGACAACGGTGCTTTACATTGCATTTCCAACACGTCGCAGACATGTAAACAGCGGCAATGCACTCGGAAGTGAATTAATTCAGCATTCATGTTGCTCTGCGTTGCAAATGGCAGCTGCGATGTTCACAGCACGTTTACCCAACTACACTATGTTGAAAGAAAGATGGCTGGTTCGTCTAGCTGGTATCCCATTAATCTTGTGGCAAGATCATATACTAGGAACCAGCGAAACAGTACAGCTGACAAGGACGAAAGTCCCAACAGGTCTAACATAGGCACAAATGTGATAATGCATGTGATAATGTACGTCAACAAGGGCATCGCAACCCCTACAAAGCCCGCCCATATGCACTACCTTTAGTACATTTTCCCTTTGCTAAAGAAGCAATGAGACCAAAATAAGGAATCCATCGCCAAATCCATTTTTATTTGCTGTTCTTTCAATGCGGTTTCTTTTATATGTATTAATAATGCCTGGAAATGAGGATTTGTGGAGATGAGTCCATCAGAGATTTGAAAGCAGCTCTCTTTGACATTACATGTTCCAGTAAGTTATGTCACTTTTTTAAAGAGACTGTTTCTGTCCAAAAAGGAGGCCACTGCTTGTGTCTATCGCTTGTGAAAAAGACGGAAACAGGACACAACTTTGGGCTGCCAGGCAACCGAGCTCCCGATTACTTCGCAGTTTTGCTCTCTAAAAACAGCACCTAAACTTTGCCCCTTCAATTGTATGCATATATATATATATATAAAGCCCGAAAACAAAAACAAAGGACTACATGAAAATACAGTGACTAACATTTTTTTCTAGGAGAACTTAAAAAAAAGATTTTGCTACTATACCACTGTTCTTTTTTTTATTGCTCAAGTTTTGCATAGAGATCCCACTTTATGGCTTGCGTCATTCAATATAATACTCGACGCTGTTACTTGCCTGGTTTGTCAATAAAAAAATAATCAATGTCGCCTTTGTCTTGTGAGTTATGTCCAATACATGGCGCTGATGATGCCACCTCGCTAATCCCGGCATATGGAGCATGGCAAAGCATGGCCTCAGAGATTCACTTCCGTTGACATACTTGGGGAGAATTACTGGATGCTTACTCACACTGGCTCACCAATACTTTTACACGCTATGTAGCCACTCATAATCATGTAACACTTGTAGACGCACACTTGCATTCAGAGTCACTTTCAGTCACACTGACCCATACCCACACACGCTCGTGGTAGTCACTTCCATGCACCGACTTTACTCAGTACTCTCATTAATCAGTGCTCACTCCCATTCATGCCCAGGTCCACTTACACCTTTAGTTACCAATGCTCTATACCAAACCAGTGAAATGAGTCTGGGGTGAGTGCGAGTGAGCATACTCACGGGCAAGTATGCTGACCTAAGTCACTGAGGGGCGTGACGCCAACACCAATACAGGAGCAGATGAAGAATGTTTTGTTTTTGTTTTTTCTCGACAAATGTGGCAAGCAAATGTTAACCATTGTGTCAAACAGTGTGAGCCACAGGAAGCGATGCCGATACGACAAAGATCTCTCAACCTTTATAATAACGTCAGGAAGCTTTTGACAAAACTTCCAACTTCCAAAATGCAATGCTGGCACAAAATTTCACTGATATCGCAGCACAAGTAAGTCCGGGATTTTCCGAAGCCGTTAAGGAATAAGCGCAGGTTGCGGTATGAAAAGGAACAGGATGTTTCCATTCGAAGCAAAATATTTTGCTCATTTCTGTGCTGAAGTAAATGAAGTTTCATCAGGGTCATTTTCCGGCACCAAAACAGCAAATCAAAAAGCACCGAGGAAGGTTTGGACTTGCCTGTTCACAGGGATCGCTGTTTGAATGCAGATTAAGTGTTTCCTTTCACACTACAAGCTGTGTAAATCACAATGAACTGCCCTGCTGAGATGATCACAACAGAAGTTCTTATATAAGAACTCCCACAACAGCTGCCAATGCCTTGGTTGTTTTGCTGCACCCCAGAGATGCAAATCTGGCACGCAATGGTTCACAGTAAATCGCTATGCAGGCCTTGGACGAAAACAATGCATGAGCCAGCTGGAGATAGCCAACGTAATTCATGCCCGTGGTGTGCCGTCTCTCTTTTTTTGCCGCTGTTAACTTCAGCAATAGTGCGATGCACTCCTTTCCTGCTTAGAGAATACTAGCTCCCACGTGTTCTCACTTGACCGCAAGGATCCCTGACTCCCCCCCCCCCCCCCTCCAAGCAACGCGACCGCCGAACTCGGAGCACCGGGGGCCATCCAATGCGGGCCCCCTTCGGCGGGCCGCTTCCGACGCAAATTCTGACGCGTCTTGTCGACGCCAGCCAAACACCGTGGGCGTAAACAACACCGACCAGCTGACGCGACGACGGAGTGGGAGGGGGTCCCACAGAAGGCGGGTGCAAGGAACGTACGTGCCCCCTGCCACCGACTCGAGCATTTTTGTTTGTTTCTTTCTTTCGCCGTCACTTCCCGACGACGAGACACGTGAAAGCGCGCGTGCGTCCAGCAGGCGTCGAGTCAAAAAACAACAAGACGACACAAGCGTAGACGACAGAGAATGCAGGGGCGCGCCGTCGTCTAACCCACATACTTTTGAGTTCTCTTTCTTCGCCGTCAAGCAGACCACGATTAGGCGAGGGGGCGGACGGGAGGCCACCGCGCTTTTTTACGTAACCCCCCCTCCACCCCCCCTTGCGCGCGCGCCGACCTCCGAATCGCACGAACATACCCCCTCCCCCCCCCCCCTTTTTCACGAAAGATGTAATTAGGTCCCCACCAACTACACAGCCAGCGGAACGACTCCGATGTCCCAAGCAAGACCGTGGCGCAAAAAATGGAACGGTTTCTCTCAATAGCTACCAAGGAGCGACCACGATGAGATGGTATGCGCACAGAGGTTCAATCGCGGTTGCCACACGACCACCAGTCATGAATCACACTTGCGGCGTTTTCTGGGTCCTTCTGTTTTCTTTCTTTCGGCGAGAACCTCGCTCACACAACGCGGGGGTGCCGTGCAGAATCGTCACGTGTCCGCCTTTCCAAAGAATTGGGGAACACTGGCGCGCGACCACTCGAGGAGCCAACCGATCGGGTGGCCCGAAACCCGCTACAAGTCCCTACTATTTAAGTGCCCGGTACACGAACGTTACAGGACGTAAACGGCGTCACCAACCGCGACGTTATTTGTGCACTGATCGCGAGAAAAGAGCAGTGGCAAATTACTTTCGGATAGGGTCTACGATACAGTCCAACGCGGCTCGGGAAGGTTTTCAAACTTTCGTGAAGGAGCGGTCGTGAGCTCCCACGACACGGCGGCGCTTGGTCAGCCGGGCGTCAGACGATGAGCCAGTTACTAGCAAGTTCCCGAATGGAGTATCACGCGCGCCCAGCGGGGTGCGAACGACTTTCTACTAATTGAGGTAAGGAATATTAACTTACCATACCACTCGTAAATGCCAGCCTCCGCCGTTCTACACCGATCCGTGCTCCAACGGCGACGGCAGGAAACTGTTGCTTGAACACCGACAGTTTCGCATGATCGTAAACCAAGCACAAATCAATACGCAGTGTCTGAAGTGTCTCGCATATAAAATGATATAACTTAATTTTTTTATTTACTAAATTGAGTTGATAAGTTTTACTGTGCTTTTTTATGGTAAACATGCGCATACGAAATTGCGAGTTGAAGCAATCGCGCCGGCCGTTTCAGCTGTAGTAACCACAGTAACCGCATCAACGTTGCACGTATGCTATAGTGCCTAGAATATACTGGCTAGTGTGCCGTGCATCCGCTCTTTTCAATGGAGGAGTGTGGCGCCGCCTGCAATGAATGCCCACGGTGGCCGACAGAGGTCGCTGCCACACGGGTGGGTGCAGACTGCGCGTGTCGTCTGCTTCGCATATCAGTTTCGCAGCTGTTGCGTCGGTATCTATGTTGGCGTTTTCAGTGTTATTACAGCGTTGCATGTTTGTTCTTGGTGTTGTCAAAGGGTGAGTGCGTCGCTGCTGTGTTCGTGTGCCTGTCATTACAAGAACTATGCGGCGGCGGTGAAAAAATGCCGTAGAGACTGCAAGGAGAGGAGCTGCTTTGTGCCGTTGTGTCGAAGCGGTTACCGCTCGAACAAAGGGCGTGTATCCTTGTTCACTCCACCACTGGTACGAAGCGGCAGCAGAATGGGCAAGAATGGTCAGGAGAGCGGACAGAAGGCCGGTACCAACTGCTGTGTTTTGTGAAAAACATTTTGAAAACAGCTTAGTTCGACGCGCGTTCTCTATCACCGTGAACGGCGTTGTCCACGAGATTCCCCGCGATAAACCACGCCTGAAACCCTACGCTATACCCACGATATTTCCTGAGTATCCTAAGCATGCACCTTACTTTTCGTGAGTACCAGCAGGGGAAAAAAACAAGAAAAAAGGAGCAGTAGTGCTTTGATCTACTATACTGTTATGATGCACGAAAGATCACTGCCCAAAATTCTTGACCACAGTGTGCAGGCTTCCTTTGCGTAAGCTGAAGCTAGTGCCGACGCTGCTTTACTATTGCAATCCGCATTTTGACAATGGAGGCCTTGTCTATCTTAGTGACCTTGTCAACCGCTGTGAAGGCCGTGGAAGATGCTTTTACTGTGTTCTTTAGCAAAAACAAGTTAGATGTAGTGAGTCTAGCTGATTTTTCAGGTCAGCTGCAGACACTGACCTTTCCCCAACTAGGTTGCCCAGAGCATGAAAAACCAGCTTTGACAACACTTGTGAAGTTCTGTTTTCTTGAGGTTTCGTTTTTTTTAAAGGCATCAACAAAGAGAGGGAAGCGCAAAGGCAACGACAGAAGCTCTTTAAACTGCGTCACTGCCACTAGATCTATCTTCTTCATGTATGTGTGCATTATCTCATCTAGGCCTGTCTTATATGCCCGCGTTTGACTGTTGTTACGCGAGAATAAAATATTTGTTACGCTTAAATTAAAGATCTGTTTCCCATTTTCGTTCACTTATATCAGACATAAAAAGAAATCTGCACGTGTGTACCAGGTATTAAAAAATGTATAGTACACAGAACACCGCGTGCAGTCCATTTCACAGGCAAATTTTATTACTTATTATCCTATCCTTGTGGCCCAATGGGCATTATTAGGAGATAGGTACATGGTTTACAAACAATCAAAAACATTCAAACCTATGAGGACAACAATAAGATAATAGGCAGAAATAGAATCAAATAAAATAAAAAGAAAGTACAGCGAAATTCATGTCACTTCAAAAGATGATCTGCTACAGCGGTTTTCAACGGTTATGCATTAATATAACATCAATAGAACAGTAACGTAACCTTAGAATTCCTTTACTTTATTAGAATGAAAAATGCAACCTAAAAGTTACCCTTAAAAAAACTACGCTGCCATCACGGCTAGAATAAAAAACAAGTGTCCTTAGCTGTCGCCGAAGAGACACGAAGGCGAACGCCTTGTGAAGCTTACTCTAATTCACTCTAATCCTCCTTAATTAATACACCTTAATCCCTCTAATTCAGCCTTATCCCCCTTAATCCAACCACTATAATGAATAATTAAATTTGCTAATCATTTAGCATCTCCTATACACGGCTGGACATGCTTTGGTTCGTTTCTGGCCTTCCTTGGATCGTGTGATATGTTCTGTACCTCGCAACACGGCCTTGGAACATGCAGGTCAAGGCATTTGCCTTAGAAATTACGTTTTCTCTTCGCCAGCATAGAAACACATCAGGTTCCCGCTCGAAGCCCAGCTGAGCTAGCACACGCTTTTCACGCAAGCGACAAGCGCTAGAGAAGCCTGTTGTAATAAAAACTAACCCTGATTTATAAATCAGCTGCCCACATCTGAACTGTGCTGCTGCTACAGCTTAATAAAAACAAAAAGCGCAGCAGCCCGCTTGCCGATGCTGTGGAAACACGGCGGGCTACGAAGACCGGATGGTGCCGCGGCACCCTCCTGCACTGCAGCGCCCCTAGTGGCAGCCGCCGGCATTCATTGCATTTGGTGCCACCCGAGAGGCCGCGGACGGCACACTAGCCAGTATATTCTAGGCACTATACGTATGCTGTCTCCATAGGGCTGTCACTGTGGGCCCGTCTCCTTGCACCGTGGCTGGTGGTACTGTGCGATTTGAGGCGGTTTAATTGTTACTCTTACGCATCATCCAGTTCTAGTGTTTCCTGTGTTAGATGTTGCTTGCGAACTTCGCCAGATCATTCGCCAGCAGCCTTCATATGACGCAGTTATAACGGTCATCGGAGATCACGCCTGAAGACTGCGCTATGACTCGTGAGGAGCATCAAGAACTCGTCGCCGTGATCAGAAGCGTTCACGAAAAACTAAGGCTCGATTACCAGACAAGTGAGCGTTTCTACAGTTTCAAACGTCGCCCTCAGCAAAACCACGATTGCTGTTTTACCTTTACACGGCGAAGCCGCACAACAGACCTTGTTCTATTCTGAAGACCAATGACAGTCAAAGTTCGTACTATGGTTTCACGACACGATGTCACACCAGTAACTTTTTCTGTCAAGCTTTACGGATAAGACCTGCCACTGTAGAGTAGTTATGTTCAATATTTCCCACTGTCTTGTGCCACTTCGTATCAACTTTGGCTACAATTGAAATTGTCAATTGCTTCAACGCGCAGAACAAATAAGAAACTCCCGCTTAACTTTGCATATTCGATCGGAAGGTCAACAATCAACAAAAGCGACCAGGTAAAATACCTAGGCATTAATCTCGCGCCTAACCTTAACTAGGAGCCTCCTATTTCGACCATGTGTCAAAAAGCCATAGGCAAACTATCCTTTTTAAAAAGGAAACTGCGCGCAGCATCACCACACCCCAAACTAAATGCGTACAATACAATACTAAGACCATGCCTAGAATACGCTGATCTAACCGGGAGCCCTCATCAAAAATGCCTTATAAATAAAATAGAACGCATACAAAAATTAGCAATTAGGTTTGTATATTCGGACTACAAAAGGCAGTCCAGTATCTCAGGTCTGCTAGCAAGGGCAAACCTAAAATCCCTCTCGCAGAGAAGAGCAATTTCGCGACTAAAATTCGTCTATCAATTATACCGTGGTCATTTCCAGATAGCACATTCTCATTGCCTGCAAGATCCTCCAAAACGCTCAACCAGACTAAATCATTCCAAAACAATCTTCCCCCAAGTCGTGTTAATGTTCACAAGCATTCTCTTTTTCCGTCGGCCATTTCCCAGTGGAACAAGTTAACTAACGTTATTGTGTGTTGCAATAACATCGACTCTTTTATTAACCGCATTCACTGCATTGACTTGTCATCATGATTTTTTTTTATCATTGCATTTCTGTACCACTCCTGCACAGGCCATGAAGGGCCTGCAGTATATTCAAATAAAAAAATATGTTTGGGGCAAAACATGTGGGCACACTCCGACCCAATATGTGCGCTTTTATTTCAGATGGAGATGGGGACCAGGTTTGGAGGGACCACTGTGAAGACATAGAGACGAGAAGCAAATATGCTGAGAGCATGCTTCAGCTGGCCACAACCATTTGGCCTTACAAGGACCGCATCGAGTGGTGCTACCACACGATGAGGCAAGCACACGTACACCCTATAATGGTGATAGCAGATTAGATAATACAGATCACAAACAGTCCTTTGTGTAGTGTCTTCCTTAGGAGGTCTGTTATCGCAAAATGCATTCTGAACAGAAAAGGATTCTTGACTCTGGTTAGGGTGAAAACTCGTACTTTTCTTCGTTTGTGCGCCAAGTTAGCTAACCACGGCGGGTTCGCTGATGTAAAAGAATAGAAGGAGTGTGTTATGCACCTTGAAACAGGCACAACAAAGTAGTTACACGTGCTACATTGTGCATGCTTTATGTCTTCCGTTTATGGGCTAATAAACAGTCTAGGGAGTGTTTGAAGTGGTCTTTTTTGGCTTTGCAAGGGCACTTATAAAGACTACTCTTATTCAAAATTCCTGCTCAATTCTGGTTTGCCTGGTCCTCACCAGCAGTGTTCCACGGTATTTTGCTGCCCCAGGAAAATTCGAGTGACTGCACACCTGTGCACACTCGTTGTGCCAAATTTATGTGTATTATATTGAAACGTTTCGACGTCACTTTGTAACGCTTTAGTAGTCGCAGTGATAAAGGCTGGAACATAGGTTTCCATATATAGGTACATTGTTCCATACCAGAGAGCCCACTGTTGTCAATGGCTTGCTGGTGAAGTGACACGAGAGGTGACAATGAAGCGCCACCCTAGGTGCCCGCCTGATTTTCCTGCAGCAGTAAACGGCCGCGGTCCTCAATACATCGATGTAATGGGGTTCTACTGTATTGTATTACGCGTACACTTTTTGTTCGACATTGTTTCCAGATATTTTTCAACATCCTTTATTCTGAAAGGGTGCTTTGTTCCCAGCGCACATTACGGGTGCCAATTATTATTGCCTGAACAGGGCATATCGAAATCAATGCAAATCATCAAAGAAAATGTGTGAATGTCCAAATTCAACTGCGCGACATGATGCGAGTTGATGAGCTTGCCTTGTCCACGGCAAGCAATGACAAAATGAAAGGAAATTTGAATTTTTGGCACAGTTGGCTTCAAACATTTTTCGAATGCGTTCTGACAAACTGTTGAATTTCCCAGGAGCTTGCACCCACAGCAAAGATAAATGTGTAGTTGAAAAAGCAGACAAATATTGCTACTGCAAAACAAGCTATTCATTCTAGAAAATACAATGCATCAGTTTGTAAGTATAATGCGCAGAAATGTAACAAAGAAGAAGGTAACGGGGGCTAAAAATTTTATTACGATTAAAACCATTGAAGAACAGCAGCGACGTGTTACACAAAAACAAACTGGCTACCCACACTACAACACAGGGAGACTTTGTCAAGGAAGAAATGCGTAAGTGCCAAAGAAAATCAGCTGTGAGTAGGACGGAAGATGGCCTAAATGATGGCTCTACCACTCATCACGATTGCATAAAAAAAAATCTCAAAAATGTGTGCATTCACACAGTCTCAGCATTTAAGCCAAGTTCAGCATAAGAACTAAGAGTGTTGCTATCTAGAATGATAACACCTTATCGCCCAAATTCAATTTTAATTGTGTCTGTTCTTGCCAGGGAGTACTTCTTTGGTGGCGGCCTCGAGCGCAGCCTGCGAAGGTACTACAGGAAAATGGGTCTGCCATGTTCCGAGTCCATGCTCGAGCAAGCCAGAGAGTAAGTACGGTCGATTCTAGCATTGGTGAATGCACAACATTAATTGACAAGGCACCAAATTAATTGCACCAGGAATTCCAGCCTCTAAAAAACACAAGCTGTTTGACGTGTTACTGTGTCAGCACTGCATTTCTGAGCTGTATGCATCATTTTCCTTCCATTCTGGCCGCACATTTACCAATTTTGTGCCGATATAACTGGGGCATTTATCGTGCCCACTTTTTTTGTGTGTGTGAGTGTGTGGAGTGGGACAAGTCTTGGTGCAATACTTGTAATCTGAAGAGGGTAAGGGAATGTGGAGAGCAGGTTGCAAGATTGGGTCAGACGGAGAGGAAGATTGTATGTGTCGGGTGCAGCACCAATTGATTAATTGTGTCAGTGATGCCGTGATCCCCGCTGCGATGGATGCGCACCTGCACTCGGCCGTGGCAGAAGGGGCGTGTCTCATTGACATTGCACCAGCGCTGTGGTCAGGCGCAATGTGTTACACTGCCGAAATTGCCCCGAATGGAGCGGCCTCTCGACTAGCGACACAGCACTTTCCGTGGGATTTACACAAGGTGCAGTGATTAACACATGGCATCGAATGCAATAGGTTTGCCCACTGAATTACGTTGGGAAGAGAGAGAAAAGTCTTTTTATCAATAATCCTAGTCTGGGTAGTTCATTGCATAGGAGGCTACAAAGCCCTCCTGTTGTGGAAGGGTCAAGTGATGGACCCCGAACTAATTGCCCTATGTGCACTATGCAGCAGCTTTAACCAACAGATGATAAAGCTCAGTGGCAACGAGAAGGAGCTAAGGCAGTCACACAATGTGAAGTTTCACTTACTTCGACAATCGTATCTGATAGTGTCTGCATGACTTCTCGCTCTTCATTAGCAGCAGAAAACATTGTGTCAGGTTATATGGGGAGCCATGGCACCATGCTCCAAATATAATTACATAGTTCCTTTCATTTTATTTTTTTAGTTTCTTCCAGTTTTGGGTTTCAGAGTTTGGCAAGCTCAACCACCAGGCAGATGAGCATTGCAGGAAAGCCAGCCTCTACATTCCCTTGAAAGCGTACAGATGGCCATGCAGACGAGGCTGCTTTGGTTAATGAGGAAGCGAGAGCTGGGGAGCAGGAAAGGGGAGGGTTTTTTTTTAGGTGATTTTACGGTGGCTTTGTGGTAGTGAAATTATACACATAGTGCACCGTGTGTGAGGGGGCCTCTGATGGCCACCTAACGGGTACAGCCGCAGGCGAAAACTTCTTGCAGCCAGGATGGCTGACATTCACGACTGTGATTTCCTCTTTGCCCGGGTGCCAGACCGCCGCTTCTTCAGCGGCAGCTGCAGGAAAGCCGCTGTCGACTGCCTCCTATCCCGAGTGCACTTAGCAAGGCTCTCCACCAGCACACGCGATGCATATACATGGCAAAAACTGTTCTAGTCGTGAGTCTCACATCACAGAAACTGTCACAGCATGATGGCTGTGCAAGGGCGCAGGGCTGATGGCATGGAACAGGGCAGCTGAAGGGGTGTTTTCACCGTGCATGGGTTTTGGGCCCACCAGCCATTATCTGTGTCTGCACAATCTTATCTGCATAAACAGAGCTATCCTCCTGCACACCTCTGGTTCCTTGTGGCACTGCACCGCTCTCCGACCAGTACTCTTGGAGCAGCATGGTCGGCACTCTGTTGCAAACATTAGTGCCCAGTGCATTCATTTATTACATAGTACCTCGCAGAATCCACGCGTGTGGCACCGTGAAAGAAAAAAAAAGGGGAGGGGGAATACAGGAAAAGTATGCATAAAAATCATGCGCTGTAAACACGTTAAATATATAAAATGCAATGAAAGCACAGTGTTACCTTACAAACTAGAATAACATAAGAACGTGTAAATAAAATGCAATACTAAAAATACAGTCAGCAGTACTTCTACTGGGAAGGGTAACATTTGGACACTTCGAACCCACAGAAAAACATATATATATAAATAAACACAAGCAGACAAAAACTATGCAGCATGTCTGATCAAGGAATAAAAACATCTTTTTTTAAGAATATACAAAAATGTAGGAAACACAGCTTGCAAGGATGCCAGGTTAAATATGAATGCACAAATCAGCAAGGATGGTGTTCAAAAGGAACAATCAAGATCCGTGACATGAAAGTTAAGACCCCTGTCACGGTGACGCTGTACAGCATGTAAGAATAGCCACATCTCCGCCCATCTCAACTTTGAAGAAGCAGTCGTTACTTGCAGAACGTTACAGAATGTTACTTACGTTCCTGGACTACCTGGAGAAGTGCAGTGAAAAAATCTGTACTTCGGCTCGGTAGCATTCGCCGCACTGCCGCATAAAGTTGTCGCCATGTGTACCTACGTTCGCATGCTGTTCTGTATAAAGTTTATTCTCTCTCTCCACGTCAATGTCCGTTGCTTGGTGTATGCTGATCAGGAGGAGGCCCGCCAGGCATTCAGCTGTCATAGCAGATCACCTGAATGTGATGGTCCAGTGTAGTGCAAAGAAGCTTCTCTCGGCCCTGACGCTTGCACACGGCAGGGTCTCTCCAACGTGCAAAAGAGCCTTCACATTGGGGAAGACATATGTGTCCATTGTCTTGATCAGGCTGCGTATGTTCGCTTCCGTGAAGCCCTATTTTGCACAGCAGTTGTGCCATTCCTTCATCCATGCTTAGTGAGCAAGATTTGGGCAAGCCAGCCTCCCTGAAGAGCAGATCTTGTCGGACATCTGCGGTAAAATGTACAGGCTACCATGGGCGTACTCACATGCGTCCTGCAGGCATCAAGCAGCCATGTTGGAAGGACAGCTACCAGCATTCCAGTGATCATACAGCGGAGGAGACCCCTTACAGAGCAGTGAGGTGCACCATGTCCACCTTCCCTCTCCCCCACCCCTCCTTTCTTTTCCTTGTCGAATGGTGGGCATGGCCAAGGCTGACATCCATGCCAACTTTGGTTACGGCGAGCTTCTTACGTGCTGGCAGGTTCTCTTCAATACATTAACCTTTCTTGTCTCTCTGGGGCAAAAAAAGAACAGAAACAGCTTGGAAGAAGGACTTCATAAGTTTGTCACGTGCCGTAAGCTGGCGCTGTGTACACTAATTTTAGTGGGGAGATCAGGACATCCGGACATCCCCCTTGGATCCACACATGGTTACATCTATCCCTCTGTTTTCAGAGTCCTGGGATTTGCTGAGGAAAAGGTGCGGCTTCTGGACGTTGGAAGTTGCTACAACCCTTTCAGTGCTTATGGAGATGTTGATGCCCTTGCCATCGATTTGACACCTGCTACAGAGGTAACAACTCCTGTGTGACTACGATGGATTGCGAGATAGAGAGAACATTGACAGTGGTTGGTCTGTCTGGTAACTAATTATCTTGCCAACATTCCCATCTCTTTATTTGTCTAATTCCTATGTGTACTTTTGTTTATGCATAATTTTTATGGGCAGCTAGGAGCTATGCATCCTTTCGTTTGGTAGAAATCCACGTGCGCATTCTGCCAAAAGCACCATTTGCATGCATATCGTGTGGTTTTGCAGAAAACTGCGTCCGCGTCTACCAAAAGATGCATGTGCATACTTGTGCATATTTTATACTGGCTGTGGACTATAGTGTAGAGATAACGGCGCCTAATTTTACTTTAAGGGCTATGCATGTTGGTTGGCTTTAAAAAGTGACATGTAAACTTGGTAGCACTACTGAGGCATTGATGAGCATCTCATGATTTATGTAGGCATAACTTCCTTTCAAGTGTTGTTATTAATCTCCACATTTCACCCCCATAAGTTACTAATGGCAGGACACATAGAACCAATATTCTCTTTTCAAGGATATCTCTAGGCTGCCATTGATACTTGTGAGTGTCTGAAAAATGTCAGTGTCTGAAAGTGTCAGTTCATCTATATTTATTTATGTATTTATTTATTTATTTATTTGAAATACTTTCAATGCCATTGCAGCATTGCAGAGAGGAATGATGCAGTTGTGGTAGGTTGTTGCATATGTAGATCTTGAATGTAGATTGATCAAGGTTGCTGGCGATGGGGGCGGGGAGGTGGTTTCATTCCGATGACGTCTTTAGCACGAATGAATGAAAGCTCAAGTTGGTGCGGCAGCCTGTCACTCGAACTTTAAAACAAGGATCAACACAGATTTAGGAAGGCACAGTAAAGCGAGCATTCTTAAGATTATAGCTAGTGAAAACGATTTTATGAAAAGAATAAAGACGGTCAACTGCTCTTCTGCAAGATAGATCAGGAATGATAAGGGAAGACTTCAATGCAGACACGCTGGAAGTACGAGAACAACTGGAGTAAATAAAACGAGCTTCACAGTTCTGGATGGCCTTAAGCAAAGAAATGAACACTAATGATGAGGGACCCCAGATAGATGATGCATTTTCTAGTTTGGGCCTAACTAATGTTTTGTAGAGCATTAGTTTTAGTGAGACGGGGGCTGGAGAAAAGTCAACAGCTCATAAAATCACATTATTGTCCATATTTTCTTCTCATAATTAATTCTGATAGAAATAAGATTATTCGCTGTGGTGTGCCTCTTCACACAATTCTCCCCTTCCTTATCGTCAGACTGTGCCTTCTGCCAGGCTCCTGCCAAGCATATCCCAGATGAAAAAATTTCCAGTTCTAGCTGGATTATTGAATGACAAATTTTGTCCAGTTGGATCATTTTCCGGCAGGTGCACACTTTTTCCCGTTGGGATTGCAAGTTTTGATCCAGCAAGAAAACATTTAGTTCCCGCTGAGAAGCTTGCGATTTCCAGCTGAAAAATGCTGTGCTCCTCGCTGCAATCAGTTGACATCTCAGCTAAGAGCATTTACCCACTGGAATGTTCATTAATTCCAGCTGGAAACAGGAAACGTTCCTATTAAATTTGCAGCTTTAAACCACATGCCACTTTCTTTGGTGGTGAGCCATGACCGTTGGAAATCCCAGGTGAAGGTTCCCATACAAGTGGGATTCAAGCTGGCCATATCTCAAATTTTTACTGGCTGTCATTGCTTGTCTCCTAGTTGGTTCCTAATGTGACTGGCAGCCAGGCCAGTTGGTCTAGTGAACTCACTGCCCGCGTTCAAAGGAGCTTGGTGTTGAAACTTTAAATCATTTTTTTTTATGCTTGCAGCAGGTGTTGTGGAACTACGTCTTGCATGCACCTGTTTATGCGTTTTCCTGTACTTCACCATCTCAAAGAAATGTTTGCACCCAGTCTGCACAAATGCAATCACGAATTCATATGCTCAATTTCACCAAAATTAAGCTTCATTAACATCAAATGGGTAGTATCAATAGCCCTTAAACAGTACCATGGTTACCTTCCCCACTACCGCACCTTGCCCAGTTTACCTGATGTAATGTCACCATCCCTGTTCATCCTGAGCTATCTTGCTGCACAAACCATGTGGTGATTATTAGCTCCGTTTTCCTATTAGTCATTTCTTGATCAATAATTTCAACCATGATTTCATGTTAAGCAGATCTTAAAGCGCATTGGGATATAGACAAAATTTTATAGAAAAGAAGACAGGGCAAAGAGTCTGTGAAAATCTGTAAAGCTTGTCTGTGTTCTTATGCACTTCAATATCTGTTCAAGATTAACTTTAACCAATTGGCACATTTTGCCACCTTGTTCCAAGCATGAGCTCAGCTGTCTTATGTGCCTTTTTATGTGGTGGTTGTTTTGCATTAATTTGAATGCCTACAGATCAAGGCAAGAAAGGTTCGCGAATGTGAAGTTCCAGTGCAAGAACACCCTGAATGCACCTCGATTATTTTGGATAGGCTCCACATAACCGCTCACAGCAGAAATTGCAGAACTCAAAAAAACCAGCCCGCGAGAGACAGTCCAACCCACTCAGGCCCCTGCAGTAGAAACGCCCATGGAGATCCCCGTAGCGGAACCGACGGCCAATGGTCTACCCAAAAAGAGGGCGCTGGCAGTTCATGCCTCAGACAAGAGCGCCAGTGTTCGTAAATTGGAAAAAACAATAGATAAAATTGATGAATCCCTCGAAAAAGTTCAAATTGTGATTGACAAACTCACTGAGGCCGTCAGATCACTAGGAATCAGATGCGACAATCTGGAGCGCCACGTTTCTACAATGGCTACAGCTACATCGTTGGACAAAGTAAATAACACCGACACTGAAAGGTCGGCAGCGGCTGCGCTTCGCAGCATTTTATAACACAAGCTAACTGCTACGTCCCACCATGGCGGCACATCACAGGGTAATTAATATCTGGCAATGGAACTGTAGGGGATTCCATCGTAAAAGGAATGTCCTCCAACAGTTCATTCGGACCCACCAGGAAAAGCCACATGTAATCCTATTACAAGAAACGCTCACGGATACGGTCAGCCTACCGGGCTATAAATCGCATACCCAATATGGTGATGGGAAGAGGGGAATCAGCACATTAGTTACCAACAAATGTGCGTTCATAGCCCACGATTTGAATCTTGAATCCAATAAGGTTGAGCACTCGCTCGTTGAAATCATCCCCAACGGACAGTTCAAGACAAGTATATTTATACTTAACATATATAGTAGACCCAAAGACCTCAGGCAAAGATTCGCGGCAATTATCAACAAGGCTACAAGCAAGGCCAAGACATTCCCACTACTGGTGGCCGGAGACTTTAACGCTCCGCATCAAGCATGGGGGTACCAACAAGCTAACCGCAAGGGCGTTGACCTATGGCAAACTACAGTCAATAATAACCTCACGCTTATAACAGATCCGGCTTTTCCGACCAGGATCGGCAACTCCTGCTCCAGGGATACCACACCTGACCTCTTTTTCATACGGAATGTGGAATCGGCATCTTGGTCCAACCTCCAAGTGGACCTTGGCAGTGATCACAACATCCTGGCCACCTCCGTCAACGTGAGAAGCGGGGACCTCAAAGAGTTCGCTATTACAGATTGGGATTGCTTTCGCAAGGTTAGGGAAGAGCGAGCACAAACACATGACTCAGCACTTAGCCTAGAGCAGTGGGCTGAACAGTTAAAGGAACATATCAGCGCGGCGACAAAGAAAATCCAGACTGAATTGGAGGTAGACAGGATGGATAGCCGCCTCGCTCATCTTCTAGAAGCTAAAACGTCACTGCTGAACAGATGGAAAGGGCAGAAACTCAACCGAAGGCTCCGAAAAAAGATCACGGAGCTCAACAAAACTATAGAAGATCACTGCCAAACCTTGAGCAGACAACAGTGGGATGAGGTCTGCAATTCCGTGGATGGCCAGATGCGAGTTGGAGCTAAATGGAACCTCCTCAAGCATCTGCTCGATGATACCAACACCAAGTCAAACCAAAGACAAGTGATAGCGAAGGTTCTACACCAGGCATCACAATCAGAGACATTGCAGACCGTACTCGACAGACTCGCTCGCATGTATCTGCCACTGGGAAACTCGAGTGACGAAGACTATCCCCCCTACAAAGGTTCCTCTTGCCCCGAGCTAGATAACCCTTTCACGGCATGCGAAGTAAGGGAAGCTCTCCAGAATCTAAATGGCAGGTCGGCCCCTGGTCCTGATGGCATCCCCAACCGGGCCCTCAGAAACCTGGACGACTGCTCTATAGAATGGTTGACAGAGGAGATTAATGGAATATGGGAACGAGGGCTTGTTCCGGAGTCCTGGAAAATGGCCTCGGTCATCCTCATTCCAAAGCCTGGAAGGCCCCCGAGTCTCTCAAACCTCAGACCCATTTCACTCACGTCCTGCGTGGGGAAAGTAGCGGAACATGTTATACACGATCGAATTTCCAAGCACATCGAGAAACAAGGATTGTTTCCGTACAACATGATTGGCTTTCGTCCGGCCCTGTCAACGCAAGACGTGATGAAGCTTATCAAGTGTCAAATCATTGACAACACCACAAGAGATGTAAGAGGCATCTTAGGCTTAGACCTGGTGAAGGCCTTTGACAATGTATCCCATGCTCACATTCTTAACTCCATCTCCGAGCTCAATTTGGGAGACGCCTTTCACAGATACATTAGCTCGTTCCTACGGGATCGCAAGGCCACGCTCAAAATCGGTGACCTCAAGTCCGACAATTTCATTTTGGGCCCCAGAGGCACGCCACAAGGAGCGGTAGTCTCACCACTGCTTTTTAACATCGCCATGAAGAAACTATCGGAAAGGCTCTCCAACATAGAAGGGATCAATCATACGCTCTACGCTGATGATATCACAATCTGGTGCACCGGAGGAAGCGAAGGAGCTGTTGAATCAGGCTTACAGGAGGCCGTAGATCAAACAGAGATGTACCTGGAAAATACGGGGCTTAGATGCTCCCCGAGCAAGTCTGAGCTCCTCCTCTACAGGCCAGTCAGGAGAGGTCCCAAACCTAGAGGCTGGAAACCATTGTCAGAAATAAACATCAAGCTCCACACTAAAAGCGGCTGTACCATCCCCAGAGTAGACACCATTCGGGTACTTGGCATGTTCATCGAATCCAATGGCAGTAACAATACGACACTCAACAAGCTCACAGCCAAGACTGAGAACATGATCAGACTTATCAACAGAGTCTCGAATAGGCGTGGAGGCTTAAAGGAAGACAACCTCCTCAGGTTGTTCCACGCCTTCCTCATGAGTCATATAGTTTATGTGGCAGCCATGCACAACTGGTATAACTCCGAGAAGAAACGATTAAACACGCTCATCAGAAAAAGTATTAAAAAAGTACTAGGCATTCCGTTACGGGCGAGTACGGATCTCCTTATGCAACTAGGAGTGCACAACACATTGGACGAGATAATTGAGGCCCAGGAGTCAGCCCAACTGGCCCGTCTATCCTGTACCCCGGCTGGAAAGAAGATCCTGGCGGTTCTTGGGATCAACCCTATCCTCATGGAAGAGCGGAAATATGAAATTTCAGAAGATCAAAGGAACAACATACGAGTTGCACCGTTTCCTCGTAACGTTAATCCTCAACACAACGTAGGCAGACGCAGGGCAAGAGCCCTCGCCCTCCTCAAGCGTACCAAGGACGATTCCTACTCGGCATGTTTTGTCGACGCCGCCCATTATGGACAGTCATCTAACTTCGCTATTGCCCTCGTTGACCACAACGGACAGATAGCGAATGCGGCTTCCCGGAAGTGCTCAACAGCAACCAGAGCGGAGCAGGTCGCAGTTGCTATAGCACTCCTAGACAACAGCAGATCACAAATCTTCACTGATTCGAGATCGGCGGTCAGGGCTTTCGCTTCAGGATCCATTGCTGAGGAGGCTCACAAGATTCTCAAGAACAAGATCATTTCTCCGCACACCATCACGTGGTTTCCGGCTCACCTCGAACCCCAGCTTGACTCGTTTCCCAATCTTAATGACATTGCCCACTCCCAAGCGCGCGCACTAACCCACCGCGCGGGAGCAGGATCGAGCTCAGACTCCGGGGTCCTCGAGTTTCGGGACACTCTCACAACTTTCAGCGAAATTACTACGCACTATCACCTGGGTAGGAGGACTTATCCTTCCCCTCACAGCAAACTGGCTAGACCTCTGGCGTCCACTTTACGCATGCTTCAAACTAAATGCTATCCAAACCTGGCCCTTTTCCACACGATCACTCCAGAGGTTTTTAGCTCTACTTGCCCCGACTGTGGGGCTGTTAGCAATCTCGCACACATGCTCTGGCGATGCCCCTCGTTACAGGGACCCAATCGCATCACAGAAGAAGAATGGAGCTCTGCCATCCAGAGCTCAGACCTTTCACGTCAAACCTGGGCTGTCCAGAGAGCCCACGATGCGGCGGTTAGGCTCGGCCTACCCGTCCCCACGTGGGAGCGGCCCGCAGCTCTGCCCTAGGGCAAAGCTTCTCAGGACCTTGTAATTAAAGTTCTTTGTCTGTCTGTCTGTCCACATAAGCACTATAGTATTCGCTTCTTAATTGCAAGTGCAATTCTAGGCACAAATTTTTTGCAGAATTGTTTGCTGTGAGGCTTCGGCAACAGAGCTACACAAACTCAGACGCACCTCATGTGCAGAAACATTTCATACAACATTCAAACTGTTGACCTCATGTGCATGCCATTCAGGATAAAAAGATATATATAACCTGTTAAATTGCATTCAGAACATAAATGAAATAAGTGTCGTTACAGTAATTACTTCCAGGTGGTAGAATAAAGGCTGAAGGTAAAAACGCAGCCTAGTACAAGAAAAACCATCGACATGTTGTGGCCTGAAGTCATTAACGTCTTCCACAGATCAAACTGTTCCAAAATACTACTGAATGAATGAGATGCACACAAATTCTTCCCAAAAACTGATTTTTGTATCACTAACACACACATGTAACATGCACTATACGAAACTGGCATCATTATTTTTTGTAAATTGCTCTCGCACCTGTAGTACTGCTGCTTGCTGTCAGTAAAAATTGCAGTTAACAATGGAGTAATTGTAACACCTTTTAACATTACGTATTTACAGTGCACACAACAAGATCATACAACAGAATATACGTAACTAACGAACCTCTAAAATATGTTGGGAACTACAATGATGTTTTTCTTTTTTGGCAGAAGTACTATAGCTGAAGGACTTTTCATTGTGGGGAAAGTATGGTCATATTGTGAACATGACCACTTTGCAGAACAACTTATGCTCAAACAGAGCAACTGCCCGGTTAGACAACATCGGCAGTGTAGCACGATTGGCAAAACGCCGTGTGGATCAAGCTTGTGTTGACCAGCTTTCACAGTCACGAAATGAAGATGTACTAACACAGTGTGCTGTACATTTGGGAAGCAGGTTCCTTCATACGACTAAGCAATTGCACGGTAGCAGCTCTCGCACACAGTTGTGACCTGTTGAGACAAACGCTACACTCTTAAGAATGTTTGTACACTTTAGAGCTTGTCTTGTCCCACAAACATAACTGTCATCTGCCTTGCCTGGGCTTCCTTCCCGAAAACTCTGCGCTCACCACTTTCCTGTTGAGAATGCAATGTCACATTGATGACGCACATGGCCTTCGTGACCTGGAAGAACCAGGCATGCATTGTTAAAGGAAAAGCACACAACACAGATGACAGTTGTTGTGTCACAAGATAAGGCACAAAGGGTGCAAACTTTTTCAAGAGCGTAGTCCAGACTTCAAAGAAACTCAAACAAAGGTGGCATTTTCTTGCTCACTCTAGTCAATAAAAATATTTCTGTTGCTGCATATTTTTTTGTTCCGAACGCCAGCTAGGCTGTAATTTGGACATCTTGTAGCTGAACATCAAACGTTTTTAAATGTGCCTAGAAAGCTACCACTAAGGCCAGCCACTTTAGCCAGTGAATACCACTTCCAGCTGGAAAATGCTGTGTTCAGATATTCCACTTGAAAGTGCTAATTCGAGCTGAAGTCTGGCTGAGGTGGATTCCGTTTCCACCTGAACACTGCTATTCCAGTTATTTTCCACTGGAAAATTCCATTTGCAGTTGTTTCCATGTAGAGGTACTAATTCCACCTGGAAAACTGCTCGAGATGGATTCTGTTCCGCAGCTGGCATTCCAACTATGTCCGGCTGGTTAAGAAAATTTTGCAACTGGATGTGTTAATTGCAGCCGGAAATCTGGCTGAGAATTCACGTGCCATTTTCATCTTGATGGCTTTTCTGCCGCACTTGATCGCCTCATGGCTGAGCTTGCCACATTTTAGAATACTAGATTTAAGGCAAACTATTTGGCATTACATTCAGAGCCTGGTCCTGAATATGCCAGGTGCTTTCTGGGATTGGTAGTGTAGTAACGAAGACTCGTGTTATGACAAAAATGCGGTATGATAGCCGTTAGTGGGAAGACAGTGATACTCTGTTCCCTAACTGTATTTTTTGTGGTTTAGATATACCACTTTGCGAGTATTCTTGGCTGTTGTGTACCTACATGAGCAGGCTCTTTCAGACATGTCACAAAAGTCATGCAACTGTGCTGTGACATTTTAGTGCTGCTGCTGACTCTTCTACAATTATCCTGTTATGTTTATGGCTGGATGCTGAAGTGCATAGGATGTTGAGGACTCAAAGTGATTAGCAGTAGTCGAACAAGGATTGTCGCTACGGCAAACAGCTAGGGGACCGGCCTTCTTCAGGGCCCTGAGGAGGACAACTCCCCTTGTCAAAACGTTGGCCCCAGCCTGAGACATCTCTTGTTTGACAAATGGTTGATCAGGTTTGCTTGATGTTTTATAAACCTGTTCCAAAAAATGCCTCCTACGAAACACAAGACTGTTCGTAGACATCCACAAAAAGCTTTTACAGCATCTCCCAAATGGTTTATAATTGTGTTCTTCAAGGAGTCATTCAGCCAAGGACATTTATTATACAATCTGTAGATGGCTAATGCATGCATTGTTGGCATCTAAAAAGTACTTTCTCAAAATAAATTTATACTATTTCTGTGTCTTCTATAAGATGTGCATTGTGGCAAGGCATTTTAGGCGTAGCTTACTTTCAATGATTCAAAATGAGTTTATTCATTTCACCATTCTTTCAGCCATGTTAACTGGTCCTAAGAAGTGCATGTCCTTTTCTGTGGGGGAATACACCAAGGAGCAGATGGGAGTCCACTACTGCCCATGCATAACTCATAGTTACTCATGCACCTGTCTATAACGCACCCATAAATGTCACCCATAAATGCATAGTTACCCATGCACCTGACATAGATGTACCAATAAGTATCATCCATAAATGCATGGTCAGCCATGCTTTAAGGAGTGGTGCCAGGCTCCAGTCACCCATGCATGCATTTATTCAAGCACTTCACAATGTACTTCTCTCGTTTGCAAGGGATTGGTACCGTACTGCAATGTGTAGAGACTGCTTACATACTGTCATTCCCTATGGCAAGTGTTTCGTGTTTATTACTTTGCTCCTCACATGGGAAATCTGGCTGCACACTCATATAAAACTGGCTTTTCATTGTCTCAATGAATGCTGCAAGCATTGTTTCAATGCTTGCAGCTCCAGGCTCTAGTCCTATGTGAAGAATGTGCGTGACACATGTCGTTGCCTCACCATACACGTGTACATTTATTTCAAATACCCTCAAGTTCAAATGACATACCCTAAAAAAAAATACCCTCAAGTTCAAAAGCTGCATCGAATGCTCATATGATTACGTTGCTACGGCTAGTTTAACTTCTCTGGTGCGGTGGTTTGAATGCCTAAAAATTAGCAGCTAAGATTTTGAAACTCGCATGGAACATAAATTTTATTTTTTCCCTAAAGCAAAAGTTCTTATAGTGTCATTCCTGATAACAAATCAGCTGATACAAGAGCAATCTCTCTTCATATCAGCAATAAAAGCCTCAGATGTTTTTTATACACCAACAGCATTTTCGTTTTGTAAAGTATGTTACTATTTGCCTAAAAGCACACTTTTTAGCATGATGGCAGCCTAAATTAAATTTTACCCTGTGCTATCCTTTTTCTTTTGCAGGATGTCATACAGTGCGACTTCTTGAAGCTGATGGTTGTGCCCGGACAGGACGAGAAGGCAGCCAGCAGTGTTAAAACACCTCTGGAGGCACTGCCCGAGGGCAGCTTCCAGGCAGTTGTTTTCTGCCTCGTCCTCGAGTACTTACCATCCTGCACACAGCGATGGTCCTTCTGCCGTAAGGCAGCCTTACTGCTTAAGCCTAACGGTCTACTATTCATTGTGACACCAGACTCCAAACACCAGCGACGAAATGCTGCCATGATTGCAAGCTGGCGAAGAGCACTTGAGCACATTGGACTTCTCAGAGTTCGCTACGAGAAGAGGCAGCACCTGCATTGCATGGCTTTTAGGAAACACGCTCATCATCAGACAGACGAAAGATGTGACCTAAGTATCACCGAACACCAAGGAACTGTAATGGAGGAGGTGTGTAGAGGTGACGCGTGTACACATGACTTGAGAAATTTAATGCACCGCTCTGATGGTTCAGCGATTAGCAACAAAGAAAATGTTGCCTCACGTATCATCCGCACAGCAAATGACAGCAGAGGTAGTATGGCTGAACGTTACAGTAAGACATCTGGCGCTGAGCATGAGGGAGCAGACAAAGAACGTCCAAGCTCCAATGTTGCAGAATCAAGTATGAGTGTGACAAAGTCTGTTGCTGAGCACACAGATGAAGGTTTGAGAAAAGCAGCAGTAGTAGCCAATGCACCTGCAAGCAACATTAGTGCGAGATACCAGAGCGATACGGTAGACATGGGAGTCAACAAAAGTTTCGCAGATACTGCGGAGTCTCACATTCATAGTGTATGTGCAAGTGATTTCACTGCTCATGAAGAAAGCATTGCTCAGCTAATGTACATACCGCAGGACTCACGGGACTATGTGGCTTTGTTCACCAGGAACACTACTGAGGAGCGGACTAGCGCTGAAGACATTTCTCTGAAAGATGGGTTTCTGGAGCTTCCGCATTTAGATGACACGTAAAATAAATATGTGTGTTGCTTTGCTCTATTGAAGTCCTGCCTTTCTATGTATTTGCATTTCAGCAAGCTTCAAGGATGCTCTAGCCTGCCAAATTGCGGGGGAGCAAGAAAACTTGCGTGTGTGGAGCTCGATTAATTGTAAAATTGCACTTCATCAGAACGTTGGCACTCCTGACCGCATTCCATTTTTCGCATGATGGGTGCCTGAGATCGAGGACAGGATGTCTGAAGCATATCCACAATGGCCCGGTTTGCTGATAGGCAATGATATGTGAAGTGCAAAATACTCGCCCAGACGACATACCACTATTATAGCACAGTTGGTGGTCCCAGACACTTTGGTGCACTTGGTGGTTATTAACAGCTTAGTACGTCCACTAAATTAATGCATTTGAAGTGGACCTGAGCAGGGTATGGTAAAGGAACATGGCCCAGATTCTTCTCATTTTCTTTATTAATGGATTGTTATTAATGAATAAATTGTGGTATGAAGCCTGAAATCATCGAGAGTACAGTTAATACTTATGGGTCTCTTCAATGCGACTTCTTCAAGACATATGTCAAATGCAGCATGGCTTTGAATGTGGAGCAGAAGGTTTCAAAAATGCATTGCGAAAATTCCTGCAGGAACTATTTCAGGATGCCTGCCAATGTAAATGTGATTAGTTTTGAAGCAACGTAATAAGTAAGACATTATCGCCACCACCAAAACGCATCATGTAGGAGGAATGTACTGCAGCCAGGTTCCTCTCTCATGCTTCCCTCTTATGGCCCCTGAATAAAACTAAAGGTACAGACATTGTTTTATCTTGCCGGCTAACCACGGCAGTATATCTTGCCCCGAATAAGACGGTGGCGACCAGCTTCACTTTCGGCGAGCCACCTCCACTTCAGAAGCGAGAGCTTAGGAGCGTGGTTGCTATGGCAACGTTGACGTTTGAGGTACCAGTCCCGGTGGTCCTTTGCGAAAAACAGCACGTGACTCCCGCCACACTTTCTCCGATATTTCCGTGTTGGATGGGACCTCTCCTATGCTTTCCTTCCTCCATGATAACCTCCCTGGAGCCAGCGCGTGGGAGACGCATGGGCGCGATTCACGGCAGCCGCAGCCGACAGACCTCCCAGACGAAGCATGCGCTATTGTGGCGCCATCTCGTAGCTATTGTCGACGCACTACGCTTTTCTTCACACGCTTTCGCCATACCCTCTCTCCGCTTTCTGCCTCGTGGTTCCGCTGCACCCTCCTCTTCGCTTTCCTCGCGTCTTTCATCCCCCGCTGCGCTCCGCGTTGCTCTCATCTTTCGCTGTGCTCGTTCGCTCGGTTACGACGAGGTACGACGCTGAGGCACGCCGACGCTCGCCACAGGAACGGGCGCGAGCTGCGCTCTAGAACCGGCTTTCTAGAACGCAGTTTCATGACAAGCCAAGAAACAAAGACGCCAAGGACAACATATATCCCAGACGACACCCGACGTCCTCAGAACGACATTCACCGGTTCATCCTGCAAATATCTTTTGTAGGACTTTTTAAGGATGTCTGATTGTCCAGAGAACGTCCACTACGCGATATTTGGAGGACATTTAGTTTTTTTTTCTTAGAAGAGACCCCGAAATTCAAATTTTTAACGACTCTTTCGGTTGATGAATGAAAAATTAGGTGCTATATTTCATGCGACGTCGTTACTACGCCATGGAGCTTGATTTTGATTTCCTCTCGTGCAGTGAAACTTCGATATACTACTCTTAAGAGGAAGCGTTAGCTCGGGTGCTTCTATCAATACGTGTAAAAGGATAATTCTTTTTTTCTCGGCAACCAGTGCACCAATTTTGACGAGGTTTGTTGCATTTAAAATAAAAACTTAAAATCTAGTCACTAGTGATTTCCAATTTTCGATTTATATTGCCAATGTTTAGAGAAAGATGGCAAAAATTGCAAATTTTCAGAAAATGAGACTATCAATTTTGCAACTCTGGTAAGAAAAAATGATATAATTATGTGAACTGCACCTGATAGTTCATCTAAAGCGGACAAAATTGATGTGTTACACATGAATCTAAAAAAATTGAGTGATATGGAAATACAGCTTTTGCAGAACCCTTGTACACAAGGTAACGGATTCACGTAAGGTATAAATGGACGTATCGAATTTGTCCGCTTTGAATGATATAATGGATGTCGTTCACAGAACCGCGATTTATTTTATAAACTTCGTGCGTCTATTTTTATGCGAAGCATATTACGAGGGCTCAACCCAGCTCCTCAGGCGCGGCGGTGACCATGAAATCACGTGACACCGTGACGTCACGACAGAGGAGAAGTGGCTTTGGCTCAACTCTTGCAAGACGGGCTGGGTGGGAATCGAACCAGGGTCTCCGGAGTGTGGGACGGAGACGCTACCACTGAGCCACGAGTACAACGCTTCAAAGCGGTACAAAAGCGCCTCTAGTGAATGCGGTGTTGCCTTAGAAACGCGCTGTTTCTAAGGCGTGCGTCTCTTGCTCAGGCGCACATTTCGTTGCCGCGCCGAACGCTGCTTTGCTCGACGCTCACCGCGTCCAATGCGGGACGCGTAGTCGCTGCCCTGTAGCCCATTGTCTTACACCCCTTGGCGGGTCGACGGGAACGCTGTCGCGTTCCACTCTTGAAGGCGACCCAGATGAAAATGTTTTTACTTCCAGCTGGATTATGGAACTGGAAATTTCACCCAGCTGGATACTTTTCTAGCTGGGAAGGCAGCTGGAAAAAATCCAGCTGGGTGAAATTTCCGGTTCCATAATCCAGCTGGAATATGTCCCAACTGGAAGGCCTTCCAGCTGGATCCAGCTGCAAGAAATTCCAGCTGTAATTCAGCTGGAAGAAGTTCCAGCTAGAATCTCCAGCCCGGACTGTGGGTCTTCAGACCCTCAGACCGGGCTGGCACACAGCACCGGTCGCCATGGCGTTGAGCCTTGGCGACAACACCATGGTGTTGAGCCATGCTTAGGTGAAATCCCAGGGCGTAAGCTCGCATCAAGCAGGATACAAACTGCCCAGAACTCGCATGGATCTTAGCTTGCTGTCGCAAGTCACACTTAGTTCCTAATGTGACTGGCCGCAAGACCAACTGGTCCGGTGAAAATACATGCAGCCAAAACAGCACGGTGCTGAAACTTGCAACCATTTATTTGAACACTTGCAGCAAGGATTGCGGAAGCATATCTTGCATCTCCCTCAAGATGTGGAATACACTTGCACTTCTCCTTGTACCCCATCTGAAAAAAATATTTAGACATAGTGAGTGAACTTTAAAACAATCATCACTTTAATCCACTCAGTTCTAGTAAACAGTGACCTTTACCAAAATCACGCGGATTGTATCAACAGCCTTTGGACAGTACCACAGTTTACCTTCATCACAGACCCTTCTACAGTTTATGTGGCGCAAGGCCTCAACCTGAGCTCTCAAGAGGCTCTGAACTTGAGCTGCAGAAGCTATGCAATGATTGTTAAATTGTTTAGCGCCATTGACTGTGGCTTTAGTGCAAATAGAATTCAAATGAGCTCATTTGTATTTTGAACTAGGCGTGTGATGTAACTCAACAGCCTCCCAAGAAGCATTTCTCTGCTGAATAACAGGAGCTTGAGGGCCAATCTTTTTATGTTATTGTTGTTTTGCACCTATTCAAATGCCTGCCATTCATGCAACGTGTTTGCGAGCACGCACTTGCAGTGAAAGCACGCCATAAATGTGCTTCTATTGCGTTGGGCAGATTGACATATACGCACTAGTATTTAATAGACGTACGTATGTGCAACATTGGGCACAAACACTGCACGGCAATATATTCAAGTGGGCTATTGGAGACAAAAGGGGCTTACGCAAACTGGCAAGCACTTCACATATGCTGCGTGATAATTTTAAGTTTTATGCAATTTTTAACAAATCGCCTGTTGAAGATACCGTAATTCTTGTCCTTGAGCTGGATCCTTCAGAAGAGGAGATTACTTGCACGAAAAATCGGAACACATATTGAACTAATTTTAAAAAATTCAATAATGAACTTCCTAATTTATTACATTACGGCACATATCGCAATCTACGAATTGTAGCCATTGAGATTGCCAGGCGTATCCACTTGGACTTACTTTCCAGAATGACACCAGTTAGAAATATGTGTCATCAAACTCGCCGTAAAGGTGCACTGTTGGGCTACTTACTTTTTTAACAAAACGCTCTTTTATGTATTGGAGCACAAAAGTAACTGGAACGCCCACTTATTCGTCTCACACTTTAGAAAATAATATATCGAAACTGATGTAATTCTGGAAATTCATTTAAGGTGGATCCACCTTGCAAACTCACAGGCTACAATTCGTACATTGTAATATGTGCAGCAAGGTAATAAGTTAATTTGTCAATTTTTGCTAATTAATTGAAGATGTCTTTCGATTTCGCATGCTAATAATGTCCACCTCTTCGAATAATTCCGCTCAGCGACAAGAATTATGATATCTGCCACAAGCCATTTCTACCAAATTCCGCAAAACAAAAATGATCAACCTGTATACGAACATCACGTACAGCAGGGACCTATGATATCATGCTCAAGCGTGCCAACATACAGGATAAAAATAAACATTAACTTACGCTCAAAACATAAGCAAGTGAAATAATTACCTCCAAATTGTAGAATCAGGGCTGGAGAAAACGGTGCTCTTCGATCCGCACTGGTGAATCACAACACCACAAAGTACAGCAATAACAACCGCTGATAGCCGCTTGCCTGTACTTGTAACACCGTCCAGAGAAGGAACTGTCCAAAAATAATTACTTCATGCGCAAGATCATGCAGGTTCCTCACAAAAACTTGATCACACGCACACCCGAGAGACTCTCGTTGTCTCGCAAAATTGCCTCGCCGTGACAGTTTCCGCCATGTGCTGTACGAAACTAGAGCCCCTGTGGCGTCGTCACATTTTTTATATTCGGCCTGCCTTTGTAATGCTGCTGCTGTGAATAAAAACCCGAGCTTTTCTGAGAAATACTGATATTGCAATAACACGCTATTATATTATTATTCGTGTCAAAAGAGCAGATCAAGACAAGATACGAGACTAAAGCTCCTAAGTATTCAACAAATATGGCGGCGATTGTAGTGGCGTCGTGGAGACAGGAAAAAATAGGAGCAGCGGTCATTGCAGCCTGAACTGCTGAAGGTGCCACGTGTTAAGGCTCTTTTTTGTTAGAGAAGGAATTGCTATGCTGTAAACACTAGCCGTTTGCGCAACGGCTCATCATGACCAATCGGGCAAGCTCCTCGCTAGTGTAACATCGACAGTGTAGCAAGATATACAGTGTCGATCAAGAGCGCGTCGCTTTTGTCTATTACAAGTAAGGTTCAATAAAAGCGGCAGTTTTCCTGTAGATATTTTTTTGGCAACTCGATCACACAGGACACTTTCGATTGCAATCGATCCCGATCGGGCCCGATCGCGATCAAAGGTACCCTGAGTGACGAGCATTTCCATGCAGTTCATGCAATTAATTACGATTGTTGTCACAACGCAGATAAATAATTTTTTTTTTTTGCTGCTGCTGCAAGAGTAAAAGCTCTTCGTTCTGATACAAACACCACCTAGGGCTAAATATGGGCATGTTGCAGATACAAAAAATGTCTCAATGCAAGTGGGAAGCTCCACTTTCCAGTCGATAGATTCTACTTCCGGCTGGAAAATGCTCCATCCAGTTGTTTCCAGTTGGAAGCGCTGTTTCCAGCTAAAAAATGCTGTATCCAGTAGTTTCCAGCTGAAGCTGGAAAACTTCCAGCCGGTAGTGCTGCTTCTAGCTGGAAAACCAGCTGAGGTGGATTCCACTTCCAGCTGGAAAGTGCCATTCCCAGCTGAGGAGGATTCCACTTCAAGCTGGAAAGTGCCATTTCCAGCTGGCTCTGGAAAATTTCCATCTGGAAGGGCTGATTCCAGTTGGAAACCTGGCTGGGAAGACCATTTCCAGCTAGAAATTCAGAGCCCATTTTCATGTGGGGAAGAAGTAATGCATGAGTTGTTTCTTCGTCTAGCCGAACCAAATATAGCCAAGCAACAGCAGTTCACCAGGCTAAACAGTGGTTCAACAACTAAAATAAAGGCTAGTATGCTTCGCATCCTGGGCTTAACCTTACCTAAGCCACAGCCATTTTTTTTTCCAGACATTGGAATTTTTGAATATCCTTTTCATAAAATGCCGGCCCTAAATCGAAATTCCGCTTCCAACAGTCACTAAAATTTAACTTTGTCGCTCAAATACAACAACTTCAATTAAGATCGGACCAGGGGTTATTTCAGAAAAGCGTTTTTGCGTTTTTGCGCAATAGGCCGCGTCGGAGAATTGGGGCCCTGCTAAAGCTTCCCCTTAAGAGGAAGCTTTAGCTCAGGCCCAGCTCCAACGTCTGGGTGGGGGAAACTGCTTGTACTTACTAAATTTATTTAAAAAATTATAAATTAATAGCAATGAAGGTGGATGAAAAAACTTGCTGCAGGTGAGGAACGGTCCCACGCCCTCGCATTACACGTGCGATGCTCTAACCAATTGAGCTCCCGCGGCGCCGCTTTCCCATCTACTTTCTTGGGTATTTATGTTTTACTATTACAACTAACCTTGGGAGTGTTAGCCAGCGCCACCACTCACAAACCTTGGCGGCGGATGTGGAACGCCCTTTCTGCCGCAGGCGTCGCAAGTACGCGTCATCTTTTTGGGTGAAGGCAACTGGTCAATAAACCCACACATGTTACCTGAAGGCATCAATGTTGCTGGATTTGAGACCCTCGTGCTGCAATGAACGAGAAGAAAGGGGGGTTAACCGAGGGGTCCGATTATTATTAATCATATCATGAGAAGCCAACAAAGAAACCAAGGACAACATAGGGAAAGTTCCTTGTAGTTACTAATTGAATTTAAGAAATGATAAATTAATGGCAATGAAAGTGGATGAAAAAGCTACTTGCTACATGCGTGGAACGATCGCACGTCTTCGCATTACGCGTGCGATGCTCTAACCAATTGAGCTACCGCGGTGCGTCTTTCCCATCAGCTTTCTTAGGTATTTATGTTTTACTGCTAGGACTACTACTACCACTACTTGGGAGTGTTAGCCAGTGCCACTGTTCACGAACTAATACCGATATTTACTGATACCAAATGGAGCAAATATCAATAAGTTACTAATACCATTTGGAAAAAAGTTATGTTCGGATAGACTGTATAGAAGGCCGTACATCTCGGAGCGACTGAGTTGTTCCACGCGAATGTGAAAAAATTGTTTTCTTTTCTCATGGCTTTCAGACCAATCACGGACTTCAGACTTCACGGCGGCTTCGAGGTAAATCAAGGGCAGAGCGTAGCATTTCACCTCCATAAAGCTCGGGTAAAGGCCATAGTTATGTTAACAATATGCGGCGAAAAATCAGAACCCCAAAAAATTAGGGATAGCATATAGACCCAAGGGCCTTCTTCTGCTAGGAAAACTAGGTGATTTGTGTTGTTTTAAATTTTGCTGTATTTGAGACCTTACAATATGAAAGTAAACGCAGAACATAAGCTGTTACCATCAGGCATGCAAATATATTGGTAAGAAACCAACATGGGCAAAAGGTTATTATGAATCTACTCAGCGAATTGACATGGTTCATGATTTCGCAGTTGCAATTAATAGTGGTAATCAAACTGACGCAATTCTTGATTTCGCAACAAAGCATTTGACAAAGTTTGCCACCAAATGACACTTTATAAATTAAATGAAGTGTTAAAAAAACTCATAATATATAACTTGGCTGTCAGCCCCCCTTAGAAACCGGCACTAAATGTCGATTACAAAAGCCACTCTTCAGAACGAATTTAAGTACACTCTGGGGTACCACAATTAAGGGTCCGTGCTAGGTTAAAACACGTTGGTGGGCTAGTTGGTTATAATCCATGATATAGCGTACAATCGCGATTGCAATACCAACTCGCCCAATCCTCAAGCCTAGTGGGCTGAACGAGGATGTAAAAGAAGCAGATGCACAGTTACGTCGCTGTCTCAGTGTGTCGACGAATCCCCTCCGTTTGCGCCGCTGCCGACTGCTAAACCTACATCCGAACTTTTTTGGACCGTATCGATGTCGGAAAGTCTGCTCCTGGCCAGCCGCCGCACTCGGTCTTGCCTCGCTAATCACTAGTAGCGCACCCACCCCCAACAGCCATGGAGGTGCAATTGCAGGGCGAAGACCTCGACCCGACAACGTTCAGACCCAGTGAGTGAACCACGATACTCCGTACAAGGGAGTGTTACGTTTCGCCTATGACGCGCGCTGTAGCCGGCGCGGATTCAACGGACGCCGGGGCTTCGTTCAAAGCGGCGGACATTTTGGCCCGTTCGGAGCGGCCGCGACGCATCCCCGCCGAGCGCGTCCCGGCATGTTTCAGTGCCACGTGTCTTCGTGTGTGCGTGTGTGTGTGTGTGCCCACGCTTGTCAAAGCGCGGCAGCTGGGGAGAGGAGCTCCCCCAGTGTGAAGCGAGGAGGTCTGACCGGCGCCGGCCCGGCTGATGCGTCACCTCCTTGTCTCTACATGTCTTTCAGTCCGTCCGTGCCTCGCTGTCACGTGGTGTCATCTCGTGACCTTCCTTCTTGCCCGCGACGCCAAGAGTATAAGAGCAGCTGCCCCCGGACGCCAGGAGAGAGGCTCCGATTTCTTCTGTTGAGTAACGTGCTCTCCCGTCTCTCTACTTCGGTCGACCTGACCGCCCGCTCTTTGCGATGCTAGAATAAACAAGTTGTTCTGTTAGCACTCGCCTCATGCTTTACTGGGACCTTCGGATGCTTCCAGTGTGCCCCAGGCCGCCAGGCCAACGCTACCCTTGGGGCTTGCGACCCATTTGCAACCACGGGCGCCAACGGTCCGGTTGCAACAACGGGTGTCAGCACTGAGGTTCCAACATCTGGTGGCAGCGGTGGGATTCCAACAGCCGGTGCCATCGGTGCGGATCAAACAGCTGGTTGCCAGCGGTGAGATCGCGACAACGGAGGCCAGCAGCGAAGATATGCGGTTGACTGTATGCTGAGCAGCACAACGACCATCCGGGAGCAGTGCAACGAGCCCTGTGTGATGACTGGTTGCCTGCAGCGGAACGACTGCGCTGAATTCTTGGCTGCGAGGTTTGGTGAGTGCGGGACTTTCTTCTTCTGAGTTTTGCCAGGCTTTTGTTAGTGTCAGAAACAGAGCTGGTAATTGTGGTTGTCGTTGCTGCCGGGTTAGTTTGCGGCAAGACAATAAACAATAGTAGGCAGTAGAGAAAGCAGCATTCAGAGCAGCCATGGATTTGAAGTCGTTGCGCAAACCGAAATTGTTGGAGCTTGCAAGAGAGTTGGGTCTGGATGTCTCAGACAAACTCAGAAAACCAGAACTGCTAAGGGCTATTCTTGAGTTAGGAGCTGAGGATGACGAGCTGTCGGAATGCCTTGAGACCATTGAGGAGAGGGAGACGGCAAAAAGACAGGAGCGCGAACTTAGAGAACGAAAAGAGAAAGATGAGCTTGAACGAAAAGAACGAAAAGAGGAAGAAAAAGAAGAGCGCGATCATGCTTTGGAAATGAAGCGTCTCGAGTTAGAGATGGAACGCGCTCGTAATGGAAGTCAGGCACACGGTGCAGGAGAACGAGTATTGTTTAAAATGACTGACCTGATGCGGTCGTTTAAGCTTGGAGAGGACATTGGTTTGTTCCTGGTTAACTTTGAGCGAACGTGCGAGAAGCAGGGGTTCTCTCGGGAAACGTGGCCACAGCGCTTGCTCACTTTGTTATCCGGCGAGGCGGCCGACGTAGTCGCTCGCTTGGAGAGAGAGGAGGCAGAGGATTTCGACAAAGTGAAATCGAGTCTGCTAAAAAAGTACAGGCTGTCAGCGGAGGCGTTCCGTCGGAAGTTTCGAGAAAATGAGAAGGGCAAAAGTGAGTCATATACAGAGTTTGCCTACAGGCTAATGTCAAACATGCAGGAGTGGCTCAAAGAAGAGAAAGCGTTTGGTGACCACGAGAAAGTTCTGCAGTGTTTCGGGCTAGAACAGTTTTATAGTCGGTTACCTGAGAACGTGCGCTACTGGGTCTTGGATAGGCCAGACGTTAGTAAGGTGGCTAGAGCCGCTGAGCTAGCCGAAGAGTTTGTGACGCGTCGGGCTCGCGGAGCTAAGGACGGTCAAAAAGGTGAATTTGGCTCTAAGTTTGAGAGGCCAAAGTTCACGCCCATGAGAGCAAAGGGGGACACACGTAGTGCGGATGCGAGCGAAAGCAGTCCGACCGAACGTAGACGGCGGCAGCCGAAGCCGAACGCAGAAAGCGATTCGAGGCGAGGCAAGCGCGCGTGTGTTATACGTGCCAGAAGCCGGGTCACTTTTCGGCGCAGTGTCCGGAAACAAAAACAAAAGTAGTGCTTTTGTCGTTATGCAGCACTGACGAGAACATGAAGCTTCTCGAGCCTTACATGCGAGACCTCCTCGTGAACGGGAAAGAGTGCCGAGTGCTTCGCGATTCCGCAGCTACGATGGATGTAGTTCACCCCTCTTACGTAGAACCCGATATGTTCACGGGCGAGTGCGCATGGATCAAGCAAGCCGTGGAAGCTAATAGCGTGTGTCTCCCCGTAGCAAAAGTGCTTATTGAAGGACCTTTCGGAGCACTTGAGACGGAGGCGGCGGTGTCATCTATGCTGCCACCCCAGTACCCGTACCTATTTTCGAACAGGTCCGATCACCTCCTGCGCGAGAAGGGGCTTTTGTTTGGTGAGGCTAGCGTTCAGGATCGAAGGTTCGGGAGCTCGCTGCAAAGGCGGTAGTTGCGGGGCCGACGTTGTCGAACGATGAGAAAGGGTCAGAGGCGCAGCAAGCTAATATTCAGAGCACGCCCGAACTGAATAAAATTGAGCCTGTAGCGTTAAAGGCACCAGATACTGGAGAGGAAATGCCCGACACGGGAAAGTTAGAAGAGCTATCTGAAGATTTGCTCATCGCGCCTACGTCAGACGGACTTAATAGGTTGCTAAAAGTCAGCCGGTCGGCTTTGATAGCCGAGCAAAAGAAGGATGGCAGCCTAGAAAACATACGCTGCATTGTCAAGGAAGGTATCGCCAAGAAAAATGCTCGCTTTGTGGAAAGAGGTGGGGTCCTGTACCGGAAGTATCTAGACCGCAGAGGAGTGGAGTTCGATCAGCTGATCGTGCCTCAATGCTATCGTCAGGATCTGTTGCGCTTGTCGCATGGGGGTTCGTGGTCCGGACACCTAGGAGTTAAGAAAACTAAGGACCGTCTCTTGCAAGAGTACTATTGGCCAGGGTGTTTTCGGGACGCAGACCACTTTGTGAAGACATGCGACACCTGTCAGCGGGTGGGCAAACCAGGGGACAAATCGAGGGCGCCGTTGAAGTTGGTACCTATCATTACGGAGCCTTTTAGACGGCTCGTTATTGATACAGTGGGACCTCTGCCGGTAACAGCCACGGGGTACAGACACATTTTGACTGTGATCTGCCCAGCGACAAAGTTCCCTGAAGCAGTGCCGCTTAAAGAACTCAGCTCAGTTGAGATAGTCAATGCACTACTGTCCATATTTGCGCGAGTTGGTTTTCCTGCGGAAATCCAATCAGATCAGGGCACAGTGTTTACTAGCGCTTTGACGACAGCCTTTCTCGAAAGGTGCGGGGTAAAGCTGTTACACAGCTCAGTGCACCACCCCCAGTCGAATTCCGTTGAGAAGCTCCACTCCGTCATGAAGCGCGTGTTGAGAGCATTGTGTTTTGAACATCAAACTGACTGGGAGCTGTGTCTGCCTGGGGTGATGTTTGCATTACGGACCGCGCCGCATGCGGCTACGGGGTTTTCGCCAGCTGAGCTGGTGTACGGTCGCTCGCTGCGGTCTCCGCTTCGCATGCTTCGAGAATCGTGGGAAGGCAGGGGCGACGACCCAGTCGTGGTGGAGTACGTGCTTAAGCTCCTCGAACGCTTAAGAAGGGCACAGGAGTTGTCAGGTGAAGCAATGGCAAAGGCCCAGCAGAGGGCCAAGGTTTATTATGATCGGACAGCCAGGGCCCGTCGTTTTGAGGTGGGCGATGATGTCATGATATTGCGCACATCGCTAAAAAACAAACTCGACGTGCAGTGGGAGGGCCCAGCACAGATTGTTCAAAAACTGTCGGACGTCAACTACGTGGTCAGTCTGCCAGGAAAACGGAAAGCACAGCAAGTTTACCACTGTAATCTGCTCAAACTCTATAAGCCACGGGAAGCAGTAGTGTGTATGATGGTAAACGCTCCCGAAGAGCTTCCGGTCGAGCTTCCGGGACTAGGCTCAGTGACGAACAGGGAAGACACCGATCAAGTCATTAGTGACTTAATCAGTAAAGCACCGCTGTCTCCTGAGCAGAAAACCGAACTACACCAGCTCTTACAAGAGTTTCAAGGTCAGTTCTCTGAGAGGCCTGGTAGGACTTCTGTCCTTACCCATGATATAGAACTTACCTCCCCAGAGCCAGTACGATCCAAGGCGTACCGGGTGTCACCCCGCCAGCACGATATTATGAAGGCTGAGGTAAAGAAGATGCTACAGCTCGGTGTTATTGAGGCGGGTGAGAGTGATTATATCTCCCCTTTGATTTTAGTTGAGGTACCGGGCAAGGAACCTCGTCCTTGTGTCGACTACCGCAGGCTAAATTCCATAACTAAAGATCAAATTTATCCGATCCCTAACATCGAGGAGCGCCTTGAGAAAGTTAGTAGCGCTCAGTTTATTTCCACCCTAGATCTTGTCAGGGGTTATTGGCAGGTTCCACTTACCGAAGAGGCTAGTAGGTATGCGGCGTTCATTTCACCAATGGGAACGTTCCGTCCTAAAGTGTTGAGTTTTGGTTTGAAGAACGCGCCATACTGTTTTTCAAGCCTCATGGATAAAGTGTTGCGGGGACAGCAAGAATTCGCTTTACCGTATTTAGACGACGTAGCGATATTCTCCGCATCTTGGTCTGAGCATATGGCACACTTGCGGGCAGTGCTAACCCGCCTGCGCGAAGCGGGCTTGACAGTCAAGGCTCCCAAGTGCCAGCACAGGCCGAGGTTGTCTACCTTGGTCACGTGATTGGTCGGGGTCGTCGCCGCCCGCCTGAAATAAAGGTGGCCGCTGTGCGAGACTTTCCGCAACCGCGCACGAAGACCGATATTCGGTCGTTCTTAGGTGTCGCCGGCTACTATCAGAGGTACATCCCCAGGTACTCTGATATCGCGGCTCCCCTGACGGATGCTCTAAGAAAGACAGAGCCGCAAACGGTCGTCTGGGAAGAGACAAAGGAAAGAGCTTTTAGCGCCCTAAAGAGCGCCCTAACAAGCCAGCCTGTGCTACGATCGCCCGACTACACCAAAGGGTTCGTTGTTCAGTGCGATGCTAGTGAGCGAGGCATGGGCGTTGTACTGTGCCAACGGGAAAAGGGAGAAGTAGAACACCCCGTCCTGTATGCTGGTCGTAAGCTGACCAGTCGTGAGCAGGCGTACAGCGCCACCGAGAAAGAGTGTGCGTGTCTCGTGTGGGCCGTTCAGAAATTGTCATGCTACCTAGCCGGCTCGAGGTTTATCATTGAGACGGATCACTGCCCTCTCCAATGGCTGCAGACCATCTCTCCCAAAAATGGCCGCCTCCTGCGCTGGAGCCTCGCTTTGCAACAATATTCCTTTGAGGTGCGTTACAAAAAGGGGAGTCTCAACGGTAACGCCGATGGCTTAAGTCGAAGCCCCTAACGTGGGAATCAGCCTCAAAATTGTTTGTTATTGATGTTTTTCTTCCTGAGGCAGGATTTTTAACATATTGCTTTTGTGTAGTGTTTCCAAGTGATGATGTTCTTTCTAGTGCAATTTTCCGATTCGTGGACGCGTTCTGAGTGCTGCTAGACTACTGTAAGGAACTAGGCAGTAGTATAAAAGGGGAAAGAGCCTGGCATGGCTTAGTGAGGATTGTGCCGTGCTTGCTGACTGAGCGGCTGAGTTTCGGCGTAGTTCTAACGCTTGCTGGGAACGATAGAAAAAGAACTCTCCCGAAGTCACTTTGCAGTGTCCTCTGTGAACCTGAACGTGAGAACGAGGCCTTCTCGGTGCGCTGCGCTCAAGAAACGCCGAGGGACGACCGACTTCGGTAATGAGCACCATCGAGCGACATCCCTCCGGACAGCGGATGCAGTCCCCTGACCATCGGGATCTCCTTCCCCCGGCGGGGTGGTCTGTTACGTTTCGCCTATGACGCGAGCTGTAGCCGGCGCGGATTCAACGGACGCCGGGGCTTCGTTCAAAGCGGCGGACATTTTGGCCCGTTCGGAGCGGCCACGACGCATCCCCGCCGAGCGCGTCCCGGCATGTTTCAGTGCCACGTGTCTTCGTGTGTGCGTGTGTGTGTGTGTGTGCCCACGCTTGTCAAAGCGCGGCAGCTGGGGAGAGGAGCTCCCCCAGTGTGAAGCGAGGAGGTCTGACCGGCGCCGGCCCGGCTGATGCGTCACCTCCTTGTCTCTACATGTCTTTCAGTCCGTCCGTGCCTCGCTGTCACGTGGTGTCATCTCGTGACATTCCTTCTTGCCCGCGACGCCAAGAGTATAAGAGCAGCTGCCCCCGGACGCCAGGAGAGAGGCTCCGATTTCTTCTGTTGAGTAACGTGCTCTCCCGTCTCTCTACTTCGGTCGACCTGACCGCCCGCTCTTTGCGATGCTAGAATAAACAAGTTGTTCTGTTAGCACTCGCCTCATGCTTTACTGGGACCTTCGGATGCTTCCAGTGTGCCCCAGGCCGCCAGGCCAACGCTACCCTTGGGGCTTGCGACCCATTTGCAACCACGGGCGCCAACGGTCCGGTTGCAACAACGGGTGTCAGCACTGAGGTTCCAACATCTGGTGGCAGCGGTGGGATTCCAACAGCCGGTGCTATCGGTGCGGATCAAACAGGAGGCAAACCAAACCCGGAAACGCTGGTTGCGCCTCCTCATGCAGCCCCTGTTCGAGATAAGCCTGCCGCACCCACCGTTGGTGCTCCGGCCGACACTGCCCCTGCGACCTTCAAGCTGACATACCGTGCTCAACAACAACAGCTGCGCGTGCCGCACGCAATCGCATTGCGAAGTAAGCAACTTGCTTCACTCCCTCCCGGCACTATAAGGGTAGTCTTCCGACCAAGAGAAGGCCTCGCTTTGAACGGAGCCATGGCGCAGCCACTCATGAAAGCTCTGCGAGTCACCGCCGCTGACCAGGACCTAGGAGAGTTTCACCTCCGGATTCACCCGACGAATAACACCTTCACGGTCGCTACACCTCACGAGTCAACGGCCCTTCACCTCGTCCAAATCAAGGAAGTGGTCCTGCAAGAAACCAGTTACTCCGTCGCCGCCTACATCGCACCGCCGCCCGCTGCTGCGTGCGGAGTCATCTCGCAAGCCTACTGGGCGGAAACACCGGAAGAGATGCTACAAGACCTCCAGACTCGCAACCCGGAAGCTGATATCATCGCAGCCCTCAGAATGGGTAGGACCATTTCCATATTGATCACATTTCGGCATGGCCCAGTCCCTCACACCATACGCTACATGAGTGTAGTGCATAGATGCACGACGTACAAGGGAAGTCCAGACGCGTGCACAAACTGTCGTCGACCGGGCCACAGATACGACGTGTGCCCCCACCCCAAGAGTGGCCTCTGCCCGCGGTGCGGGGACAAGCATGAGCCGCAAGATGTTCCCTCCTGCATCCCGATCTGCATTCTCTGTGGGGGGGCAGCACCTCATGGGCACCGGCTCGTGCAAGGCAAGAAATGCCGCCACCAAACGACTTAGCCCACCGCCCCAGAAGACAAAGTTCCCTACCAACAAGGACTTTCCCCCGCTTAGCACGACCCTCCCGTCTACCTCTACATGGGCTTCCAAGGTTGCCAAGACGAACATCATGACCTCCCAGGACACGGACGTGAAGGCTCTGCGGGATGAGGTAAGGCAGCTCAAGGCAGCCCTCTCAACCTCCACCCCTGCTCTACCCCCCACTCCACCATCCCCATCTTCTTCATCCACCCCGTCCGACCAACCTCCTCCGAAAAAGAGGAGGCCTGATGAGAGCCCAGTCCAACCTATAGACCTGGAAGCCAAATTTCAGGACCTCGCCCAAAACCTAGAATCCAAGTTCACAGAGCGCATTACTGCGCAGGTCACCGCACAGTGCCAGACTAGGATTGAAGCTACCATTACCGGTATAATAGATAGGGTCATATCTAGCATCATGGCCAAGGTTGAGGAGCGTTTAGCTAACCTTATATCTGGACTCTCAGCGGCCTCTCCTCCCGCAGTCCCACCTTCTGCACTCCTCCTTCGCCCCGCCACCCTTCAACATGGCTCCTCCGAGGCACCATAATTCCTTACAAATTATTCAATGGAATTGCAGGGGCTTTCGGCGAAAGCGCGACCCTCTGCAGCAGATTATCGCCAATTCTTTGTCCCCACCAGACATTATCGCTATCCAGGATGCCAATGTTTGCAGGCAACTGCCAGGATACGCTGTTATCCCCTCTGACTCCACTGATCTTCCTCGGGTGGTTACATACGTCTGTAACACCTTGCATTGTCATACGTCATACGTCATACGTCATAACACCTTGTAACACCTTGCACCTTGACGTTACCTCCCCTATTGGTCACACCTTCATCGAAATTTTACCCCACACCCCTGCACAATCTCCCCTGTTCATGCTTAACTGCTATCTTCTCCCACGACAGCCGATTCACCTACTTGCTCCACTCCTCAAATCCTTAACCCAAATGGCCGGATCAAACCCCCTACTGGTTGCCGGTGACTTTAACTGCGCTCACGTGTACTGGGGCTATCGCCGCACCAACCACATAGGCACACTTCACCTTCATCCGCACTTCACCTGACCGTCTTTAATGATTTTAGCCTACCTACGCGGGTTGGTAACAGTGTTGCTGCCGATACTAGCCCAGACCTCACGCTTGGTAGAAACTTGGCTCACCTACAGTGGGAAGAAACGCAAGCCACACTAGGCAGCGACCACCACCTGATTCGCATAGCGGTGAACTATCGCCGACCTCAGTGCAAATTTACCGCTAGGCACACTAATTGGGATCAGCTCCGTAAATTTAGGCAAGCGCAGCCAGCACAGGGCCCCTTCGACCTAGACACCTGGACTACTCAGTTACAGAAAGACATTCGCCAACATACCCAAACGCTCGATACTACCCCAGACACCCCCGTTATCGATAGTAAGCTCGGCCACCTTCTTGAAGCTCAAGAGAACATAACGCGAAGGTGGAGAACTCAAAAGCACAACAGGAAACTAAATCTCAAACTCAACCAGCTTCAATCCCAAACAGAACACTATAGTGCCACTCTTTGCAAAGCTAACCGGGCTCAGGTTTGTGACGGCCTCCGAGGCAGTCTCTCCACAACCCGCGCTTGGCTCCTGTTACGCCATATGCTCGATCCCACGCAATCTAAAACTCAGACGCGTCTCAGCATTCGCCGCCTCACTCATAACCATCGGCAGGACACCGACGCCTTCCTCTCGAAGGTGAAATGCACCTATACCACCCCAGGTCCTCCTTGCAAACATCCCGAGTACACGGGCTCACCCCAACCACAGCTTGACGCTCCTATTACAGAATCTGAATTTCGCGCTGCCCTATTGAAATTGCGCAATACCACACCCGGGGAAGATCAAATTACGAATGCTGCCATCCGAAATCTTGATGATGACTCCATATCTCACCTCGTTACCTACTTTAACGAGTGCTGGGAGGCAGGTACCCTCCCTGCCTCCTGGAAGCATGGAAAAATTATATTTATCCCAAAACCCCACAAGCCCATCACCCACGAGAACATCAGCCCCATTTCTCTTACATCTTGTCTCGGCAAGACCTTTGAGCACGTAATCCTTGCCCGACTGACAACGTACATGGAAGAAAATAACCTTTTCCCCCACAGTATGGTTGGCTTTAGTGCGCATCTATCTGCGCAGGATGCCCTACTTCAAATTACGCACGATGTGCTTGATGATACCATCCCCCATCTTACTAAAGCCATCCTGGCGGTTGACCTCATTAAGGCATTTGACAGAATTCGACACGCTGCCATCTTACGGGAACTGCAGGAACTACAGGTAGGCCCTAAGACCTACAACTACGTTCGCGCCTTCCTCTCTGGCCGCACTGCCTCCTTGCACATTGATCAGTTCAGCACACCCTCTTATACACTCGGTCAATTTGGAACCCAGCAAGGCGCGGTGCTCTCCCCCCTTCTATTTAACATTGCTCTCATCCCCTTAGCCCAGAAGCTCAATCTCATCCCCCACCTAAAGCATATACTCTGTACGCTGATGATATTACCGCATGGACTACTCATGGCTCAGACGGGGAAATTGAGGAAACTCTACAATTAGCGGTCGACACGATCTCCGCTCACGTATCATCTATTGGACTCGAATGTTCCCCCTATAAGTCCGCGCTCCTCCTAATTAGACGAAAATCTGTCGCTAAATCACCCATCCAAATCACTTTACAAGGATCCCCCATCCCCATCACTCCCACCCTGCCCATCCTTGGCCTCTAACTGCAGGATTCTGGACGCAATGACCATACCCTTAAAACACTCAAGGCTTCCACGCAATCAGTGTTGCAGCTTCTACGCCGCGTATCTTCCCTGCACCAGGGTTTAGACGAAGCAGACAACATGAAAGTTGTACATGCTTTTACGCTTAGCCGTATTCTGTACGCCACTCCATATCTCAAGCTGAACTGCACGGAAACCGAGCGCGTGAACGCCATGATCCGCCTTGCAACTAAGGCAGCCCTCAACCTACCTCGCATTACTAGCACAGCCAAACTCCTTGCACTAGGCATGCATAACACGCTTCTTGAACTTGTTGAGGCGCACCTTCAGGCGCAGTATTTAAGACTTGCCGTGAGCGCCACTGGCCGCCACATCCTCGCCTCCCTTCGCATCAACATAACCGCTAATCAGTCAACCCTTATGGCCATTCCTCGACACATTCATACACCCCTTGTAGTGAAACCCCTTCCTCGAAACGTCCATCCCCAGTATCACATCTCTCGCCGCGTAGCTCGCGCAAATGCCCTCCATAAGTATTACGTACAAGTCGAGAAAGCCATCTGGGTAGACGCCGCATGTACAACGCATGAACCTGTAGCAGTTGCTTACAACGCAACCTTACCCCGACCCCTAACTCACCAGCTTCCCTCGGGCCCTACACCTGAGGAAGCAGAGGAGACCGCCATCACCTTAGCCCTTGCCCTTTCGGATGCTGAATACATCTTTAGCGATTCAAAGATTTCTTTGTCCAACTTTGCCAGAGGCAGAATTCACAACCCTGCCTGGAACTTGTTGAACACCCCCACCCAGAATTTACCACGCAGTGTTGAGCTCCGGTGGGTGCCGGCTCACTCTGGGAACCCCGGAAACGAGGCTGCCGACAAATTTGCCCGAGGTTTAATTTGCCGGGCTCAGGACAGCCTCAATCCGGGTTTCTCGAGGGAGCGGGTACACAGCTTTGCTGAGCTCACGCAAATAACCCGTTTGGACCGTCGGACTTACCCTCCTCCCCACCCCTCCCTGACACACTCCCAACAGATCCTCTGGAGACGCCTCCAGACCCGCTCTCTCCCATCCCCTCAGCTGCTATCCCACTACTGTGGCATCTCCCCTACATGCTCCCTATGCGGAGACCCTCACGCCACACTCTCCCACGTCCTTTTTGGCTGCCCTGCCGATCCTCCCACGCAGGGACAGCCCGCCATCTCAAGCTGGGAGGACAGGGAGGTCCTGCTCTCGTCTACGGACCCGACATCACAGCTTACTGCGGTGGCTCGGGCTGCCGACGTCATGAAAAAAAGGAGCATGAACGTCTCAACGTAGTGCGGGACCATGCGGTGGTCCAGGGACCCAGAGGAGTCCAAACTCACTTGCTGTCAATAAAGTTTTTCTGTCTGTCTGTCTGTCCTCACAACAGCCTCAATGTAAAAGAGCGCAGCAAATATGGGCGAGCATGCCTCTGCAAGGCCTGCCATGCAGGTGTAATGTGATTCCAGCAGCTAGGCGTGTAATTTCACGACAAGCCATCGTGGGAGTGGCGTTTCATTGAATGGTTGTCATTGACGAACAAGGGAGGGCCAAAAAAAAAAGGACGGGTTTGGAAAGACCAGCAGAATTGACGCAACATAATATATCACGAAGGCTGGGGAATCACAGTGTTTCGCTCTCGGTTTTCTTTTTTTTTCGGTGAAGCAACGTTAAGCCTACCTTTAAGACGCAAGTGGACAGTACGCAGTAAATTCTGCAATGAAGGCGATCACTTTACGCGAGCACTTTGAGTCACGGCTGGCGCACCCAGCCGCCCGCCAGATAACTGCGGCCTTGCATCGACATGTCGGCTTTAAATTGCTCGCGCGTCACGAAGCTCGATTCATTCACTAAGTAACCCTTGATATATCCGAGATCCACGCGAGGTAATAGTTCGACATCGCGCAGAAGCTCATCATCTGTTAGTTCGAGCGGGTCGACACAATCCCACAAGGCCGCTAAGTTTTCATAGCGGGATTTTTCTGGTTCGCTCAACTAACGATCGTACACCTATGACACACCACTCGATAGCCAAGTCCCAAAAATACTTTTCGTCAGAAAAAAATAGTGCTCGTGTGTATTGCTGGAGCTTGGCGACTCAGGCGTGCTCGCGTAGGCAGCGCGAACTGAATACCCAAGTAATGGCGTACGCCGCTAGCGCTCCTAGTGGATGACGTCATGTGCATACCTCCTACTCGTTAACGCTGCTCTAATAGACAGTTTTAGTTCCACGTACGTAGAGGCTTTGCGTACGTAGAGCTTCTACGTGTCAGCAGTGCGCATGCGTAGAACGTAGCGGCCGCGCGCTGGTCTCACGGACGTACGTGAGATTCATTTCTTTGCGTGCGTTTCTTGCGCACGTAGACAGCTTCACGTGGGAGTTCCGCGAGATCACGAACAAGCGATAGAGGGCCGCGCACGCGCGGTCGGCTTGCATCGAAACACGGCGACAGGATTGAATTGGCTACCGCCGTGTTCACATTTCCCGATAGATGTAGCTACGGGGTCCCTCTTGGCGTGCGTCGCGTACGTGTAGCTAAAAGCGTTTCAGATGGCGTGCACGTAAGGTACGTAGGCATTTCATGTTTGCGTACGTGAAGCCTCTACGTACGTGTAACTAAAACTGTCTAATATCGTGAGCAATGTGAGCGGGAACACGCTCACGCGTGGCAAACAGCCTAGAAACCGAGTTAGAGCGGTACGCGGATGGCGCTGTGGAAAGCATAGGTGAAAGAGGGACGCTCTTCCGCTAACCGCTAGCACTTCCACCGCGCCTGCGTTTGTCGACAACGGCAACTTAATGCGATTCATTGGCCGCCGATGGCCGATAAGACGGTTACGTGCACAGTAACTTGAAGCGAGTCATTTTTTTTCAGCCACATTTTCTTCTTTTCTTTTTTGAGAGCTTACGTGTCTGAAGCACCCGTTCGTGCGCAACACGTAAGGTATCTTCAGATACACCCCCAAAAGACCTGATGTTTATATTATGCAGCGCACCGTGTCACACGTTCCAGACAGACGGGCAGATTTCCCAGGGAACGAGCTCTCGAATGTTTACGCTTCAAAACAGTGCTGCGATTGGCTACGCTTTGTTGCACAGAGTTATCAGTAACCGCAATATCAAATAGCTTTATCAATACGGGCTGGCAATGCGAAGTTCTGCACTTTGTATAGAGAGACGCATGGTGGGAGTGCCAACAGTGATTAGAACGGCGTGTTCCTTTCCACTTTGTTTCCGACGGCGGCCGCCACGTATCAGCCGTACCAGGGTTCGAGGCTATCTGACACGCGCGCCTCTGTTCCTGCCCATAGTGCTCACGATAGTGCAGCACTTCTTTCTATATCCAAGTCTCAGTGAACTGCGTTTACGAGGCAGTATTCCCTTTCGCCATCCAGTGAACTGCTGAATCATGTCTAGGACACCTTATGCAAGCCATGCCATCGACGCCAGCTATGCATTCGACAACAGCAGCAACGAATGGAACGCGCAGAACATTCCATGCACCAAGGTGGACGGTGCGAGCTGTAAGTTACTGGAGCACCATCCGGAAATCAATAGGGTACTTCTAGGCGCTGCCCTGGAGCTTCGGGAAGACAAGCGAGGACAGAGCAGAGGTGATGCCCTTATTGCGGCTATCGAGGCAAGCACTTGCCGGTACGCCTTTTACAGCTCTGAGGAAAACTCGTGCAAAGCGAGAGCACTGGACCTTGTTGAGCTTCTACTCGCCGAGCACCACTGCATCACGGCGATGGAATTCAACAGCAACCTGATGCTTCGCCCATCGTTGATCTCAGAAGTAAAACGACACCGCTCTTTGAAAAGCTTCGCTGTACGCGGAAGATTCATTGCGTCTGACGGCACAGCTGTGATGTTCGACGTGATAAGATCTTTGCCGCAGCTCAAGAATCTAGCTTTGAAGTCTTCCGAGTTTGAGAAGGAATCCTGCACTACGACCAGAGTCATTCGCTGCTCATTTGACCTTCCCATAAGTTATCTGTCGACCCTCGACCTCGGAGAGCTGTTAATGCCCTGCACTGAGGTCGGTTGGCTTGTACGGGCGCTCATTGAAAACGAAAGCATCACCGACCTCTGCGTAGGAGATTGCGTGTTCTCCTACCGAGACAGAGACTTCAATGCAATGTTCCCGACGTACCTCGCCAAGAAAAATTGTCCGCTGCGAAAATTGACGCTCAAATCGAACGACCACTTCATCAGCGGGTCACTCATGGGAAAACTCATCGACGCGTTCTGCAAAATGAATTTTTTGGAGGAACTGAATGTAGACATCATCTTGACAACAATGTTGTAAGTAGAAGTGAAATCGTATTATGGATATGCTCTACCGTTCTAAGATATCGCAACGCTTCTTAAGCGACCTTAGCTTTCTTAACACCGTGACGCTCAGCCAGTTACACGTGCATGCTACCCTGAGTACTGTTCCACAACGTTCCGATTTAGACGCGTATAATTTAACGCGTACGCTATGATCGCGCATTTGATAAGCTGGAGCGAGCATTCCCTTGTGGAGAGTTCAGCAAAATAAATTAATTGTTTATTTACTGTACTAATTAACTTTTTATTGCAATAAATGACATTTGGTGTACTGTTATCGTATTTTTTGAAAATGTAGTCTTCATGGCAGGAATTAAAAGTGCAGAAGTTGTTTTAACTTTCCCTGATTTCGAACAATTTTCGGGTAATGGAGAATTAATAATGACACATAGGGTCCTGCAGGTTCTACGCTCTTTTTGTTGCGCTATGTAATGTCCGGTGTTAGCATGTGCCGTCCTTATCGTCGTCACAAGTTCCGGTTCTCCGACTCAAAACAAGAAAGTTAAGTAATTCTTTAAAATATGCTTGCTTCAGAGGCCCCCATAGTTAATTCTAAAACAGTTTAGTCGCTATGGTACTGTTCAATACGGTTATTGTCTCAAAGTTTCAGGAGATATTTCTTGCGACTGCCGGTGAAACCACCATCTTTGTTGGCACTTTTGGAAATTTGCGCCGCACCCTCAGATCAACATTTTTTTAATTTAGAATACTGTTAGCCCTTTTCGCGCTGGTACCGAGTGGGAGGATTGACACATTTTGTCAACACATCAAGCAATGAAACAAAATAAGTACATACCGAGAGGTACATTTCCAGCTTCCGTTTAAATAATTCCAGAGTCATTGTGCTATGAAAAATGAGTACATTAAGGGAATTTCAGTCTTCAATTGTCTTTACAAGGGGAGAATATTCAAAAACATAAATTCTGGCATTGTAAGGCATAAAAACATGAGGGTGATTCACAGGGGTAGAGACTCTGCCAGGACGTAACAAACAGCTCGACTGATCTAAGTTAAATTCATTAGTAGAGAGCTGGTACAAAAACTTCAGTCGTGCGATTTTTCTGCGTGTTGCCGGTGTTGATAAATTTGCCCTAGTGAGCAAAGTTGTTACGGACTATGGCTTGCGATATGCTGAAAATATAAACCGTACTGCAAGTCTCTGAATGCGTTCAAGTTGGTTAATCTGATAATGCTGGTGAGGATCCCATATAACGCTAGCATATTCCAAAGAAGGGCGCACAACGGCTGTATACGCCTTAAGTTTAACTGCAGGCGTTGCATGCGCCAATTTCCTTTTCAAAAATTCAAGTTTTCGCTGAGCAGATCCACATGGGTTAATTACATGATCCTTCCAACTGAGGTTATTTGAGATGGTTACTTGAGGTTATTTGACACTAAGATAGTTTAGTTTTGCATTGCGGGCTATTTGTTTGTCGCCTACAAAGTAACAAACACAGTGGCGCCTTCATGTTCGAGACAGTCATACCGGCGCTCTTGTCTAAATTATTTTCCATATTCCATTTGGACCGCCAATTGTGAATTACTTCCAAGGATTTATTCAGTAATTTTGTATCATCTAGTGATTTCACTGGGCGGTGCAATATACAATCGTCCGCAAATAAACGAACCTCAACACAGTATCTGTATGCTCGGCTATATCATTAATATAAATCAAGAATAATATCGGGCCAAAAAAGGACTTTGCGGTACACCAAAAGAAACGGGTAAACATTGGGAGTGTTGACAATTAATTTCAAGAAATTCCAGTGTATTGGAGAAGTACGCTTGAATCCAGTTTATAATTTGTTCGTTGACCCCAGAGCCATAAAGCTTGCTGATAAGCTTCCTGTGACAGACCTTATCAAATGCCTTTGACAAATCAATTGAAATTACGTCAACTTGCGCTTTCGAGTTCCCTGCCTCACCAAAGCTGTGGATAGTTTCAAACAGTTGGGTCACAGCCCATAGAGCTCTTCGAAAGCCATGCTGCTTACTAAACAAAACGAAAAAAAAAGATTTCCTATGTACTGAAATAACTCCTTATCAATTATGTGTTCCAGGACTTGCGTATTGTGCACATAATAGAAATTGGGCGATAATTCCCCATGGCAAGCTTGCTTCCAGATTCGAAAATTGGTTTTACCCTTGCCATCAGCCAGCGAGTAGGTATAATACCACTATGAAGCGATAACCAAAAAGCTTATCGAGACAGCAGGCCACAAACTCAGAATAACTTTAAGAAAAGTGTTTGTAATCTTACCCGGACTCGGTGACTTTTTGTCGTCTAGTTTTAGCAAGGCGGCAATTATACCTTCCTTCGTGATAATATATTTGTCGGAAAGATTCATGTCCGAGAGTTTTACGACAGTGCTATCATCCTTTGAAGTGAATACAGAGCAGAAGCACTTGTTGAACGCTTCAGCACAGAGGGAGTGTTGAGAACACGACATACCATCTACAAGAACGGTTTCGATTGTGTCTCTACTCCTCGACATGTACCTCCAAAATTTCTGCGGCGATTCTTGCATATATTTGGTCAACGTATTGGAAAAGAGAAAGCTTTTTGCTTTCTTTAACTCGATACGGACTTGCGCACTGAGGTTACTGATAGCTGTCACATCTCTTTGAATTCTCTGACGTGCACGGCGCAGTCGCCATTTTATATGAGTAATATCTCGTGAAATATAGGGTTTGACAAAAACTCGTTTGGCGAGGAAAGAACATGGCGGAATAAACCTACACTCGCTAACTGAAAAAATTTAAAACCACAGATTGACGTTTCGGCGCCCTATACGGGTACCTTATTCACAATGAACGAATGCATGATGGTCTTTATGATATATGTGTCGGAAGACGTAATAGGCTTGCGTACAACTCAGGGAGAGATACGCTTACCCGGTTTATCGTGGTAGTAGTAGATTGTATGCGGAATAATTCATGGAGCAATCGGGACAATTTTTTCTCTCTTTCAATGATAGAAGCCGAGTTCCAGTTAATACTGTGTCCAGTCTTTTCATGATGCTCTGCCAGGGGGCCGGAAACCGTGTGTCCTTTGGCTACATCACAGCGGTGCTGCTTTAGCCTTTAAGTTCCCCGTCTCACCTACGTAGCACGCCTGGCAGTCCCGGCAAGGAATTTTGTAGATGACGCCCGGATTTTTTTCTTTTTCGAGGTGGTCTTTTTTTTCTTTTTTCGAGGCGGCTTGTTTGAAGGGACGTGGTATATTTGTACATCATTATCTTTGAAAATTCTTCACATTGACTTGCTCACGCCTGGTGCATAGGGGAGATACGCCCGTTTTCTTGTTCTCACCGGCCTTACAGGGCGTTCAGCTGCACGCCTTTATTCAGTCTTTATATACTGGCCGGGGTAGCCATTGCTGACCAAATCCTGCGTCACTCTCTTCAACTCAGCTCTGCGTGCGTCAGTAGTCGAGCACAATCGGAATGCACGGGTGAACAATGTCGAGGCAACAGGTCGGTTTTGGCCAAGGGGATGGGCCGAATCCAAGAGTAGATATTTCCCTGTGTGGGCAGGCTTTCGATAAACACTTGTGGAAAGGCCGGATGCAGTGTGCATGACTTCAACTTCAAGGAAAGCCAAGCGACCATTAACTTTTTCATGGGTGAATTCTATTGCGCTTTGGAAAGAGCTCGGGTACTGCAGAAAAGGTACGACGTCTTTGCGGCGGATAATGGAAAAACAGTCGTCGACATACCGCAGGAAGAATTTTGGAGCGGGCTGGAAGGTCGTGAAGGCTTTATATTCGAGAAATTCGAAAGCAATGCTGGCACATAACACTGACACAGATGCTCCCATTGCCGTTCCAAACACCTGCCTGTAAAATGATCCATTAAACGAAAAATATGTGTTGCGTAAGCAAAAATACAAGAGGCGGCACACGTCGTCCACTTCGAATGGGGTACGCGGAGGCAGAGATGTGTCGTTTTACAGTGCTTTTCGGCAGCAGTCAACAGCATGATCCACAGGTATGCGTGTGAACATAGACTTAACATCAACGGAAACCATAACGTCTTTGTTGTTTAAAGTCACGTTCCTGACCTTGTCGACAAAATCAGCGGAGTTCTTTATGCACGTCGGCATTCGTCCAACGAGGGGTCGGAGCACACCGTGAAGATAGGCAGAGAGACGGTGCAACGGAGAGCGAGTGTAGTCTACTATAGGCCGCAGCGGGACATTAGGTTTGTGAACCTTGGGGAGGCCGTATATTGCAGCAGCTGAGCCGTTGTGACACAGCAAGTGGTTATACAGATGCTTCTTTTTGGGGTGCACAAACTTGAAAGCGTCAGTCAGTAGCTTCTGAAGTTCTGACTCCGTCTTTCTTGTGTGGTCTCGTTTGGCCTTCGAATACGTGGTCAGGTCCTGAAGATGCTCCGTCGTCTTCAAAACGTAGTCATCCCGATTCATGACAACCGCGACATTCCCCTTGTTCACAGGCAAGATGACAATGGCTTTGTTGCAGTCTTTTCATGGCTAGTTTATCGAAGTGGCTGATACTTGAGTGTATCAGCATGGCCCCATGCTTTTGGTTGCCAGAGCACGAGTGCCCGGGATTTATTGAGCAGTTGTTTTATACAGTAAAATGGGTCAATGCCCCTCAGATGGTCATGCGACGATATACAGAGAAGTGAGAATACGCCCCCTCAGCTTATCACGCATAGCACACGTGTCAGACGCGATACGATACACTTGAGGTCCTAGCATTACGAAGCTTTGAAAGATCCCCAACAGCGCGAGTACGACCTTCATTTTGCAGAGAAGGCTCGACTTAGCGTACTGCCTCCTCAACTGCACAAGCCATCTTCCGCGTACTTGGCGTGGTACCAATGTTGAAATTCAGGCCGCGGCTTAGTGGATGAAGCTCAGCGGTATCAAGGTGGTGTGACGACAAGTTGCAAACACCAGCTTGGTTGTCAGGCGGCTGACATTTGTCCAGCAGACGCGAAACCTTCTTTTCCTGGCACCTTTCTCTTTTCTGTCGAGTCGCCGTAGCTGTTCCACTAGAGTAGAGTAATATCTCGTGGAATTCCGTGGGAGCGGTGCGCTCAAGCGTGCGTTGGCGAAAGAAAACATCATTCTCCAAGCGCTCTATGGTAGCCTTCGTTTCAAGGATGCGTGCTTGTAGAAGGAGCTTCTCGCCGCGTGAGATAACAAGCTTTCCAAACGGCGTACGAACCAAGAGGGGTGGGCGAAGTGACTTCGGGATGATGCTGTGGGCCTTACAGCGCAGGTTGAACTGTAGGTGGCATTGAAAAGATGCCAACTTCGACTTGAGGGACGCAAACTGTCGAATCTTCGTTACGGCGGACCGTCCATGCTTTTCGCAAAGAGCAGTGAAATGTAGGATTTGCCGAAAACTCGTTTGGCTAGGAAAGAGCATGGCTGAATAAACGCACACTTGCCTACTGAAAAAATTCAAAGCCACAGATTGACGTTTCGGCGCCCTATGCGGGTGCCTTGTTCACAATGAACGAATGCATGATGGTCTTCATTATATATGTGTCGGAAGACGCAATGGGCTTGCGTACAACTCAGGGAGAGGTCCCTTTATCCAGTTTATTGGGTTAGTAGTAGATTGTATGCAGAATGATCCAAGGAGCAATCGGGATGATAATTTTTTCTCTGCTTTGATGATAGAAGTCGAATGCCAGTTAATACTGTGTCCACTCTTTTCGTGATGCTCTGCCAAAGCGTTGGAAACCATGTGTCCTTTGGCTACATCACTGCGGTGCATCTGTAGCCGTCTTTTAAAGTTCTCCATCTCGCCTACGTAGCACGGCTGGCAGTCCTGGCAAAAAATGTTGTAGATGGCGCTCGGAAATATTTCTTTTCCGAGGCGGTCTTTGAGTCGGACGAGTTGTTATTTTAGCTTGCTTGAAGGGAATAATATCTCGTGTTATCCATGGGTTTGGCCTATCAGTCCTTTGGTTCCTCGACTTTTGTCGGCCTTAGCCGTTTCCCAAAAGTGTGTTCGCTTTTCGAGTGTTTCCGGCGAGTAATAATCAGAAATTCGTACTTTTCAGCCTTTCAGTTTATGGCAATTCTTGAAGAGAGCTACCTTTTCCTTGAAGTTATAAAGCTTCTTGATGTCTGGCCGATCCCAGTGATCTTTCTTCTTCACAAGCCTGTGAATTCGTTCTACTGACGACACGACAACATCAAGGCGGTTCCAAAAAAATGTCTTTTAATACTTGGCGTTCAATATCGTCACGTGTTTCTTTCGCGCTTTCCTTGGCGCCGTAAACTATGACGTTATTCCGCCTCGATCTGTCTTCTAAGTCAGTTATCCTTTCTTGTTGGTTTCTGATCGTCCACTCAAGATCTGTACTGTACTGTACTTTCAAGATCTTGTACCTTAATGCACACATCTTTGAGGTTATCGACTTTATCTTCAAGGCTTATAAGCCTATAGCCTCTGCTTTTGTTTGGTTGGCTAATACTTCGTTAAGCATTTCCTCAACAATAGGACCCGGGTTAGTTTCCACATCTCCGGAAACAAAATTTCAAAATGCAACCATAACATACTCAAAATTTCACGATGCTTCATTGGGAGTGACAGCACAATAATGCAAGGATCATTTGAACGAAAACGTGATACGTAAGTATAGTAACGAACATGGTGCTACCACGGTAACGAACCTGTAAAATAACCCCTGCATATTTAGGCGACATGGTCGCTCCAGCGCTGCCACTCCCACAGAAGGTTGTCGGCTGCAGGACACGCTTTATATGGTTCCAGGCTGTCGGTTACGTCCCTGTGGCTGGATGATACCACGGGGTGACGCTGTTCTCTTGAAGGTCAGCCGGCGTTTCCAGCAAAAAAGCAGTTGTTCCGTTGCTTGCACTGACGTAGCTTGTAATCAGCGGCAATATCTGTAAAATAACCCAGGCATATTTAGGCGACATGGTCGCAGAAGTCACATGTCGGTGTGACGTCACGCACCCCGACCCTGTGGCCACCCTGTGACTCCCTTACAATGCAAGATGGTGTATTTTTATATACAGAAAGATTCATGTACCAGAGTAGACGACGTCAAAAATTGCCTGTGGTTTAGCTCTGGTTAACCGTAGTTGAATTGCGAAAGCAAGAGCTGCATGGCTACGCTTGGGGTGTTAGCTTGTGGTTAAGCGTTTGGTTTAGCTCTATTGTATAGACACGACAAGACACACTCTTCAGGTAACGACTAGGCTAGGTAACGACTAGGTAACGTCTACGCAGCGTCTCATTCCGACGCTCTCGAAAACTCAAAGCGGTCTCTTCCGCAATTGACGAGTCAATCCGGGACGTGGCACGACTTCTTCTAGCCGCATCTTCGTTACGACGCTTCTCGAGTCGTGCGGCGCGTTCTTCTGGCGTCTCTGGAGCGCGTTTTCTCTTCCTCGCTTCGTTCTGTGGTTGTTGCGTCCTTTTCGCGCTCTCCATAACGACTAAATACACTAAGGCGAAGCGGATATATATATATATATATATATATATATATATATATATATATATATATATATATATATATACCCCACGCTAGGTGACGCCTTCTCTCCCTCTACCCCAGCGGAGCACATGGTGGAGCGAGCGGCGACGACAGCGGCATCGTCGGCGACGCCATCTGTGGGAGCGCGGCTGCGGCGTTGCTAGGCAACGGCGGCTCAAGGTCGTTCGTCGGCCACGGCATACGGCATACGGGTGCCTACATATGGCATACGGCGCGAAGAGACGAAATGGCTCGCTGGCTGGCGTAGTAAAGCTTTAGCTTTAAAATTCCTATCATGGCGAGAACCTTCAAGGTGGCGTCGCCTCCACTTTTCTCTTTTTGAGTATTTTCCGCCTTACCAGGCCCACGCTCGCAATAACAGTGAAGGTTTCCCAATCTTTTTTTGCTGCACTTGTGTACACTTGGGCTCGGCGACTGCCTGGCTATCGCGACTCATTCTCGCGCGCCATATATGGAGGAAATTGTGGGGCACGTGTAGCAAGAGGAGATGGGGGAGGACTTTGACTCCGCAAACGAGTGCTTACTTTGCACGGTCTCGTGCGCCGTATCTTGAAAGGTGACTGCAGACGGCTGCTACCTTTGTGCGCGCTGTGTTCTAGCCGCTCTTGCATTGAACCGATAGACGGCACGAAGGTCACTTCGCTCGCTGCTGCTGCCGCGCTTGCTCGCAGTAGTGTTATGAAAGCAAGTGTCCGCCCTCACCGAGTGTGATATGTCCATGAGCACTATAATGTAAAACTATTCCAAACTTTTCTGTTCCAATTCTGCAATCATCCCACCGTGATTGGTCAAAAACTTTTTTGGACCACCCCCGCTTCACCTGTCTGTCACGCGACGTCACGAAAACCACGATAGCTGCCCATCTGATATGAAGTGTACACACTGATTATACATAATTTGACCGAACAAAGCAAAAATAGTTATTTCGGATTCGGCGCCTTTTTGCCATTAGCCCTCAGCTGTTGGTCAAAAGTTTTCGGGCTCCACCCACTTCACCTGCCTCTCACGCGACCTCACAAAACGCAAAAACTTACCGCGTCAAAATGACGCGTACGTGGTAGAGATGCATTAATATGCCGAACAAAACTGAATTTTCTTCTGAATAGCCGCATGCTGACCCGTTCCGAAAGGAATAAAAGATGGCTGTCGCCGATCGCTCAGGCACTGGAATCACGCACCTGCCGGAGAGCATGAATTTACTTGCGTGTAATAACACTTTTTGCTTGGCCCTGTACAGTTTCGAGCATTTTCGGCACGTTTACGATCTCGTTCTGCCAACTCTTCTTTGCTGAGGATCCGTTTTAGCGTCATTCTTAAGCTTCCGTTACACGCCGCCGCGATTGTCGACGAGCCACCTCAAGCTAAGTGAGAGAAATCGGATCAATTGCAGACGCCGGCACCTCCCTCTTCATCCGGTTATCGATATTCAGTGCAGTGGCTCGGCCCCATCGAATCCCTTTCAACTTGAGCTTGCTCCTCGCCTCTTGTAAGCCAATTAGATAAGAGAAGCCGCTCAGTGAAAGCAATGTTATTCGTTTTTCAAGCAAACAAAAGTGGCCTCCTATGAACGAGGGGAGCATTTATTTGGTTTGTTCAGACAACCCTGCAGGTGACCGCCAGATGCTTGCGTCGGTGGCTACGCAAATTTTACGCCAAGAGATTGGAATAAAAACATATTGGAATAGTTTTACGTTATACGGCCCCATGCTTGCTTGTGCGCGCTGGCACCGTGCTTGCTTCATTCAGTTAGTAATCGAATGTTCCCATGATTACGCAGCCGATAGAACTATTATGCTTACGTCCTATAGCTTTTTACTAATTACTATCGCAATAGATGATCCGCTTTTCGGGCGACCCACCGACTTTTTTTCTCACCTTATCAAATCATCAGCCGCAGAGAAAGTATTGGAATGCCCCAACGCCTATAAGACGCATGAATAGGAGACGGCCACGTTCACCACTATACCGACAGTCTCAGTGAGAATGGGAGTGCGGAAGTAGACCTTCGCTACCGTGCAATCTTGGGAGCGATGGACGCACAGCCTAACTGCACCAGAGTGACCATTGGTGTCGCTGAATGGTGGTCCGCTATGGCCCCTCCAACTGCTCCTTCGCTAAGCCACCGCAAGAGCGGTATCTGCGAGGTACCGGCGCTTTTGTGAGCGCCGAAGGTCACGGTCAATGACATTGAGACGCATGATCTGGGTTAAACAACACCGGAAGATATTCCAAAATGACTTCTCTTGGGAAAGTTGGTGCTTAGATTTCCTAGGTATACTTTGTGGCACAAAATACATTTCATGAAAAGGGACAGAAGAAAGGAAGACAGTGAAAGTCTTTCTTTCTTCTGTCCCTTTGCAAGAAATGTATTTTGCGCCACAAAGTATATCTAGGAAACACCGGAAGGCTAACTACGTTCAAAAGGACGGCTGATGTTCACTCATCAATGTTAACCGGCCCGCACTGAGACCTCCAGAGACGTGGACCTCAGACATAGCGGATGGTTGAGGGACCGAAAATATCCTTTGTAGATAGCGTTAGGTGCAGGTCATTTACCGGTTAAGAAATTTAATTTCAGTTTTTAGCACAAACTTACATTGGAGTGCAAATGTTCATTAGTTCTTGCGTTTGTTTACTTGAAGTCAATGTTCATTCAACTGAAATGTCTTTTCCATGTGTTTCCAGCGTACCTACGTTCGCCCTCTTCGCCGAAGTGGCCCGTCGGAGCGCCAAACTACGCAGCCTGAGGTTGCCTTGGACGGATACACATTCCCATCTCGGTGTCCACAATGCAAGTCCTGAAGCCACGCAATGCATGAAGTCCTGGCACACTGCCTTGCAAGAATCGAAGTCACCCCTCAAGCAGCTGCGCGTCGACTTGAAGGCCTTCGGTGAAGCAGAGTGCCACACTTTCTTCGACGCAATCGCCAACAGTGATTCTCTGCGGTTGGTGGAAGTCGACACTTTGCCCTTCATCGATGGGCTCGACAGGATCTCGGAAACTATTCGAGCACGAGGTCTGAACGGTCTAGTTTTCATCAAAGGACACTATGAGCACACGAACGCAATCCATCTGCTGAAATGCCCGCAAATCAGCAGCGTGGCCGTAACGGTGGGGCGGTTCGTTTCCCGCGGACGTGTTGACCCGCAGCCAGTTATCTTGACTCTGGAAGCGGTTGGCAGCTCGAGTAACGTAACGTCACTGCTGGTTAAGTGCAACACATTCAGTCGCGACGAATTATCTGCCTTGGCGGCATGCCTACGGAACGCGGCTGTGCTCACTGATGTCGACATAAACCTGAACGGCGTTCTGGCTGTCTTATCAGAAAAGGAGCGTACGGATGTGCGGGCGGAACTTGTGTCGTCGCTGGCCTCCAACCTCAAACTTGTCAAAATCAGCATCAAAGGCGTGCTGCTGTCCAATGACGACTTGAATGTTCTCGCACATGGTGCTAGGAAGAGTCTCAGCCTCACCGAATTCACCATGACTCCGGTTTGTTGTGGTTATACCAGGCCTGGCAAGTATTGTAAAGAGCTGCAAAGTGGTTTTGAGCGCAGCCCCGGTGCGTTAAAGGAAGCATTCAACTTCAAGAACATCGCACTTGCAGACATCCTGGTATGGCACAGTGACAACGGCTGTTTCCTTCGTTCCAGAGCAGAGAAAAATGTTATTTTACGGAAAACAGCGAACAAATATAGTTTGCAGAAGAGTTGGGAGTATTACCATAGGGTACCATAGAGTAGCGGTCTGTTCAAACTTTTGCTGACTTCGCAAACAGATAATTTTTGACAACGGACTGCACCATAAGCGGCACAAATCGCAGTAATATGCGCAGCTTTTGCGGCTTTTAGAAAATGAAATCAATAACGTAGTGAAGGCATCACAAAACCATTCGAGGATACAAGTAAGTCTTGCGAAACAAGCCACCGAAGCTGCGGTGAGCACGCAACGCTATTATGCGAGATATACCAATGGAGCACTGCGAAACACATGGTGCTGAAGCAAAGAAAGCTTCGCCTTAAAAAGAACAGCGAGCAAAGCTGTTGCGTTAAGAGATTGCAATTTCTCCACCAGTATATATTATTTCTGCGCAGAAAATATACGTTGTCTTTGATATTGCTCTGCATGCGTATTTCTGCATTTTCATTCTTAGTTCTACTCGGAATGCTTCAGTCCCGTTACTTTGACTTCTTTTTTACAATTTCCGAGATCACTACAGCTACAAAATAAGTAAAGCTAAGTTGTAGACGGTACGTTGGCTGTTTGAAACATAGCTATTTCTTTATTATTGGGAAATGGTGTGCGGCCTTCCTCCTGCATGCACTATCAAACAATTCAGAAATTTAGACCGCTTCAGACTTATCGCAAGTTTTGTCTACTTTAACCATGACGTGTTTTCTTTTTTGATGCAGCAAGCGACCAGAAGGAATGCCTCCTCTCTCTCAACTGCTTCACAATTCGTGCTAGGTCAGCAAGATGCCTTGGACGGCGCGGATGCCATCGAGCCGATGCACGACTACCCACGTCTCCTCGAAATGGTGATGGAAGGTGCTGACGTCACAAAGACCGACGCCAAGAAGATGATCAGCAGCGCTCTTCTGCGTGTGCAAAACTGTAGCCTTGATGAGTTTATGAGAATCGCAGGCGTCGTCAAGGAGAGGGTGGAGTGCCTTCGTCATTCCGGTGCCAGGCGGCAGCTCACCGACATTGACCACAACTCATGGCTACACATTCGCCGTTTCCTGAAGATAAGGGACGTTGTCAACATTGATCCGGTGTCGGTTAATCAAAACTGCGCATGGGCTTTTGAATGCGATTAGCACACCGTAAATAAAACACTTAGCAATCTACTGAGCGGAAATTTGCTCAGTCTGGGTACAAGTGGCACCCAAAAAATAAAATTGTACAATATTTAGTGCCCTTATACTCTGTTAAAGAGTTAACCAGCGAAGTTGTGGTGGGATGACCACATTGACGACTATATAGACTCATATGGTTATTGCTATCATCGCGATAGCGTTAAGGAGCCCGTGACACAGGAAATCCGGTGTCGGACGTCCTTCCGGCCAAAGGATTTTCGAACCCCGCATACCCAGGTCTTCCATGTGGCACAAGGATTTGACCGAAATATTTGAATTTCTCAAGGTAAAATACGTGGAAAATTGTGAAATAGGACAAAAACACAATCTACAGACATGAGCGCTCTCGGATTGTAATTTGAATATACGAGAAAACAATTCAGTTGCGCGCAAACTCAAAGTCCTTTTCCAGTGTTTCTACAATGTATAGACCGGAGACGCCGTCCGCCATTTGCGCATGCCAGAGCGTAAATATCTGCGTACACGGAGCCGCGCCTGCTTCCTTGAAACACTTCCAGATGGCGCTCCCTTCCGCCGCATCGCGGCCCATGCGAAATGCCGCATTTCGACCAGAAAGCCCGCCTTCGTGCATAGCGTTCGCCGCGAGCATTTTTCAGTAACATATGGTGCAGTTGCCGGGAGGCGTGAGAAGCAGTGTCAGGGATCCCTGAACGCTATCGCGTTCTACACTTAAAGCCGAAGCTCAAGCGTCCTCAAAATTTTTAGTTGAAACAATTTTAGTTGAAGCAACTTCAACCAATTTTTGGTTGAAGTTGATGCGATCGACTTGCCATCGTCGCGAGAAGAGCGCGAAAAGGGCGCTTGCACAAATGCACGCACCCTTCCCCAGGCATTTCCGCGGTGAACGAGAGAGCGAGATAACAATTGACCGGTCGTCCCCTCCTCCTCCTTTATTTTATTGAAATGAAAATAAAAGAAAGGTGTAGTCGCCCTATAACCGCGCCTTCGTGTCCCTCTCCACTTGCCTGCCCGACGAAAGAATACATTCAGAGCGACCGCCACGACTGATAACATAACGCGGAAACAGTTGACTGATCGCTCTTGCTGATTGTTTTTGTCCACATCCCGGACAGATTTTTTTTTTCTCTAGATTCTAGCCATAGAGAGCTTCTCTGTAAAAATGTGCTTTTAGTGTGTCTGAGATACCCGTTTCATTTGCCGGCGTGTGGCCGAAAGATAGATCGCTATTGAGCGCTAGAGCATTTCTCAGGAGGCGGGTATGAACGACCATGAGCGCTGCTGAGTTAGAATACATTTGTCTCAATAATTTCTTGGCGCCTTATTTAAAGAGAGGTTAAAGCGTCGGCATCTGCGACACTGCGGAGGAAACAACCACCTCATTCATTTGCCACGCCGGCACAACAGGCATCTGCGTTCTCCCGATAATACAACGCGCCCTCTCTAAATATGCGCTTATGCACGCAGTTTCTGGCAAAAATATATCATCGAACCGAGATCTTGTATTCAAGCTAAAGATGATGATGATGTGTGGTGTTTTATGGCGCAAGGGCCAGGTTTGGCCAAAGAGCGCCATGACAAGTGGTAATGTTGAGGATGTATTATAAAAGACGTGACTTGGCTGTAAAGTGGCCTAAAAATAGTCGCTGTAAAGTGCGTAAAATCTGCGTGCTATAAAATTATGGCGATGACTAATGACGAATACTATGAACATTAAAATACATCGTAGAAGAATGATGCAAAATAGAAAATATATAACATTCTAAAATTCACTAGAGCACCACTGCCTCATTAGAGCCCTTGAGACACAAGGGCCTAGAGGCATGTGCTACGTAAAAAATTTATCAAGAAAGCCACGATAAAACACAGGCGAAAATCATGGATGGACACGCAGCCAAATATCTCTCACTTAAAGAATCAAACGAAGAAGACGAGAGCCCTGAATATACGGGAGGCATATGTGAAGAACTTGACCGGGAGTTCACCGAAAGTGAAGTCAACGCGGCTCTTCACAGTCTTAATGATAGATCGGCGGCGGGACCTCATGGAATAACTAATAAGACAATAAGAAATCTCGATGATGGATCAATTTCTTATCCAACTGAACATTTCAAGCATGTTGGGGAAAAAGGGGTATACTCAGAGGAATGGACGGCGGCCAATACTATCCTCATACAAAGACCAGGCAAACAACTCAAGCTGGACAACATTCGTCCAATTTCCTTAACTTCATGTCTAGGCAAAGCTATGGAACGTGCCATTCTAAATTGGCTCACGAAATGCGTCGACCAGAACGACATCCCGTACAACTTGACCTGCTTTCGTCCCGAGCTGTCAACTCGGGTTGCTGTGCTACTGATCAAACACCAACTTATAAAGCCCGCACGGCGCATACAAAAGCCCTTTTGGGATTGGATGTGGAAAAAGCTTTTGACCGTATAAACCATGGGGCAACAGACGTTCTGTCGGAGATGGCGTTACGCAAAAGACTTTTTAACATGATGAAGGACTTCCTTAGTTTATATGCTGTAGAGAACACACCGAAAACATGTGGTTGAAGTGCTTGGCAGCTAAATCAGAACTCTGGATCATTGAACATCACGGAAAAGGTTGTAAACGAAGAGCTTACATTCCGGAAGATAAGCATAGAATGTGCTTATAGGATCACGAAGGATCCCCAACGAGACTACTTGAAAAAATGAAGGTTCTTGGATATCACACCGAAAGAGAATGTGCTAACTATAGAACAATACAACATATCTCGAACAAAACAGAAGAAATCATTAGGTTACTAAGAAGAATTACCAACAGACACAGAGGCCTAAGGGAAGACAACGCTTCGAGGCTAATACACGCCTTTGCTCTCGGTCAATTCACATATGTGGCTGGGTTATTTCCATGGAAGCAGCGAGAACGTAACAAACCTAATGTGATGCTCAGGAAGGTTGGTAAAATAGCCCTAGGGATACTGAGTAACGCTGCAACGGAAAACACGTAAGTATAGGGGCGCACAACACAATGGACCAAATCGGGGAGGCCCGACAGCTAGCGCAACAAAAAGATTCACATAAAGAGGAGCTGGTAGGAACATATTACAGACAGTAGGTGTAGAACTGAGTAGATAAGGCATCCCAATAGAGGTTGAAGTAGAATTAAGGACTGAAGTCATGAATAAGATTAGAACCAACCCTTTCCACAGAATATCAAAAGGAGAAAGAAAAGAGTTAGGCATTCTTGCAGGAAATAGAGCAGCAGAACCAACTGGCAGCTATAGTTGATGCTACCTGGATGGAAGATGAAGAAGCACATACGGCCATTGTATCAAATTCTCAAAGGGAGGTACAAGATGCAATCACTATTTTTACCAAGGACCCCATGGTGGCGTAACACGCAGTAATTGCTCTGGACATCAGGAGTAATAAGTGGGTCTGCATTTAGAGTGATTCAAATGCCGCTTTAAAGGGTTTGATAAAGGCTAGTTAGCTGGAGCTGCAGATAAACTTTTCAAAACATTGGGAATATGAGAACTCAAATCTGATCGTTTCCTAAGCATTTGCGGAAAGTGGAGGACACTTGGGTTAACCTCAATGAGGTTGCTCATGACTTGGCACGAGGACTTGCTAATCGTGATGATTACAACGGAGCCGTACACCCTCAAGCCAAATAATAAAGAGATCATTTAATAACTTACAATGACATTAACAAACATTACTATCTAGGACGAAGGCAATTCTTATTGCCCCAATCAAAACTGAACAAGGCTCAGCAAGTCACACTGCACTTATTGCAAACAGGTGCATATCCCATGGCGTACCACATTAATATAATATATCCAATGAGGGAGATAAGATGCACTGCAACGAATGCAGTGGTATCATAGGAATAAGACATATGCTGCCGGGGTGTCCCGCGACTTTCCGCAACATCAAGATATCAAGTTGGGACGGTTGGTTAGGATTCATTGTAAGGTTAATTACAGGGCAACACAAGACACGGACAACCATGTCTAACATATATATAGGTGCCATTATATGCACGAGACACAGAGATACATCGAGGCAACTGTGACCTACTGATGCATAATCAAAAATAGCTTCGTTTTGTCGGTGTCTTGCATTGCTCTGTATCGAACCTTACAATTAACTCTCCCCAGCCTCGTTGAAGAATGCACAGAGTTGGAAAAAAAGATTCAAAGCCCATTTTTTCAAGACCAACTAACGGCTGTCCAGAGGGCCCATGATGTCGCTGAAGAGCTGAAGGGGATGTCGCGGAAGGAAAAAATTACGACGATTACGTTACTTCCTAATGCGAAATTTGAGCGCAGCAAATAAGCTGTTTCACCTTTTCGATAGATTGAGGCAAAGAAATCGAGCAACACATGTATGCGCTATCACAGATTTTTTTTTATTTTTCACACGTAACAAAGACTCCACTAACAGTTCTTGACAGTCATGAAGGAAGCTTTGTGGTCGGAGAAATAGACTGATATATGTTCGACTTGGTACACCAATGCTAGATTCTCAAAGACGAGATCTATACAAGTGCCTCGCGAGGTTGTCACAGCCGTGGGACGCGTTACGAGCGAGAGGAACGGGATGTTCTCCCGCATAAGTGTTAGGAAATTGCTGTTTGTCTTTATGTCAACATTAAAGTCCCCCACTACTAACATCGGTGTGGATCGATGGACGGTTAATGCGAGTTGCAGGAAGTGCACGACGTCTTTCGTGAGTGCGGTAGCGGACTCACGAAAGCGGTATCAGTCGGTCGCTGCTAGCGCTGGGGGGATGAAAGGGGGGCGGAGCTGGTTACGAGGCCGACGACAACGCCGACGCGAAACCCAGAAACGGACGCCAAAGAGCCATTTGTGTAGCCAGCCCTCCTCCACAGTCTCTCCTCCTCCCTTCCATCATCCTCCCTCGCCCGGAGAGCCGACAGCGCGCATGCGCGGCGGCGGAGCAGATTCGTCGGCGAGCTGTTCACGAGGCCGACGACAACGCCGACGACGACGCCGACGACGACGCGAAACCCAGGAACGGACGCCAAAGAGCTGCGCTCTAAAAGTGTAGAAGGAAAGGCACGGAGGTTAACCAGTTTAGCTTTACCGGCTTGATACCGGGGAGCGCGATGGGGGGATTAAAGATGGGGAAAGGAGAGACAGAGAGAGCACATAGCACAGCACACACAACGTCAGTTAGAGTCCATCACTCCAGTGTGGTACGTGACTTCCCTGTCACAGCCGCTGACAGAATTAGAGGCATGTCTATGTGTAAGCACGCAGTTCACTTCAAGTTTTATACAAACATACCAAAAAAATTGGAGGACGCTTAAGCTTCGCCTTCAAGAGTGGAACGCGACAGCGTTCCCGTCGACCCGCCAAGGGGTGTAAGACAATGGGCTACAGGGCAGCCATCACTTACGAGGCGCCCCGCATCGGACGCGGTGAGCGCCGAGCCATATGGTCGAGCAACGCGGCGTTCGGCGCAGCAACGAAACGTGCGCCTGAGCAAGCGGAACGAACCAAAGAACTCGGTATCTCGGAGGGGTAAATGATGCACGCCAGCCAAACGTCGTGATCGGCACGGGCAGAGAGATAGACAGATAGTGATCTATAGAAAGGAAGGACGCTTGATTCTACAGAGGGAGCAAGGCGAAGCGTTGTCAGGGGAGAGAGTCTGGGCCGCAAAGCTCCAATGCGCGCGTGGCGTGCCATCTGTCGGGGCAGCTCCGTACATGGAGAGGAGGGGGTCTTCTGTGTTTGCCGCAAGATGGCTCTGCGTGTGCGGAAAGCGCAGAAGAAATGCAGCGGAAACGCACTTCGCTACTCGTGGAATTGCGACTTCTGTAAGTTATATGTTCATAGTTCCCGATATACACCGCAGTATAACTTTCCACGGCTCGTTTCGAAGGCAACACCGCATTCACTAGAGGCGCGTTTGTAGCGCTTGGAAGCATCGAACTCGTGGCTGAGTGGTAGCGTCTCCGTCTCACACTCCGGAGACCCTGGTTCGATTCCCACCCAGCACATCTTGGAAGTTGCTTTTTATTTATGAAGTGCCTGCCGTGATTTATCGCTCACGGTCAACGCCGCGGACGCCGACACCGACGCCGACGACACCGGCTTTTCTGCGACACGAGCTCCTTAACGCTATCGCGTTAAAATCGTGTAGGTTAATGTTGTAACTGTATTGGCAGGCTTTAATTTGGGTAGCAGAGGGAAGAATCTTCAGCGTGCAGTAAGGCGTTCTTGTGTGGTCGCTGTCGCAAATGTTGTTCATATCTATGGACGAGGCCTACCGTCATTTTCTCCATTCGTGGTAGAAACCTATCTCAACAGCATTGACAGATCTCGAGGTAAGCGTGTTGATAAAGCAGTGCGGAACAACAGCTGCGTATAGGAGTATAGTGTTCACGTAGTCCACGTATAGTTCACGTATAGTATAATAGAGAGTTTTAGCCCAGCGGGTTTACGGCCAGCGGAGCGGAGCGGTCTCCACCGTTGCGCCAGCGGAGCGGCTCGCGAAAAAAGAATTTTAGCCCAGCGGATCACCCGCTCGAGCGGGGTAAAGAGCGGGGCGCTCTGCTGCCCCACCTAGTGGTTCGAATAGGAGTTACTGAGAAATGAAATTGAATTACTTTTGCTTTTATTATGCAAGAAATGTTGAATAAAAATACATTACATGTTCTCAGTGCATTATTTGTTAATAATGTACTGAGTACTAATGTACGGGTCAGCGCGGCAGTCGCAGTCTTCGATGCAGAACTGCCGGCGTTCATGTTCGCGGCTGCCGTCTTGCATTTCCCATACACGCCCGCGCGCCCTTACGCACGCTCGCGCGCTGCGTATACCCTCCGCTGGGGAGTGCTTTCCAGCGGGCGTAAACGCTGCTCCGTAAAACCGCTGGCCGTCTCAGCGTGGTGCGCATGCGCAGTCGCGTCTCCGCTCGCCCGCTCCGCTCCGCTCCGCTGGCCGTAAACCCGCTGGGCTAAAACTCTCTAATATTCACTGTGTACAGTATTCACTGATCACTGTTCGCGAGGCAGCGACAGCGTCGCCGGGGCAGGTGCGCCATGTTTGCGGTCGCGTCGGCCGTGGAGCGTCGGAAAAATTCCAGCATGTTTCTCACGCGAACAACTGATTCCTATCTTTGGGCCGTTTATCGTGTTTTGGACTTAACCGCTCGCTGATATTTGAGCATGGTCATCTCAGTGTTTCGCACGCAGTGTTCTTCTTATTTCTTTATTGCACAGATCTACGTGCAGTGTTTACGTATATCCGGGCAGACTACGCGCCCTGGCCATGCGTCAAGTGAGCTTCGCTCTCACGGTGAACTGGGCTTTGTTTGGCTGCAACCATCGCACAAAAGAGAAGCCCGGCGATAGGAATGTTGCCCAGATTAATAATAATATTTGGGGTTTTACGTGCCAAAACCACTTTCTGATTATGAGGCACGCCGTAGTGGAGGACTCCGGAAATTTTGACCACCTGGGGTTCTTTAACGTGCACCTAAATCTAAGCACACGGGTGTTTTCGCATTTCGCCCCCATCGAAATGCGGCCGCCGTGGCCGGGATTCGATCCCGCGACCTCGTGCTCAGCAGCCCAACACCATAGCCACTGAGCAACCACGGCGGGTATTTGCCCAGATTGTGTTCTTCTCGAAACATGCTTATCTCTTCTTCACAGCAGCCTCAATGTAAAAGAGCATAGGAAATATGCGCGAGCATGACTCTGCAAGGCCTGCCGTGCAGGTGAAGCCAGCACCTAGGCGTGTAATTTCACGAGAAGCCATTGTGGGAGTGGCGTTTCATTGAATAGTTGTCATTGACGAACACGGGAGGGCCAAAAAGTACGCTGTTTTTGAAAGACCAGCAGAATTGATGCAACATAAAATATCATGAAGGCTGTGGAATCACAGAGTTTATTTCTCGGTTTTCTTTTTTTTTCAGTGAAGCAACGTTAAGCATACCTTTAGGACGCAAGTGGACAGTACACAGTAAATTCTGCAATGAAGGCGATCTAGTTACGCGAGCACTTTGAGGCACGGCTAGTGGACCGAGCTGCTCGCCTGATAACGGCGGCCTTCCATCGACTTGTCGGCTTTGAATTGCTCGCGCGTCACGAAGCTCGATTCATTCGCTAAGTAACCCTTGATATCTCCGAGATCCACACGAGGCAGTAGTTCGACATCGCGCAGAAGCTCATCATCTGCTAGTTCGAGCGGGTCGACACAATCCCTCAAGGCCGTTCAGTTTTCATAGCGTGATTTTTCTGGTTCGCTCAACTAACGCACGTGCACGCTTACGGGCATCGCACACTTACGACACACCACTCGATAGCCGAGTCACAAAAAATACTTTTCGTCAAAAAAAAATAGTGCTCGTGCGTATTGCTGGCTGCTTGGCGACTCAGGCATGCTCGCGTTGGCAGCGCCAACTGACGACCCAAGTAATGGCGTACGCCGCTAGCGCTCCTAGTGGATGACGTCATGTGCATACCTCCTATTCGTTAACGCTACTGTAATATCGTGAGCAATATAAGCGGGCACACGCTAACGCGTGGCAAACAGCCTAGAAACCGAGTTAGAGCGGTACTTGGATGGCGCTGTCGAAAGCAGAGGGGAACGAGGGACGCTCTTCCGCTAACTGTTGGCACTCCCACCACGCCTGCGTTTCTCGAAAACGGCAACTTAATGCGATTCACTTGCCGCCGATTGCCGATAAGACGGTTACGGGCACAGCAACTTGAAGCGAGTCATTATTTTCCAGTCATGCTTTCTTTCTTCTTTTCTTTTTTGAGGGCTTATGTGTCTGAAGCGCCCGTTCGTGCGTAATACGTAAGGTAATTTCAGATACACCTCCATAAGACTTGATGTTTAAATTAAGCACGTCATCGTGTCACGCGTTCCAGACAGACGGACAGATTTCCCAGGGAAGGAGCTCTCGCATGTTTACGCTTCAAAACAGTGCTGCTATTGGCTACGCTTTGGTGGACAGAGTTGCCAGTAACCGCAATATCAAGTAGCTTTATCAATGTGCGCTGGCGATGTGAAGGTCCGCACTTTGTATAAAGAGACGCATGGTGCGACTGCCAACAGTGATCAAAACGGCATCCTCCTTTCCACTGTGCTTCCGACGGTGGCCACCACGTGTCGCCCATAGCAGGGTTCGAGGCTATGTGAGACGCGCGCCTCTGTTCCCGCCCATATTGGCCGCGATAGCGCACCACTTCATACTATTTGCAGGTCTTGCTGTACTGCGTTTACGTGGCAGCACTCCGTTTCGCCATCCAGTGGACTACTGGATCATGTCTACGGCACCTCATGCAGGCCATGCCGTCGACGCCAGCTATGCCCTCGACAACAGCAGCAACGAATGGAGCGCGCAGAACCTTCCATGCACCAAGGGGGACGGTGCGAGCTGTAAGTTACTGGAGCACCATCCGGAAATTAATAGGGTACTTCTAGGCGCTGCCCTGCAGCTTCGGGAAGACAAGCGAGGACAGAGAAGAGGTGATGTCCTTATTGCGGCTGTCGAGGCAAGCACTTGCCGGTCCGCCTCGTACAGCTCTGTGGAAAACTCGTGCAAAGCGAGAGCACTGGACCTTGTTGAGCTTCTACTCGCCGAGCACCGCTGCATCACGGCGATAGAATTCAACAGCAACCTGATGCTTCGCCCATCGTTGATCTCAGTAGTAAAACGTCATCGACATTTGAACAGCTTTACTGTATGCGGAAGATTCATTGCATCTGACCGCGCAGCTGTGGTGTTCGACGTGATAAGGTCTTTGCCGCAGCTCAAGAATCTAGCTTTCAAGTCTCACGAGTTCGAGAAGGACTCCTTGACTATGAGCTGCATCATTGACTACTCCTTCGACCTTCGCATAAGTTGTCTATCGACCCTTGACCTCGCAGAGCTGCGAATTCCCAGCACTGAGGCCGGTCGGCTCGTACAAGCACTCATTGAAAACGAAAGCATCACCGACCTCTGCGTAGGAGAATCCGTATTCTCGTACCGAGATAAAGACTCCTATCGAAGGTTCACGTCGTACCTCGCGAACGAAAATTGCCCGCTGCGAAAATTGACGCTCAAATCGAACGCCTACTTCATCAGCGGGTCACTCATGGGTCAACTCGTTGACGCATTCTGCAAAATGAATTTTTTGAAGGAACTGAACGTGGACATCGTGGACATCGCGACAACAATATTGTAAGTAGAATTGAAATTGCATTTTGGATAGGCTCTGCAGTTGTAAAATATTGCAACGCTTAAGTGGCCTTAGCTTTCTTGACACTGTGAGGCACCTAAAATTTAACGCGTACACTATAGTAGCACATTTTTTTTTTGCTGTAGCCAGCATTCAATTGCGGAGATTTCGGCAAAAAAATACTATTTTTTATCTACTGTATTAGCTTTTTATTCGAATAAATGACGTTTCATGTTCTTTTTAGCTTTCCCTGGAATTAGCTTTCCCTGATTTCGAACTATGTTTGGGTAATGTAGGAATAATAATGGCACATAGAAACCTGTAAGTTTTGCTCTTTTTGTTAGACTATGTAATGTCCGGTGTTAGCATGTGCCGTCCTTATCGTCGTTACAAGTACCTGTTCTGCGACACAAAACAAGAAAACGGTTCCCGACGTACCTCGCGCTGTGTGTATATAGCGCTGTGTGTGTCCCTTTGTGTCTTCTCTTGTCCCGTCTTTGAATCGCGCTACCATACTCCCCTTGAAGAAAACGAAACAGGTAGATCTTTTAAATGTGTTTTCTTCCAGATGGTTTAATAGTCAATTCACAAACAGTTTTGTCGGTGTTGTACTGTTTAGTGCGGTTATCGTCCCAATATTTGATGGGAAATTTCCTGTGACTGCCGCTGAAATGACCATCTTTTTGGAGACTTTTGCAAATTTGCGCCACACGCTCAGATCGACATGTCGATGTGACGTCATGCGTGTCCGTGTTTCCATTTATTTGCACCGTTGCGACGCTGCAAGTGTTGTCGCCACCCTGTGGCTCCCTCAAAATTCAACACGGTCTTTCTATATCAAAAAGAAATGATTTATAGACCAAAGCAGACGGTGTAAAAATTCATGAGACCGAGAACCTTCAAGGTGGCGTCGTCTCCACTTTACTTTTTTTTCAGTCTTTTCTGCCTTAACAATAACAGTGAAATATTTCCCTTTTGTTTTTGCTGCACTTTTGCACACATTGGCTCGGCGACTGCCCGGCGATCGCGCACAATCTTGCGCGCCGTATTTGGAGGAAATTGTGGGGCGGCAGCGCTGCTGGGTGGGGCTTCACTCTGCAAACAAGTGCTTACTTTGCGCGGTCTCGTGCGCCGTATCTTGAAAGGTATCTGCAAACGGCTCATACCTTTGTGCGCGCTGTGTTCTAGCCGCTCTTGCATTGAACCGATAGACGGCACGAAGGTCACTTCGCTCGCTGCTGCTGCCGCACATGCTCACACCAGCGCTATGAAAGCAATTGCCCGCGCCCGTCGAGTGTGATGCGTTCCCGTTTGCTTGTGCGTGCTGGCACCGTGCTTGTCAATTCACTAATAAGCGAATGTTTCCACTGTTATACGGCAGATAAATCTACTATCCTTACTTTGTATGGGTAACAAGCGCTGACCAGAAGGAGCTATGGCAGTTTGAGTGGGTAACTAAGATATGTTGACACCATCCCGTAGGGAGGCGATGAGGATGGTACGGCATACTTAACAATAACGAATGCGCGCCTTTATCCATGTTTGTTGAGCCCAATGCGCCCAGCCAAGTTCTTTCCACTGCCATGCAGGTCTCGAGGAGCGCATGCGCGGTTGCGTTCTAGCACGTCGGTGCCAAGACGGATCATTTCCTGGATGCATGTGCTTCAATATGAGCGGCAAATTTGGCGATGCAAAATCGTAGTGTGTTCTAGTGTGAACTGCGCCCACTGCTCGCTAGGCTGTACGTTACGGCGCTGCCCTGGACGCGAGAAATTTCAGCCTTGGTTGCCCATAGCTGCTTACTAATTTCTATCGGTATCAATGCCTGGCTTTCCGGGTGAAGCGCAGCCTTTTGTTCTCTCCTTATCATCAGCCGATGCGAAAAGATTGGAGCGCCTGAATGCTTATACGACAATTGAATAGGAGAAGGTCGTTCCCCGCTATACCGACACTCTCCGTGCGAATGGCAGTGCCCAATTAGACGTTCCCTAGCGTGCAATCTTGGGGCGATGAGCACACAGCCTAGCTGCGCCAGAGTAACCATTGGTGTCGCTGAATGTTGGTCCGCTACGGCTCCTCCAACTGCTCCTGCGCTAAGCAACCGCAAGAGCGGTATCTCCAAGGAACCGGCGCTTTTGTGAGCGCAGAAGGTTATGGTCCATGAAATTAAGACGCATGATCTGGGTTAAACAATACGGAAGAGAAACTACATCCAAGAGAACGGCTGATGTTCACTCGTCAATGTAAATCAGTGCGCATTGAAACCTCCAGAGACGTGGACCTCAGACATAGCGGATGGCTCAGGCTCCTGAAATAACCGTACTAGATAGAGTTGGGTGCAGGTTATTTTATTTATTTATTTATTTATTTATTCCTTAAATGCCCCTGGAGAGGGGTATTACATGAGGGATGTTGCAAATAGGCCGCAAGCCCCAAGGGTAGCGTTGGCCTGGCGGCCTGGGGCACGACTGGAAGCATCCGAAGGTCCTGGCAAAGCATGAGTCGACTGCTAACAGAACAACTTGTTTATTCTAGCATCGCAACAGAGCGGCCGGTCAGGTCGACCGAAGTGGAGAGACGGGAGAGCAGAATTCGGAGCCTCTCTCTTGGCGTCCGGGGGCAGCTGCTTTTATACTCTCGGAGTCGATGGCAAGAAGGAACAGCTCGGGATGGGGCGCACGTGACGGCGCCGCTCGGACACGTTGAGACTAGAAGTGACGCATCCGCCGGGCCGGCGCCGGTCGGACCTCCTCGCTTCACAGTTGGGGAGCTCCTCTCCCCAGCTGCCGCGCTTTGACAAGCGTGGGCACCAACATGCATACACACACACACACGCACACACGAAGACACGTGGCATGGAAACATGCGTGGACGCGCATGGCAGAAGGCGTTGCGGCAGCGCTGAACCAAAATGTCCGCCGCTTTGAACGAAGCCCCGGCGTCCGTTGCATCCGCGCCGGCTATACCGCGCGTCGTAGGCGAAACGTAACAGGGGTGGGCAGCTTAAAAGGTGTTGATGGCAGTATTGAACTCAGTCGCACTGGATTGGTCCGTCGCTTGTTCTCGCAGATCATTTCAGTCTCTCGCTGACGTTGTACGTTGGAAAAACGAATGCAGATGGGATGATGTGCGCGCATGCGGGGGGTATACTGACTTTGAATGATGAGTCCGGGATGAATTAGTCCGTTAAGAGACTTCAATTTCAGTTTTTAACACGAGTTTATATTGGAGTCCAAATGTTCAATTCTCGCGTTTGCTTACAAGGGGTCAATGTTCATTCAACTCAAAATGTCTTTTCTATATATTGTTTCCAGCGTACCTACGTTCGCCCTCTTCGCCGAAGTGGCCACTCGGAGCGCCAAACTACGCAGCCTGAGGTTGCCTTGGAGGTTTACACATTCCCATCTCCGTGTCCACAATGCAAGTCCTGAAGCCACGCAATGCATGAAGTCCTGGCAAACAGCCTTGCAAGGATCGAAGTCACCGCTCAAGCAGCTGCGCGTCGACTTGACGGGCTTCGGCGAAGCGGAATGCGACACTTTCTTCGACGCAATCGCCAACAATGAATCTCTGCGGTTGGTGGAAGTCGACACTTTGCCATTCATCGATGGGCTCGACAGGGTCTCCAAAACTATTCTGGAGCGAGGTCTGAACGATCGAGTGGTCATCAAAGGACACCATCGCCACAGCAACGCAATCAATCTGCTGAAATGCCCGCAAATCAGCACCGTGGCCGTAACGCTGGGGTGGTTCATTTCCCGCCCGCGTGTCGGCCCGCAGTCACTTATCTCGACTCTGGAAGTGGTCGGTAGCTCCAGTAACGTAACGTCACTGCTGGTTGAGGACAATAGATTCAATCGCGACGAATTATCTGCCTTGGCGGCATGCCTAAGGAACGCGGCTGTACTCACTGATGCCGACATAAACCTGAGGGGCGCTTTGGCTGTCTTATCAGAAAAGGATCGTACGGATGTGCGTGCGGAACTAGTGTCAGCGCTGGCCTCCAACCACAAACTAGTTAAAGTCAGCATCAAAGGCGTGCTGCTGTCTAATGACGACTTGAACGTCCTCGCACAATTTGCCAGCAAGAGCCTCAGCCTGACCGAATTCACCATGACTCCTGTCTGTTGTGGCGGTACCATGCCTGGCAAGCTTTGTGAAGAGCTGCAAATTTTTTTTGAGCAAAGGCCCGCTGTGCTAAAGGAAGCATTCAACTTCAAGAACATCGCACTTGCAGACATCCTGGTATGGCACAGTGATAACGGCTGTCTCCGTTTATGAGCACACAAAAATGTTATGTTACGGAAAACAGCGAACAAATATAATTTGCAGAAGAGTTGGGACGATTACCAGACGGTACCTTGATGCTGTAGTGTCCTCACGAACAGCGGCCTGTTCGAACATTTTATGACTTCGCAAATACATAATTTTCGACACCAGGCTGCGTCATAAGCGGTAAAAATCGGACTAATATGCGCAGGCTCTGCGGCTTTTAGGAAAAGAGATAAATAACGTCGTGAATTCATCACAAAACCATTCCAGGATACAAGTAGGTCGTGCGAAACAAGTCACCGAAGCAGCGGGGCGCACGCAAGGCTATTATGCGAGATATACCAATGGAGCACAGCGAAAAAATGGAGATAAATTAAAGAAAGCTCCGCCTTAAAAAGAACAGAGCATATCTCTTGCGTTAATAGATCGCAATTTCTCCGCCAGTATTTATTTGTGCGCAAAAAGTAGAGGCTGTCTGTGATTTCGCTCTGCATGCATATTCCTGCAATTTCAATCTTAGTTCTACTCCGAATGCTTCACTCCTGTTGCTATGACTTCTTTTCGGCAGTTTCCGAGATCACCACAGCTACAATATAAGCAAAGCTATGATGTCGAAGCTACGTTGGCTCTTTGAATCAGAGCTATTTTCTTATAAGGAAGCGTCGTACGCTTCCATTTGCGCGCACACAATCAAACACTTCTGAAATTTGGACCGGTTAGGGCTTATCGTAAGTTTTTTCTGCTTTAACCATGACGTGTTCTCTTTTTTTCATGCAGCAAGCGACCATACGGAATGCCTCCTCCGTCTCGGCCGCTTCACAATTCGTGCTAGGTCAGCAAAATACCTTGGACGGTGCGGATGCCATCGAGCTGATGCACGACCATCCACGCCTCCTCGAGATGGTGATGGAAGGTGCTGACCTCACAAAGAACAAAGCCAAAGAGAAGATCAGCAGCGCTCTTCTGCGTGTGCACCACTGTAGCCTTGAGGAGTTTATGAGAATCGCAGGCGTCGTCAAGGAGAGGGTGGAGTGCCTTCGTCATCCCGATGCCAGGTTTCAGCTCGTTGACATTAACGAGCACTGCTGGCTGCACATTCGCAGGTTCCTAAAGATAAGGGACGTTGTCAACATTGAGCCGGTGTCGGTAGATCAAAACGACGCGTGGGCTTTTGAATGCGATTAGCACACCATAAATAAAACACCTAGCATTCTCCTGAGCGGAAACTTGCTTAGTCTGAGTACGAGTGGCACATAAGGAATAACATTTTACAATATTTAGTGACCTTATACTCTGTTAAAAGGTTAATCACCGAAGCTGTGTGGGATGACTACATTGACGACTATATTGATTCATATGGTTATTGATACCATCGCGATAGCGTTAAGGAGCCCGTGTCCCAGGAAATCCAGTGTGGGACGTCCTTTCGGCAAAAAGATTTTCGAACCCCCCTATCCAGGCCTTCCATGTGGAACAAGTATTTGACTCAAATATTTGAATTTCTCAAGGTAAAATACGTGGAAAAATCGCGAAAAAGGACAAACACACAGCCTACAGACATGAGCGCACTCGGACTGTAATTTCAATATAGAAGAAAAGTTTGTTACACGCAAACTCAAAGACCTTTTCCAGAGTTTCTACAATGTATAGACCGGAGACGCCGTCAGCCATTTGCGCGCGCCAGACTGTAGATATCTACGTACACGAAGCGGCGCGCCCGCTTCCTTGAACCACATCCGCCGCATTGCGGCCCATGCGAAATGCCGCATTTCGGCCAGAAAGCCCGCCTTCGTGCATAGCGTTCACTGCGAACGTTTCCCAGTAACCTATGGTGCAGTTGCCGGGAAGCGTGAGAAGCAGTCAGGGATCCCTGAATGCAATCGCGTTCTACTCTTAAAGCTCAACCAGACGTACGCGTTCCAATGCGCCCGCACGCGCCGCACCACGCCTGGGCGCGTACGGCGTCAGGCGCGGAGGCTGTTTCGCGTGTCGGCGCGCGGCGGCGTGGAGACCTACAACCGCTAGGTTTTTGCGCCCGCGCCGGAAGCTGCCGCTCGCGTCAGTAGCATGACGCACCTCACATGACCACGGCAAGACAACGTCACTTCCCGAACGACTCTTCGCGCGACGTTCAGGCAAGCCCGGGTAGGGTGGCTAGAATGGGAGGTGTCAGCATCGGCTGGGCTGCGCCGCGTATGGCGGTGCGGCATTTTTTCATGACAGCGACAGGTGGCGCGCTCGTCGTCTCCGAGATGCCTAGCGTGATGGGTTTGAGCAATCTCTCCGACCCCGGCCAAGCGCGCGTCGTGAAGTCTGTGGTTAAGTTAGCTTCGCCTTCCCCGCTTTTAATATGTTTTCTTGCAACATGTAACAGATTGCTTAACATGGCCGTTCAGCGAAAGCTAGACTGCCTTGAACATGGCAAGCTAGCAACACTGCGCCGCCGCGACGAGACGCGCGGCAACTCGTGCATCGTTTGGGTGCGCGCCCTCTTTCTCCGCCGGGCGCGACGTCGAGTCAGCGCGGCGTGTGCGAACGCATTGGAACGCGTACGTCTGGTTGAGCATTTAAAGGCGAAGCTCAAGCGTCCTCAAAATTTTTGGTTGAAGCAATTTTGGTTGAAGCAACTTCAACCAATTTTTGGTCGAAGTTGATGCAATCGACTTGCCGTCGTCACGAGAAGAGCACGGAAAGGGGGCTTGCACAAATGAACACGCCCTTCCCTAAGCATTTCCGCTGCGAACGAGAGAGTGACATAACAATTAAAAGGTCGTTCCCTCCACCTCCTTTTCTTTATTGAAATGAAAATAAAAGAAAGGTGTAGTCGCCCTATAACCGCTCCTTCTTGTCCCTCTCCTATTGCCTGCCCGAAAAAAGAATACATTCAGAGCGACCGCCACGACTGATAACATCACGCGGAAACAGTTGGACGACTGATCGCTCTTGCAAATTGTTTTTGTCCACATCCCGGACGGATTTTTTTTTCTCGAGATTCTAGCCATAGAGAGCTTCTCTGTAAAAATGTGCTTTTAGTGTGTCTGAGATACCCGTTTCATTTGCCGGCGTGTGGCCGAAAGATAGATCGCTATTGAGCGCTAGAGCGCGTCTCAGGAAGCGGGTATGAACGACCATGAGCGCTGCTGAGTTAAGGCTGTTTCACATGCTGCGACTGCAACGACGAAAATCGGTGCTGTCGCAGGCGTCGCAATGCGATTTTTAGAGGGCTCATTTCACATGATTGCGATTTCAACAATGCGACTGGTGCGACGCACAGGGTTGCTTAGTGCCAGGTTTCGTGGCACGCGCTGCATAATTCTTTTATTGTAGTAAGTAAAACGTTTACACTATAATATTATTGACTTCTCTTGATTGTAAGCAAATAATATGTACTTTTACTCATTTAAAAACGTTCGTTAAGATTTATCTTGGGGTGCGCGACGGCGGTTTCTGTAGTTCAGTGCGACATCGCGCACGTAATCAGCTGTTCGAAGGTGGTTCAGCGATGTGTGTTGTCTTATCTACCTTCTATGACCGTTTCGTTCTGCCTGTGCTACAACAATCTGCAAGATGACCTATCGACAAGTTCATATAGCTATCCTCACCGTATATGCAGTATTCGGAATTCGGCTGCCACGAAGTTGTCGTGTCAGCCCAACAAGATCCTCGCGCTACCCGTGCTCGGCGTCAGCTTCTGGAGAAAAGATGCGTGTATATTGCCTGTCATTGCGCATATGTGGTGCCTGCTCCTAGCCATATTCTTACGCCAAACGCAACAAGAAGCACCAACCCGAACGCCCGCGTGTGCCCCTGAACGAAGCCTCAAACGATCTGTGTGATTACGACGTGGAATGAAAATTGTGTAGTGAAATTCAACCTTAGCGCTAGCCTGGTTCGTCCATCGCCGTGCTTGCGCTGCGAATATGTATATGGGAGCTCCCTCTCAATATTTCTAAAGGCGCAAAAGCCGACGCATCAAATGTTTCGAGCAGTTACCGACACTTTTGTAGAAACCAGTACGTTGTAACATAGCATTCTAAAAGACACGCTTCTCGTCCACTTTGTTGTCCCGTGTCTCGCGCTGGTAGTATACTCGGAACTTCTAACAAGAAGACCATATCAATACGCGCTATTCATATTGCAGGATCGTAGGCCCACGGCAGGCGCACTTGCCGTAGAATTTTTCAGCTTTCTGCTCAGCCGCGCACGCCTCTCACGGTTAGCCTGTTTTGTGGAAATAAATATTATTATATTATTAATGTTATTAGATATTATAGTTTCTTCACTGTAGTTTATAGCAATCATCCAGATTTCTTAAGCTAGTCATGCATTCAACCTGAATGCTAGTCATGATCAACATTGGTACGACATGCTTATGGGAGCCATTTCTAACTAGATTGCTCAGCCAGGGAAAGTACAAATGCAAGCCTCAATGTTTATTCCGATTTGGTATTCCTAAACATTATATTGGCAGAATTTTGTGCCTGCTTGCATTTCCTGCAATTCAATGTTCAGAGCTGGAAAAACTGATTCCTTTTCTTGCTGTCGAATGGCTGCTTCAATGTCGATAGCAAGCTATAATTATTCATTTCGAAAGTGTTAAGCAATGACTACATGTCTAAGCTTATCAATGCGTTTTTGTTCAACGAACACAATTAACTTTTCTCTCTCCCTCTCATTGACAGCCATGGAATGAAACCGTTCACTTTCATAAGTATCAGGATGCAAACATTCTGAAATTTGTCCTGAACATTTGTCTGCGTCCCATAGTGTGCATGTTTGTATTAAGTTCTGGGGTTACAATCGCAGTGATCTACACATATTGTTATATTGCAACAAACAAATTTATTTCACTTTGTTTTCAAATCTACAATGTGGCCATGCAGTAACGACTGCATTAATAAGCAAAAAAAGAAAACTGCAGATTCAGTGTACGTGTTGGAATCTGTGCGAAGTGAAGTTTTTGTCAAGTGGTCAATTAAATGCTGTTAAAGTAACTGCGATATATACAATTTGTCTTATTTTCAACAATCCAACCTGTCATCTTTTGCAAGGTTTGCTTATGCACCGCATAGGTCACAACCTTAATGTCATGTAATCTATATGCATTACACTGTTCACAAACCATACCGAAACGCAAACGGCAGGTAATGTAGATGCACGCTGCGAGACATCAACACAGTGACGTTTGTTGAGCAAGGAATGGTGCGAGGTGTATGCAGATGAATGAATGACGTGCTTATGTACTTATTTATTTATATACCTCGCAGGCTGCAAGGTTGAAGTATTATGCAAGGGGGAATAAAAAAGTTGTTACAAAAGGAAGAAGGGCACAACATTAAGAAAAAAACCAGCAAAAAAAGCAGTACCACTACATTGCACCAACTAGCCCAACGTGTTTTGCTGGCGCAACATTATACAATACTTAACAAACAATAACAGAAAAAGTTACTGCCCATGCACCCTGTACAGACGGTAAACCAGCGAAGCTGAAATGTGCAGCCCAGGTTTTTATCACTGGGTTAATTCCAATGGCTTATTCAAGTCTTTCTATATTATTGGTTATGTCTGTGTTTCTTAATGAGGTTATGCACATGTTTGGCTTGGGTTTATCACATTGTTTATTTGGAATGCCGCACACTGCACTTTGCAAGATCACCATCTTCGAAAGTGCAATGAGCAGCAGTTCATTGTGTTAATCCAGGTGGTCCATCGAAGTCTTTCTGAATTATGTTACGCATTTGTGTTTTGTAATGCGTTAATCATAATGTTTATGACTCAGTTATGCACTGTAGTTACCAAGTGACACACCGGGGCTGCACATTTCATTTAATTAAATACAGGGACACATTTTTGAACCTATAGGGAAGTCTGAGAGAGACTTCTGCATGCGCGCTCTGCTGCTAGAGGGAAACGACGTCACTATCGGTGTAGCCAATGGCCCGCCACACCTTTGCTGCAAGATAATTATGACATCATGATCTTGTCTTAACCCCGTCCCACTCTGTGTCCCTTCCTTGCAATAATGCGTAGATAAATGTTTATGTGTTAAATGCATAAGCATTTCTATGTCTACCCAACGAGAAATGTCTCCGTCCCTCATGTAAGACGAACAATGGCTCACAACCCCCGAAACAATGGCTCATACCCCTACGCTAGGGTTCTTGTGATCGGACCATGAGTGTTTCGCCTAGGCATATACAGCTTAACTCTAAAAAGAATGAACACCTTTCTGCTAGATACCAAGATAATCTCATGAGGTGTACTAACAAATGAAAGTTTATTGACCATGCCGAGTAAATGCTGGTCGACAAGCAATAAATCGAATTTACACAAAAAGCAGAAGCAAGATCTGATGTGTGTCCATACAGATCCCAACAGGAAACGCATCCATCTCTGAAAGTGTAACAGCGGCCATGCTGACACAAGATTCTCCCAGTGTATTTGCATCTACAGCATCCATAATTTCTATAGGCAGCCGATCTCCACAGAATGCTAGCTTCTTCCTCTACAATGCACTCTCCACATCTGAGCGTGCATTGAAGAGGAAGAAGCTAGCATTCTGTGCAGATCGGCTGCCCAGAGAAATTACGGAAGCTGTAGATCTAAAAATGCTGGGTTAATCTTGTCATCACGGCCTCCGTTAGAAATGGATGCATTTCCTGTCAGGAAATGCACATGAATTTTTGCTTCTCCTTTTTGTGTATGTTCAGTCTATTGCTTGTCAGCGAGCATTTACTCGGTGTGTACATTAAACTTTTGATTGTTAGATCATGGTTTTCTTGTTTGTCCTATGTGTTCTTTGGTGCCATTTGCAGCCAGGCTATTCGTTCTTTTTTTTTTAGACTGCAGCAAGTCACTTTAATGGCCCTCATGCTTAATGGTATGCTAACGTCTGAATAAAAGGTTTATTGTGAAAATGCAGTGATCTATAAAGGTTACCACAATGTAGTACATCAATAAAACCTGATAAAGACTAGTGCTTGATGAAACCAAACGTAAAAGCAGGAAAGGGGCAAAATACATATAGATATACAAGTCCAGGGAAAAAAAACAGTGATCACCAAGTGTGCAAGTGGCTACCTTCCAGGAAACTCGTTTTCTTCCCAATGGCATGGAACTGGAAGAATGTGCTTGCATTGCATAAGCAAGCTGTCAGTCGGTCTATTGGAATAACAACAGTGTTTCTTGAAAGGTGCTGGCATGCAGGATTGGCAATTTTAATGATTTTTTCCTGCACTTGGAATTTTTCGCTATTTTCTTTCTGTAGCATTTTTATTTATGTTTGGCTGCATCAAGCACCAATTTTTATCTGTCCTTCAAAGATGTCTTTCTTTTTCTGGGGAAAACTCGGGGAAGGCAGGAGTTAGAAATTCAAGACGATGAGCAACATGAGAAAAAGGTGAAAGTAGGAGCCAACGTTTCCACACGTGGACCTTGAAGAAGACAAGTCCACTTGTCAAACGTTGGCTCCTGCTTTCACCTTGTTCTCGTTTTGCTCATCGCCCTTTTACAACTCGCCACATTTTTATAAATGAACCTCAGTTGAAAGTTAGTCCTCATCCATATCTAGTGTCATCCTGTTGATACTGCTTCATGCTATACACTCTTGCAACATTTGTGTGTGTTTGTGTGTGTGTGTGTGTGTGTGTGTGTGTGTGTGTGTGTGTGTGTGTGTGTGTGTGTGTGTGTGTGTGTGTGTGTGTGTGTGTGTGTGTGTGTGTGTGTGTGTGTGTGTGTGTGTGTGTGTGTGTGTGTGTGTGTGTGTGTGTGTGTGTGTGTGTGTGTGTGTGTGTGTGTGTGTGTGTGTGTGTGTGTGTGTGTGTGTGTGTGTGTGTGTGTGTGTGTGTGTGTGTGCACACGCGTGGATTTGGATGCGAGATCGGGCCCTTGGCCAGAGGTATCATTCCTCTCCTGTGCAGCCTTATGAATTCATTAACTATACTGCAACAGAAATGCGATGGACAGGAACGAAGTGAACACACAGAGCGCTTCGTTCTTGTCTGTTGTCTATCTGTTGCACTTTAGTTAATAATGAATACACACAAACTCATCTAGTTTTCAGTTATTATGTCAGGCTTATAAGCCCGCTTGTGTCCTGGAATATCTGCATGGCTATGTATCCTGTAATTTAATTTCTGGCCATGTGCAGGCAAGTTGTGTGTTAATCTCCTGATTTTCCTGACAATCTTGTGTGATGTGCAGGCCCAGACAGTTTCTGGTGAATCCATGCAGGGTGTTGTGCAGGGTGTAATCTGCATTACAAGTGCTGCTTTGATTGCTTTCCGTTCAGCTTTTCTAGGTGTAGGATGACCTGGAATGGTACTCACTTATATGGGGTTTAGTTTTATGTAGTGTCATACTACTGTTACACTGCTATTGCCAGATCAGTGTACTATATGTGCCTTATGTTTGCTTGTATCTTCATGATTAGCAACCTCCTCTGTGTGTTTGGCAGTTGCATATAGTCTCGTGGCCTAATTGTTTGCCCCCATATTCCATGGTATGGGCCTGTTGTGTTTCAAGTTCAGGTACTCCCGAGGTTGTGTTTCTGAAGGGAGGGGTAGTCGTCTTTGCATCTCATATGCTAGCTGGCATAGTATCTTGGGATGAGGTTCTGAGCTCTTGAGACAAAGAATTTGTGCTGCAGGCTGCAACTCTACTCTGTCTAGGTGCTTGTTCGTTAGCTCTTTCTCATAGAGGTCTTCAAGCATGGTACAGTTGGAAAGACCTGTTATTACTACCCGATGCCTGTATTCGATTAGTTGTCTTTTTTTGTGTGTTGCTGGTAATTCATACCGTACCATACCTTGGACACAAGCACAGCATCTGCGATTTTCTATAGTATCCACTCGCCCACCCCCGTTATTTCGAGATTATTCTTTTCACCAGGTGTGGAAGTTGCGTCCAGGCATTGCATAATTGTTTCACCCACATGCTGGCTCTGCCGTCATGGGCTTACACTAGCTGAGGATTTGTGGATGTTGACTTGCGGGCATATTTGTCCAGCTATGTGGATCACAATGCAATCTGGGGTAGTTCTTGATTCTAGTCTTTCTTTTCTTTCTGACGTCGATATGAGCTGACTTATCAGAAAGCGAGAGGCCAGACTAGCCAAGAAAGTCTGCAGTGTTGTCGAGGGCTTGTTGCATCATTCTTGATTTCTGTATAAGATAGCTTTGCCACAGACTGTAATACACCATAGGCTGTAGCGTTTCTTGTAGTATGCCCTTGTTGTTGGTGTGTGTGGGCTAAACGTACCTCCAACTCTCACCTGGAATTTTCTGTCTTTCAGAAAGTTAGTTTAAGTGCTCTGCCAGAAATGTTTTTGCTCATCGTTCCTCTTATTAGAGCAGCATGAGGTGCTGCTGTTAACCCTTTAATGACGAGAGATATAAATACCGAGAAAACATGTTTATTGTTCTATATAAATATGCAAAACACGTCAAGAGTAAGCATAATCAACAAAAAGAAAAAATATTTTGCAGAAATTTTTCAGCAATAGAGGGAAAACCCCAGGCAGGAAACTGGAAGTGAGCTTCACCCCAATGAAGCCACCTAGCTTTATTTTCAATTTGTATAGACAGCTCTTATCATATGTGAACCATAGGTGCCCATTTCATTTGCTTTACATCAGATGTGCGACCCCACTACAGCTGCATACGTTGCATTGGCCTGTCTCCTCTGAACTTGCTTGCACAAGACAGTGAGTCGCGTGCCAAACTTCTTCTTCCTCGTCTAGTGTTCCTGCTCTAAACCGACAAATGACGCTTGCTGCCTGTCATTCAGTGTTGGCCGAAGACATTTAGCTAGAAACTTCGTACTCTATACCTATAAACTCGACAAGAAAAAAATTCTTTTTTGGTGTGTTGTCTGTAGGCAACACTTGTCAATAAAGGGTTAAAAGCCTCTTCACTCTGTTCATTCTTTCATAAGCGGTATTACACAATGTCCTGCAATAAAGTTTCTGCTGCTTATGGCCCACTCATATCTGCCAGAAGGGACAACTCTTGAAAAAGGTTTTCTTTGTGCTATGTGTGCGACGTAGTATGAGCATTCATGCCTTGACATTTAAACATCTGTAGAACCAGCTTCTTGACAGAGTACTTGCTATACCTGATCATGCTTACTTGTGCAGTGCTGTTGAACAATACATATTGATGCAATGAATATTTACACACTTGAATTATCACGAAAGATGGTTGTTTTACAATTCTGCGCTTTGCTTTCTATTGGCGTTAGACTTTGCATAAGCATGTGCCCCGTGCAATAGCATTTTGAAGCGTAAGGGTTCAATAAAAGGTGATGAACTAAATCTAAGTGCAAGAGCTTTTTTTCGCACCTATGACTCCCATCGAAATGCGACTTCCATGGCTGGCAAATCAATCCCTCGCCTTGTGTTAGCAGCCGAATGCTATAGCCACAGTGGCAGGTGAACAAATTGAAGAACAATATTTCTGTCTATAATTTTTTTTCTTGCCTGTATGTAAGTAAAGTTTGGAATAAGTTTGCCATTGCAAAAAAGCCCAGTTTGTGTTCTTTTATTGAATAAACCACATATTGTGTATAGTTGAAATGCAGAAATTTGTTCTAAAATCCTCAGGTGATATATGTTCTTGCAAGTAGCATGGTATTTCATTACTTATAAAGATAGTAATCGCAGCGGATATCGTTATATGGGTTTACACACTAATATATGTGATCACAAACTTATTAGAAACTTACTAGAAACATGCAAGGCATGAATGTTTCTGCACACTTGATCAGCTGTGAACGTGCAAGAACTGCTTGTACTGGCTGACTTCACTGCACAGTTTTGATTTACTTTTCTTCAGCGTGTCGTTTTATACTGTTTTATCCCCACAAGAACAGGCTGTTTGCCTGCTTTTCGCATTGTTGCACGAGTTCTACATAATTGTGCAGGAGGGTACGTTGTTACTGTATTTACTTAATCTACTAGCTGTACAGTTAATTACCTTGCAGAGCAAGTGTTCATACAGATGCAGTAAGGATACAAAGTCCGCAAGATAGTCAATGTTTATTGGTTTCTGTGCAAGAAAAAAAAATCTCCAGAGAAGAGGTGCAACTAAACGTGCATGTAATATTTTATTCAAGCCACGGATTTAATGCTATCGTAGCAAATTCATTACGATAGCCTACACTTTTGCTCTGTCAAATTTAATAAGAGGCAAGATAAGCTTTCAAGATGCATCGGGAAATTCATGCTTGAAAACCGACAAGAAAATGCAACTGAACGGTACCGCGTTCAGAGCAACGTTGAAGCGTCGGGTACTTTGCTGTCTTGTCATTTGCCCTTGCTGAGGTTGAAATAATTCAAGCGGCTCCGTAAGCGCGATTTTTGCATGCTACACAACAAAAGAAAATTGTGACGACCTCGTCGTCTGCTAGGGATCGAACATCTCCTAGCACTGACAACTCGCAAAGGCGTACGAAGCAAACGTGAAAATGCACTTCATTTGCTATGTAGCGTGTCAACAAACGCATAGCAATCGGAGAATGCAATCTGCGGTACAAGTTTTTTATTCTCCCTTCGCGTACGTACCGAATTCGACGATCCACGTCTCCGCGCATTGCACTTGTCGTTCGAGACACCATTTTCCAAAACAAACCGGCGAAATAGCTCCGTTGACAGCTCTCCGCGCAATTTCGACGGAAAATCGCAGCGATCGGTGCGACGGTGCGACTGTGCGACCAACCGGTTGGTCGCAGCCGAAAATCGGGGGGTCGGCACTGCGACTGCGATTTTCATCGCAAACGACGGAAATCGCACTTCCGGTGCGACGAAAATCGCATCATGTGAAACAGGCTTTAGAATACATTTGTCTCAATCATTTCTTGGCGCCTTATTTAAAGAGAGCTTAAAGCGTCCGCATCTGCGACACTGCGGAAGGAAAAACCACCTCATTCAGTTGCCACGCCAGCAAAACAGGCATCTGCGTTCTCCCCAGAATGCAATGCACACTCTCTAAATATTCGCTTATGCACGCAGTTTCTGGTAACAATATATCATCGAACCCACATCTTGTATTGAATCTAAAGAGCACGGAGAAATCGGCACTATAGCAGCCCTCCGTACTGCACGGCTTTTAGTCACTGTTTTTATTAATGCCCAGAGGGTCATACAGTAGATTGTCTCAGTACGATGCGACGCTATTCATAGGCGCCAAATACTATGTTTCCCAAAATTCTGGCCCCATTTCATGTCTGAGCTGCACGATATACTCTGTATTTCAACGTTAGTGCTTGTTTCGGAATCTTCAAGGCACCATTCCTGCACAGCAAAAATTTGTTTAGCAGATTAGAACGTTTAGCATAAACGGAAGCGGCAATACTGACCTGTATGAGTGGAAGGAAGGAATGTGAGCCATAGTAGCTGTAGTGCCACACCTGTGCCCACTGAAGGAAGCCGGACTTTAGTGCGGGGCCTTTGAAAAGTTCGGTTGGAATTGGAGTTCTTGTCGATGGAGCTGTCCTAGTTTGCCACAGAAGAGTGCCTCCAGCATCAGTGGCGATGAGCGAGAGGCGGACCACTTTAGGCGCAAGCAAGTAGGTGGCGGGGCCACTCGCAGACCATACAGCCTGGCCCAGAAATACCGCGAACCAAGCCATGGCATATATGAAGTGGAAGGAAATAATGTCAGCCATTTTGGCTGTAGTGCCACTCCTGTGCCCGCGTTTAATTCTCACTTCTGCCCCTGAGGCAGATGACCAAATTGTGTCTATTAAAGTTTTTAGTGATCATTCCTTACCTCAATTAACTCTTAACGTACCCTCATCTTTCACAAGTATTGCTACTAGAAGATACTTGTTTACAATAAAGTCGATTCCGACGTTATGAATTCCGAATTAGATATATTATTTTTCCACGTACTGTTACATTCATTTCATAGTCGGTCGGTGGAAGAGAATTGGATACTCTTCAGGAATAAGATGTCTGCCTTGGTTAACCAGTCCGTCCCTCTCATTAACGTACCCAAAGCTAAATCTAACTTATGGCTCACCAGATCCCTACGCCTACTGAGAAACAAGGAGAAGCGCCACTACGACAGTGGTAAATGTTTGCGCATGCAAGTAGCTTAGGACACAAACAAGGAAAGGTTGAAAAATTACTGCTCTGCCCTGTCTTCACCTAAGAATATGACTTCTCTTATGACTAAGCAGCTATTCTAAAATCTAATCCCAGAAAGTTCTGGCACCCTATAAGCCCAGATGAAGACCAAGATAACATTTATTTACGCAACAATAACAACACAACCCTTCCAGGTATTCACTGTGCTTCTACTTTCAATACTTAATTTTCTTCTATATTCACTACAGATCAGCCTGATCTGCTGGATGTAACGGAACTAAACTACGAATATACGTCACCTATAATAACAGTTGACGGTGTCACGTGCCTGGTAAATAAGTTCAAGCTAACCACATCCTGCGGCTTTGACGACATTAATTTTAAAATTCTGAAAAACACGTTCATCGTATCTGGTGAAAGTCTGTCTCACATCGTGCTATAGCAAGGGTCATACCCATATTTATTGCAGTTAATAAATACACACTGGAAGACTACCATCCAATATCATTAACATCTACATCTTGCAAAATGCTAGAACATGCTTGGGATCAAATGCCTACAGCTACCTGGAAGTCAACAAATTTTTCATTTCAAATCAACACGGATTACGGAGCAACTTCTCGCGTGAGACGCAATTATTCGAATTAACAACTGATGTAGATACTAACATGGAAGAGGATCTACAACCTGATTGTGCTTTTCTAGACCTTGCAGAAGCGTTTGACCTTGTAGCACATTGCCGTTTGATTTTGAAATTATTCTCTTTAATACGATTCTATTACTCTAAGAGACCTTATCTCTTATTAAGATCTTAACGTCAGGAATTCACAGAAGGTAATAATTATTCTTCTTGTTTTTGACATGTTACTTGAGGTGCACCATAAGGCAGTGTTCTTAGGCCGTTACTATTTCAAATATTCAATAATGACTTGCCGAATAACATGCCCTCACACGTGCGCATTTTTGCAGATGACTGAATTTTTCATCGTTCCATCAAGGTGCCGATAATACAATCCTCCAAAAATATCTAGAACTTATTTCTCTTTGGTGGAACATTTGGCTAATTAAGCGTAACGTTTGTAAATGTTAAACTATCTCTTTCAGCCACAAGCATAGTAATTCTGCGTTTTTTAACCACATATATATCTCCTCATTTCTGCGTGATACTCCACATTCAACTTATCTTGGTGTCAACATATCTTCGACTTTATGGTCGTTAACACACCTTGCAAACATACGCGCCAATTCTTCGAGGTCATTAAAGTAAATACGCGGCAAGTGACATAATTCTACCAAAGTTTGGAAACAGGGATAAGGTGCCTCAGAAAGGCTGGCGCCTTTGATGAAGATAGGTCCTTCTATCGAAACGTTGGCAAGCCTTTCTGAGGCACCTTATCCCTGCTTACAAACGTTATACCACAGTGTGCTATTCCATCTGTCAGCCCCTTTCTTATTTGTAATTCTACTAAGGACATTCGTAGTCTAGCTTGCCTAGCATTTGTTCGACCTCAGCTTGAACAGGCTGCATTAATCTGGTCACCCCATCAGATATATTTGGTCGAAAGACTCGAGTCTGTTCATAATAGGGATTCGTGTTTTATTTCACGTTATGACTATAAAAAAAAGCGTAACACAAATTGAACTCTACCTCTCACTACATCCCTTGCAGGATCATCGTGGTACAGCCCTGCTATCACCATTTCATAAATACGTCCATAATACAGCGCCATGAGTTCTGCCTCTTCAAACTCCTCATTACAAGCCACAGCGGCTGTGCAATCGATTCAATTTCATGCGCATATACGGAAAGACTAATTCATTTAAGTACTCCGCTCTTCCAAGACCCATCAGCATTACGAACTTCCTAACACCATATCTTTTGAGCGGGACCACGAAAATTTCCCGCTTTTTTAACAACGCATTTTTCAACTCTGCATAAACAAGTGTAATATTTTTGTCACTGCCTTTCCCTTTATTAGTTTGTAACCAGGCGTTCAATACTGTTTTGTTATACCCTAATTTTACGTCCCTCTCTCTCTGAAATTCTATGGATTATATTTCAGTGAAATTTTGTTGTTGAATTAGCTGTCACGTTCAAAAGCGTTCGTTTTGTTCCTTGTAGATACTGTAAAGCTATATTACCGTATGTTGGCGCGTTTCTTGCCCTGTATCTTTTGTACAAGTCACCATCATCATCATCATCATCATCATCATCATCCTGGTTACGCCCACTGCAGGGCAAAGGCCTCTCCCATACTTCTCCAACAACCCCGGTCATGTACTAATTGTGGCCATGCCGTGCCTGCAAACTTCTTAATCTCATCCGCCCACCTAACTTTCTGTCGCCCCCTGCTGCGCTTCCCTTCCCTTGGGATCCAGTCCGTAACCCTTAATGACCATCGGTTATCTTCCCTCCTCATTACATGTCCTGCCCATGCCCATTTCTTTTTCTTGATTTCAACTAAGATGTCATTAACTCGCGTTTGTTCCCTCACCCAATCTGCTCTTTTCTTATCCCTTAACGTTACACCTATCATTCTTCTTTCCATAGCTCGTTGCGTCGTCCTCAATTTGATTAGAACCCTTTTCGTAAGCCTCCAGGTTTCTGCCCCGTAGGTGAGTACTGGTAAGACACAGCTATTATATACTTTTCTCTTGAGAGATAATGGCAACATGCTGTTCATGATGTGAGAATGCCTGCCAAATGCTCCCCAGCCCATTCTTATTCTTCTGATTATTTCCTTCTCATGATCCGGATCCGCCGTCACTACCTGCCCTAAGTAGATGTATTCCCTTACGACTTCCAGTGCCTCGCTGCCTATTGTAAATTGCTGTTCTCTACCGAGACTGTTAAGCATTACTTTAGTTTTCTGCAGATTAATTTTTAGACCCACTCTTCTGCTTTGCCTCTCCAGGTCAGTGAGCATGCATTGCAATTGGTCCCCTGAGTTACTAAGCAAGGCAATGTCATCCGCGAATCGCAAGTTACTAAGGTATTCTCCATTAACTTTTATCCCCAATTCTTCCCAATCCAGGTCTCTGAATACCTCCTGTAAGCACGCTGCGAATAGCATTGGAGATATCGTATCTAACTGCCTGACGCCTTTCTTCATTGGGATTTTGTTGCTTGCTTCATGGAGGACTACGGTGGCTGTGGAGCCGCTATAGATATCTTTCAGTATTTTTACATACGGCTCGTCTACACCCTGATTCCGTAATGCCTCCATGACTGCTGAGGTTTTGACAGAATCGAACACTTTCTCGTAATCAATGAAAGCTATATATAAGGGTTGGTTATATTCCGCACATTTCTCCATCACCTGATTGATAGTGTGAATATGATCTATTGTTGAGTAGCCTTTACGGAATCCTGCCTGGTCCTTTGCTTGACAGAAGTCTAAGGTGCTCCTGATTCTATTTGCGATTACCTTAGTAAATAGTTTGTAGGCAACGGATAGCAAGCTGATCGGTCTATAATTTTTCAAGTCTTTGGCGTCCCCTTTCTTATGGATTAGGATTATGTTAGCGTTCTTCCAAGATTGCGGTACGCTCGAGGTCATTAGGCATTGCGTATACAGGGTGGCCAGTTTCTCTAGAACAATCTGTCCCCCATCCTTCAACAAATCTGCTGTTACCTGATCCTCCCCAGCTGCCTTCCCCCTTTGCATATCTCCCAAGGCTTTCTTTACTTCTTCCGGGGTTACCTTTGGGATTTCGAATTCGTCTAGACTATTTTCTCTTCCATTATCGTCGTGGGTGCCACTGGTACTGTATAAATCTCTATAGAACTCCTCAGCCACTTGAACTATCTCATCCATATTAGTAATGATATTGCCGGCTTTGTCTCTTAACGCATACATCTGATTCTTGCCAATTCCTAGTTTCTTCTTCACTGTTTTTAGGCTTCCTCCGTTCCTGAGAGCATGTTCAATTCTATCCATATTATACTTCCTTATGTCAGCTGTCTTACGCTTGTTGATTAACTTCGAAAGTTCTGAAAGTTCTATTCTTGCTGTAGGGTTAGATGCTTTCATACATCATACATTTCGTACAAGTATTCACATATATATTCTAATTGTTCTATATTGTAATCTTTCATTGTACTCTCCCCCCTCACACAACGGCCCTAGGCGCGTGTAAGGCGTCTTTAAATAAATAAATAAATATATACCCTTCAAGTAATTACGATTTTTTTTCTTTCAAATTGCCTTAATAACTTTGTTCGTACCAGTGCGAGCGTCCGTAAATGTGATATCAGCATTGTTATTTTTACCGTATTTTTTTCTTTTGCCTTAACTCAAACGGTGTCTCGTTCTCTTCTTTATCTGCTACCTCAAATTGTCGCAATTCAAGATGCACTTTCGCACTGTTGAGAAGTTTCTATATGCTCACTACAATCTACTCGACGAACCACTACGTGCAAGGTGCCCTTCACCGGAGGTTCACGAAAGGCAACGCATCGGAATCACCCGGAAGCTACCCCACAGTGCATCAGCGAGAGTGCAAAAGGAAGCGCTCGGCCCTCATTACTATTTGGCAGCGGTGACAGCCAGCAGACGCAGGACTAACCAAAGTGGTTGTTGTACTGCAGGTTGGTGCTCTTTTTCTGTCTGTTATAGACACGTTTTCTTTTATTTTCTTTGTCACCGCTGCCAACTTGCTGGGTCAGTTTGCTTCTTGAATTTCTTTTTGCACATTTTGCACTTTCTACTCTTTGTGACGTCACAGAAGGAACGGGATGCACGCTCTGACTTGCGCGAACTGCGTTCCGATATGCAACAAATGAAAGAGGGACTTGAATTCATGGCAAAGCAATTTGAAACAATGAAACAGCAGTTGATAGAAGGGCGCACCGAGACAGAAAGCTTAAGGAAAGAAAATGAGAGGCTGAAGGCTAAATGCAGTGAAACTGAGTCGATCATTGTCGAGCTGTAGAAGCGAGTTGTTCAATGCGAGCAGAACTCGCGAAGGTCAAATGTGGAAATAAAAGGGCTCGTTGAGATGAAAAATGAAAACATCATTGATCTTCTAGGCCAGATTAGTGATGTCGTTGGCTAACCCATTTCTGCTAGCGATATAAAGTGTGCCACCGAGTACAGACACGTGAGCAGGGAAAAACGAATATTATTGTTCAGTTCAAAAGCAAGCAAAAACGGGACCATGTCGCCGAGAAAGCCCGCAAGAATCGCATTCGGAATCGTGACGTAGACTCTCTCGCGAAGCACAAATATTCGGGATTGAGCATTCGGGAGAATCAGTGGCAGTATGTGTAGACGAATAATGAAAACATTTTCGCGCACAAGACAGTCCAGTCAAGTGGTGCGCATTGAAACAGATTCTGACCTTGTCATGATTGCCTAGGGTGCTTATGCTTATAATCTGTGTTACCTTTCCTTGTACACCTGGCGGTGTATCAAGAATTTTGACTGCCATGTGAACATAAACTTCCGGCGCAGTCGCAGGGCACATTCACTGCCATTCACCTCAAAGTACGTTCAGTTTCCACTAAGCTAGACGAGTTAAGCACATTCTGTAGCGAATTCAACTTCCTGTAAAACGTGTTAATGTTGACTGAAACGTGGTATCATGAGGGAAGCGACATGGTAAATATGATTGACTGCAATCGCTATTTTATCAATCGAAGTGGCCGCCGTGGTGGCGTAGTGGCAATGCACGTAAAGAAACACATGCTCTGCGAAATAATCCCGGAATTTACGTGCATGACAGCTGACATGAAGTGCTTTGCATAAAGAGCAATATCAACATGTACGTGGCGTTTTACCCCTCCCCCCACCCAACTGTTTGGTGATATGAGTGTATTCCTGGAATTTTTTGAAGAAATTTTAGAATACTCAACATTTCTTAAGTACTCCAAGATTCCAATAGGTTGCGACTTTATCATAAGCCTTCTGAAGGATAATTTGACCTCCCGAGAATTCCTCAACAAACTTTACGCTCGTGGCTACAATAACGTCATTACTATGTCAGCACGCGTAACGACAACTTGCCAGTCCAAACTAGACTCGTTTGTCGTCAGCATAGACACTGATCTAAGCCCAGCTGGCACGGTATCGGCCGGCGTAAGTGACCACTATCCTGGCTTTATTGCTTTTGCTAAAACTACTGAAAATGAAATAACTTGCCATGATATCGTTAAACATAGATATATGCCTAGCAAAAATATGACCTTATTCTGCATACGTACGCTGAGGGAAGATCGATTCTTCTGTTTATGATAAGCTAGACCCAAATGAGAGCTATCGTGAATTCGTATCTACATTCGCTAGTCATTACAATACATCTTTTCCTTACGTAAGCGCCAAAGCTAACAGAAAAAGAAGGAAACCTTTGGTAGGGCGCGAGCACATCGAAATGATCAAAAAAGTCGCCTTTTAAAGAAGTTTTTGCGCACACGCGATATTAAAGAATTTGAGGCCTTTAACACTTACGGAAACAAACTAACTGCCGCACTGAAAAAGGTAAAGGCTTCCTACTATAAACGCATGTTTTCTGACATCTGTCTACGGCGCCCAAACCAAGCCTGGAAAGCCAGTAATCAGGCACTGAACCGCAAAGCAGGTCATAATGCTTTAACGGAAATAACCATTAGCGGAAACAAACTTTCCGGTTTGCATTTAGCCGAGCACATCTGTGAGCACTTTGCTAATGCGGTGCAACCACTGGGAAGCATTGCTCATACTCGCATTACTTACCATCACGCTGATACAATTTTTTTCGCACCTACAGATGAAACAGAAATATTATGCACATTTCTTTCCATAAAAAACAGTAAAGCTGTCGATGTCCATGGATTTCAGGTAGAAGCGAGGTAGAAGTAAGCACGTAATTTACCGGCTTGCTCCTTGTCTAGCTCACGTGCTTAATCTAGTCTTCAGTCTGGCTGTTTCCCAACTCTTATGAGAATCTCAAAAGTTTGTTACATTTAAAAGTGGAGATAATAATGGTGCTAATAATTACCGACCAAGTTCTATAATTCCTGTATGTTCTAATAAGGGACTTGAGAAGATAACATTCTGCAGCGTAAATCGCTTCTTTAACAAACACAATATACTTTCGGAGTATCAGCACAGTTTTCAACTCGGTAAATCTACACAGACTGCACCGTTAGATCAAAAAAAAAATTGATAATTATTAACATCGAAGAAAAAAAGCTTGAGCTGGGTGTTTTCATTGACTATACCTTAAAACCATTACATTTTACTCGGGAATTTAAGCGCTCATGGGGTACGTGGGGTCACTAATTCATTGTTTAGTTCATATCTGTCTAAGAGAAAACAATGCGTCTCAATTGCTAACTGTTTTTCGTCCTCTAAAACAATTTCTTGTGGCGTGCCTCAAGGAAGAATTTTAGGACCAATTCTCTTCAATATCTATATAGATAATATTGTTAAGATAAACAATGACGCCTCATTCCTGCTCTATGCGGATGACACTAGTATTTTTGTTTCAGGACAAAATCCAACTCAAATTGCTGCCAGAACCCAAAGTGCACTTTCAGATGCTGCAATGGTGCACTGCTAATGGCGTACGAATAAATGCAAAAGCAAAAACAAAAGCTGTTTTTTTTTAGATCCCGAGGCACGGAAGTCGACGTGAACCAATCATTAACGCTTGAGGGAATACCCGTTGAAATACTGGATAAACATTAAGTTCTGGGTGTGACTTTTTCTGCTCATATGACATGGACGCGTCATATTCAATCACTGACTAAATCATTATCATGTGCTGCTGGTGTTCTTTCACGATGTAGGCACCTTCTTCCAGAAAAAGCTAAACTTCAGATTTATCATGTTCTGTTTTCTTCCCATATAAATTACTGCCTGTTAGCCTGGGGCACCCAACCCTAAGTAACATAAATACAATTCACCTATTGCAGAAAAGAGCACTTCGGTATATCGCTAACGTCCAGCGCAATAGTTTTACAGGTACTTTACCTACCCGCTGATAAGACACCAAGGGGGTATCGATGGTTTTGATGCAGCGGTGAAGCCCGAGGGAAGTTTGTCGTTGCATTTGACGGTAGCTTTAGATAATGATGCTTGATGCCTGTCTGAAGGTAGTGTTACAAGGTGGTGATAGGGGGCAGATGCAAAATGTGTGATGTGCGTCCTTAAGGCTTCCAAATCTCAGTGTACCAGGAATCCGGAAAAAGTCTGAGCTGTCGTGGCCTGTGCTGCAACAACTGTATCTGCTTCTTCTGCACGAGAGGTATGCGGCCAGTGTACACATTTATACTGATGGTTCCACAAACAACCAATGCTCGTCGAGAGCTGTGGTTGTCCCCAGCAAGGGTTATTACCATCAGCTTTAGGACTGACCGCCCAACGACATCGACTTCTGCGGAACTAGCTGGTCTTCGCGCTGCACTCTGTTTCGTCAATCGGTGACCACGACAATGGTCAATCTTCTGGTACTCAAAGGCAGCCCTACAATCTGTGCTATCAGCTCTGCGTCGGGGGCCATACGAACAGCTCGTATTCTATATTAGATGCCTACTCCATGCATCACAGGAGCAAGGACACCAGGTGACATTTCAGTGGCTGCCATGTCACTGCGGCGTCATAGGAAACGAAGACGCCGATAATGCCGCTCGGGCAGCTCTTGAAGACACACAGGAAGATGCCATACCACTTTTACCGTCCGACGCAGCTAGCAGGCTTCGAGTGCTTGCACAGGAGATCACGTTCTCTCTATGGTCGCCACCAAACAGCCACACCAACTGAAGCAATCGTCAATACCACCTGCCCTCTTTGATGCATCTCTGTAGGCCAACTGGACTACGCCGAACAGAGACCACTCTGCTTTATCGCTAATGGCTAGGGGTGGCATTCACGAAATCTTACTCATTTCGCATTGGAATGGCCGACAACGCTTTCTGCAATGCCTGCCTTTGCGAGGAGACGCTAGAACACATTCTGCGCGACTGTCCTGAATATAATGTTAAGTGAGAGTTCCTGGCTTCCGTTCTAGCGCAACTTGATAATAGTCCATTCTCACTTGAAACGATTTTCACACGTCGCCGACAGAAGACATCGCAGCTGATGACGACGGAAGGACCACTTAGGTTTTTGACAGAGACGGGATTGGACAAGCGGCTGTGACAGTGATGTCACGTACCACGCAAGAGTGATGGACTCTAACTGACGATGTGTGTGCTGTGCTGTGCTGCGTGCTCTCTCTCTCTCCCTTCCCCATCTTTCTTCGCCCCATCCCGCTCCCATCTGTAGGGTAGCAAACCGGTTGAGCTAAACTGGTTAACCTCCCTGACTTTCCTTCTACACTTTTTCCTTCCTTCACTCCTTGTTTACCAGCTATAATATAATCAGTGTGAAACGCATGTTCGATTTTCGTTTAATGTATGCTTATTTCTTCCCAAAGGAACAATTCAAAGTGTTTATTAAAGATTTATCTAATATAAACATGCATTATACTCCTTCACACACCTGCAGCGCCGACAGGTGGCTTGTTCCTCGCTCTCGCACGACCTATTTTTTGCAGTCTCTTTGATCCACACTGCCGTCCGTACTCAATAAATATGAAGAGAAAGAGGCCGACTTTTATACGTTTGCAAAAGAAGAAATGCATGAATTTTTTCTAACTCTTGCCTAATGTCTTTTATACTGTCCAAATATGATCAAGAATGTTTCACTACTCTTTCTGTCACGTTTATTGTTTTCGCCATTTTATGATTTATGTTCACGTGAACATAGAATATTTCATCTATAATGTACAACCGCTCTGGAGTGTACTAATATATTCACCTTATTTGTTCTATTTTTCCATTGTTGTATTTGGACAACCTCTTTTTAATATTTTGAACTGAATTTTTGGTCGATTAGTGTTAACTAGTTTTTGAACGTATGAATCTTAATACCGCTGTCATGTACGTGGGCCTCTAGGCATTTTCAAGTGGTCTTATTGCCGCTTTTCGCATAAGGGACCCCCAGCTCTCTTTGGAAATAAAGATGTGATTTATTTATTTATTTATTTATTTATTTATTTATTTAATAACTGATTGATCTACGTGGCATCACGTAGCTGGGCAGCCGCCATATTGCGCGGGCCTGTGGCTTCGTGCAGCTGTGTCGGCTGGTATTTTCCACTTGTTTCCAGCATCATGTGTGTGTTTGATGAGAACAGGTTTATTATTATTATTATTATTATTATTATTATTATTATTATTATTATTATTATTATTGTTATTGTTATGTGTGAAGTCATGAAAGCCGGTCACATGGTAGATAGGAGAGCTAGACGAGAGTGTAGTTATTACATATATATATATATATATATATATATATATATATATATATATATATATATATATATATATATATATATATATACACTACGGTAGAAGCAGATGAAGACGAGAAGATTAACTCTCAGCGTGGCCCACGTTTCGTTCTCGCAGTGTCACGGACGTCAGAAAGGAATTAAGAAAACTTGCCATGATTCGTGTCATTTTTGCCCTTGTGCGCTATAACAAACAATAAGCGAATGGCTAGTCTGCCGGCAGAACGTAAGTGGGACGAAAAATACCATTCCGGCAATCGGCCAGCAGCAGGGAGAATCTTGGAAAATTCTATTTTAGGTGTTCTGCCGGAAGGTACCCGGCAAAATTTTATTTCTGCAAGGGAAAGCTGTTAGTTATATAGATTGAGTGATGAAATAAGCATAGTTGTTAATTTAGCTAATTTCTGTTGACTGAAGCGAAGCGACATCCGAGAGTGTAGGGACTCCATTTGATCGAAACGCGCCGGCCACATTGCACTTCGCGCTTTTGCCGCTAGCTGCTTGGATAACACCGGCTTCTCCCGACTGTTATGTCAACGAACAACGTGTTCATTTTGCCAAGTTCGGCTAACTGACAGCGCGGGCTGCGATCCCGATCGGGTGTCGGTACGCACTGACGTTCGAGTCTTAATCCGGATCCAGTCGATCGCGATCCGTGCTTTGCACTCGCAAGCGCGATCAAATGCGCCGGTAACTGGGAATTAGTGGAGGGGCAGGTGGGGGCGAAGATGCTTGCGTTTCAAAGGCACGCCCTGATGCAAAGTTGTGTAAATATTGCGGTTTGTCTTACCGCGAGGTGTATTCTCCTGGCCACCGTATTTTCTACGACTCGATTTTGTGGCAATGTTACCGAAAAAGGCCACTCATCCCACGAAGACAGCTGATGTGTCAACTCAGAGTCCACTCTGCCCGCAGTAAATTTTGACTGCCAGATATCTTGCGGTGCCATAAGGCGGAGCTGAGCCTACTTGCAAGACCTCCGGAATTTCGGCGGATAGCCACACTCGAGAATATTCGTCCCCAATTTGAGGAGCCGTGTGTCGTGCCGACCATACCAATGAAACGTGTCGCACGTGTGGAGGAGTGCGGCAAAATGACGCGAGACGTGACGCGGTTCCCACGTGATTCCGTCAGCCAATGACATTAGAATGCCGGGATAATTTCCAAACCATAGTATTTCTCCCGGCTGCCCACAGACTAGCCGTTTCGGCGATTTCGGCGTTTAATTACAATTTAGGGGTTATTAGGCAATTAGTTGCGCTTCGTTTTGAGTAGCCAACCTTTAAGCCACCCAAGTTCAGCCGTGTTAGGCGTACGAGCCACGAAATCGACAATCGAATCCGGAATCATCCGCCTCGAATGGATCAGTCTTCATAACGCACGCTACTTGAGAGAAAGCGATAAACCCGGCCACTTCCTCAGCTTCAGAACTTCACGCATTACTGCGAATCGAGCTCAGTTTGGTTCTAGGTTGGAGCCGTCTCTTCGATAGTGGCCGCCATGTTTAGTGACGCAAGGTTTTGGGGCAGCTTTTGGGGTTCCCGCTAAATCAGTGAAACAGCGCGCCAGGCGCAGAACCCAAACGCAACTAGCGTCTCGCGCATGCGCACTGGCTTCGACGCAACTACTTTGTGGCTCCAAACGCTTGGAGCCCCTATTCTAAAGCTCTACTAAAAGGCTTTAAGAAGGCCATGTTGCCTTCGGGCCTGTGTTTTTCGCACACACACACACACACACACATACACACACACACACACTTACACACACACACACACACGCATATATATATATATATATATATATATATATATATGTATATGTGTGTGTGTGTGTGTGTGTGTATCCTCATCAGCCTAGTTACGCCCACTACAGGGCAAAGGCCTCTCCCATACTTCTCCAGTTACCCCGGTCATGTACCGTTCATGTACGTCTTAATCTCATCCGCCCCCCTAACTTTCTGCCGCCCCCTGCTACGCTTCCCTTCCCTTGGAATCCAGTCTGTAACCGTTAGTGACCATCGGTTATCTTCCCTCCTCATTACATGTCCGGCCCATGCCCATTTCTTTTTCTTGATTTCAACTAAGATGTCGTTTACCCGCGTTTGTTGCCTCACCCAATCTGCTCTTTTCTTATTCCTTAACGTTACACCCATCATTCTTCTTTCCATAGCTCGTAGCATCGTCCTCAATTTCAGCAGAACCCTTTTCGTAAGCCTCCAGGTTTCTGTCCCATATGTGAGTACTTGTAACACACAGCTGTTATACACTTTCCTTTTGAGGGATAGTGGCAACCTGCTGTTCATGATTTGAGAATGCCTGCCAAACGCACCCCAGCCCATTCTTATTCTTCTGGTTATTTCTGGTTATATATATATATAAATATAAATATATATATATATATATTATATATTTATATATATATTATATATTTTATAATATACAATATATATATAAATAAATATTTTTATTTTATATTTTTTATATTTAAATATTTTTTATAATATATATTATATTATATATTATATATATTTTTTAAATATATATATATATTAAATATATATAATATATATATATATATATATATATATATATATATATATATATATATATATATATATATATATATAAACGAGAAGAAAGGGGGTTAACCAAGGGACCCGATATTTATTAGTCATATAATGAGAAGCCAACAAACACTGACACCAAGTACAACCTAGGGGAAATTGCATGTGCTTAATAAATGAAATAAAGTAATGATAAATTAATGGAAATTAAAGTGGATGAAAAAACAACTTGCCGCAGGTGGGAACCGAACCCACAACCTTCGCATGTCGCGTGCGATGCTCTACGAATTGAGCTACCGCGGCGGCGTTTCCCCATCCACTTTCTTGGGTATTTATGTGTACTAGTAGAACCCTGGGAGTGTTAGCCAGCGCCCCCACTCACAGACCTTGGCGGCGGACGTGGAACGTCTTTTTTGCCGCAGGCGTCACGAGAACGTGATCTTTTCGGGTGAAGGCAACTGGTCAATAAACCCACATATGCTACCTGAAGGCTTTAATCCACCACTTTAATCCATCCACTTTAATTTCCATTAATTTATCATTACTTTATTTCATTTATTAAGCACATGCAATTTCCCCTATGTTGTACTGGGTGTCAGTGTTTGTTGGCTTCTCATTATATGACTATATATATATATATATATATATATATATATATATATATATATATATATATATATATATATATATATATATTATCGAAGATGGCCGGCGTAATGCTCACGCAGTCTCTCGCATTCACCGCTACATCACCACTTAATTTCTTTTCATGCGTGTGATTCTGAGGGAAATAATTCTCAGCACCAAAGTATCTGCAACGAAATTTTCGACCACTCATCAAATATCTGTAGACGAGTGGTTGGCGATGACGAAGCTAGGCGTTGAATACAAGGTCGATCCAAATAGGTCGCGAAGCTTCGGGGCGAAAAGCGGTTCGGTACAAATTGTCACCAACACCAGCAAGGGGGGTGATGGGAGCAGCAATTGAAGCGCGCCTATGTTTGGAGGGAACAAACATTGCTCAAGAAAGAAGCATATTTATTTAGTTCAAGCGAGACAGTTAGATTCATTACACGAAAATAAAATTCCTGGTCAATTTTATATATTCTTGACGAGTTAACAAAATACAAATTTATTTACTTCAATTATTAATCATAAATACATTTCTTTTCAGCGCCCATCGGTACAGGGGGCGTTGACGCCGCTATCAGTCGCAATACAGTGCACCTCTTGAAATGTGCAGAAAGGGGCGCTCATGAAGTTCACCTGTTGAAATACGCCCCCCTCACACGTTGCGCTTTTTTTGCCGGTCGATGTTTGTCAGAATTTGGTGACACGGGTAGCTTCATCGTTTCTTGACCTGTTCAGTCAAAAGTAGTGAGTTGCAACCGCTAGATAATTGCGTAGTTTTCGCGCGACTGCGCTGGCCGACGGGCTTGGCATCCGACGATACGACCAGCACTCTACACCTAAAGCTTTCGTCGGCCTCCAAAGAAAGTATGTTCCGTGCAGGGGTGCGATATCGACAAGCGTACGGCTAGCCTTTTTCTGCATCACTTTCCGCGATGAAAGCTTGAAACGCGCATCAAGTCGAATGGCAGGGCATTTGAATATATAGCTCTCACGGCAGACCAACAATACAAATTTCACGCATCCGAAAATAAAATGACATCACTTCTGTTTTTAACGGATATGGTGTAACATTATTTTTCTTCCACCGGAAGTGTTCCCTCCACATGCTAATGGCGCTAAGCCCCATGAAGCACCGATGAACCACCATGTTTTGAACGTACGGGCTCCTATGGAAGCTTCGCTAACAGGTATATTTACCTTGTTGAATATTTGCGATTTATCCAATATTTAAGCATATATCCTGTATACATGTTTTCTTTTTCACATCAGGACGACCACCTTCTTTCATGCAGTGTGAGAAAAACTTGATGCAAACTGAAAAAGAATGAAAAACAGCCGTAGCCGATAACCGTTAACGCTCCGTCTCTCAAATTTGGTGTAGAACGGTTTCGAAGTATGCATGTTCTTTATCTGTCAGAGATGTTAAGTTTGTTACCGATGTTCTGTGCATTGCGCACTGTAGTGCATGCACCGAGAATTGCTTTACTACATGTCAACTTCTCATGTTTGTTTCCACACGGGTAATAAACTCTTTAACACAACGTTCCTTCAAAGACGGCTGTTTATGATTTAGCAGCGGGGCAATATAAGTGAATTTTTGAATCTAACAATCGCCTTCCATGTGTTCGAAATTTACTAGTGTTAACGACATATGCCGATGCAAGACGCGCACGCTTTTCGCAGCAGCGCCTTCTTTTTAAATAAGGGCTTTTACGTGCAAAGCCACTTTCTGATTATGAGGCACGCTGTAGTGGGGGACTCCACAAATTTCTACCACCTAGGGCTCTTTAACGTGCACCTAAATCTAAGTAACCGGTGTGTTCGCATTTCGTCCCCATCGAAATGCGGCCGCCGTGGCCGGCATTCGATTCCTCGACCTTGTGCTCAGCAGCCCAACACTAAAGCCACTAAGCAACCATGACGGGTTTCGCAGTAGCGATTCAAGGACTGCACAACATTCATCGCTGTTGGACTTCTTTTAGTGGCGTTTCTCTATTTACTGCCCCAGTATGGAAATGTCGACAATTGAAGAGCTCGGTATTTCAATCGCACCTGAACTACACAAAAAACATCAAAAGAGACATTAAATATGAATAAAAATTTCGTTCAGTGATTTATTTGCCGCATTTGTTGCCTAGACGATGCACAGCCATTCTATTCATTTGCAATTTCTGAACTGAGCAAGCAGGCTCAGTGGTCATGGACATTTGCGCTGAGATAAAAAACTACTGAGTAAATTGTTTCTTTTTCTTTTGGACGCTACTTCTGCCGTGCTCGCGCACTGCTTGTCGTCGCACAACATAAGTGTTTTCGCCAACGTGATTGTGATTTCAGGTCCACGTGAGATTCTAAGTATTCTTTCCCAGGACGAGCATCATGTCAAGACCTGCAAGGCAACGTTCCTGCACTGCGGAAACTCGTGCACAATGGCGGTGCGCCACTGCTGGTACGTGCTCAACTTCTATAAATGTCTAATTAGCACTGCTAAATCCCCCTTATAGTCCTTCCATCTGTTATGTAATCGCTAGCGCCCCCTACGTGTCTCTTTGCTAGTTAGACAATAAACGCAACTCCCAGGAGGGAGTAGGCCAGTGCCGATTCAACCGCTCATGATGGCGTTCGTTGTCCTTTCTCTTACAAGTCGTAATCCACAGTAATCAAGATTTAACAAATATAACATGGTGTCAGAAGCCAAATAACTCAACGCAGCAGCTCTTAGGCCCTTCAGTGACGCGGCATCAACGTTATTAAGCATGACACTCCCGCTTATTCAACCACCCAAACAATTTGAGCCGGGCCGCAATCCTGCCGAAGCGTCGTCGGACTAAAAAGCGGCCTATCAGCTCTACGAAGCAGCATGCGAGTACAGCGCGAAGCCAGAAGCAACAAGGCGAGCA